>NC_090815.1:31140011-31455011 GCF_000390325.3 Nicotiana tomentosiformis | reverse complement strand
ACTCAATTAAGCACAAATATAGTATAGTTTAGCATTAAAGCCCCAAAATATAAGATAAGTAATACACTAAAAATATGAAATTATAGCCAAATATCAATAACCCACTGTTAAACTTATTTGATTTCTTGCTCAATATTTTTTGGGGTGGGGGGTGGGGTTGTTTTCTTTTTCAAGGAGGTAGTGGACGGAGGGCAGTATTTCTATATGTTTTGGCTATTCAGTCACAGAAAGCCAACAAGAAAATTACTCCATCATAAGGGTTAGGTCAATATGCTGAGGAAAATGACCTGAGCATTGTCTTTTCATATAAAGGGGACTGATATTTCATAGATAATTGAAACCATTTTACCTCAAAGTACACTGTATAATTCAATCCATATTTCTTAACTAACCAATGCTTAAATAGGTCACTAACTGACGGCTAGTCATAACCAAAAATCCAGTCCTTTGATTGATAACTAGGATTCAAGTTACATCCTAACAGTTCAGAACCCATTTGTGGTTCTTTTTCACAAAAGAACGGCAATGCGTGTAAAAAAAAAAAAAAAAGAGTTACCTAACTATGTATAACGCTCTTTTAAAGAGCGCTATACTTTAACGGACATTTTGGACATTAAAGTATAGCGCTCTTTAAAAGAACGTTATACATATAACGCCTTTAGAAACAATGCTATATATGTATAGCGCAGTTATAAAGGGCGCTATACTTGTTTTGTGGGCCCACCAATAAGTCTCCTGCATTTAACTGACATAACAATAAGTCAAATGGGTATAGCGCCCTTTAAAAGAGCGTTATACCTAAAAACATTCAGCCCCCCCATCCCCCCCCGAGCTAGGCATTACCTTATTTAAAGGCGTTAGGATTTTACAAAAATCCATTCAAAAATATTCTTAACTCCCGTTCAAATTTTTCTTCTTATTAAATTCTCAAGAGCTGTCAAACTCATGCGACTGGCCCCTAAGTGTGCAGTCTCATCCTGTGGCCTGAAACCAGTGAGCTGCTGCAGCATGTCCAAATACTGCCCACGCGTCATCTCTCTCATGGCCTGAGGCAGTGCAACGGGCAGTCCATCAATATGCATCCCATATAAAACCTCCATGTCCTGCAGCGTGATGGTGGCCTCGCCAATGGGCAGGTGGAATGTGTGCGTCTCCGGTCGCCACTGCTCTATCAGGGCCGTGACCAAAGACCAGTCGAGCTGCAGCCGCCCGATCTCCAAAATCCTGTAGAAGCACGTATCTGTCACGACCCAAAATCTCACCCGTCGTGATGGCACATATCTCAATACTAGGCAAGCCCAAAAATCTCAATAAACCACAATTTCTCTTAAATTTGAAAACAAAATAATTAAATTCAGTAGAAGAAATCTCAAAATTTAAAATATATCACTCCCAAAACCCGGTGTCACTGAGTACATGAGCATCTAATGTGAATACAATATTTGACTGATAAAAACCACTACCTGAAAGTATAGAACAGTACAATAACTGAAGGAAAGAGAGGCAAGGTCAGCGGACGCCAAGCAGCTACCTTGATAGTCTCCAACTGACAGTACTCTGAAATTTAACAATCTCCGTGTCCGAAAGCACCTGAATCTGCACACGAGGTGCAGAGTGTAATATGAGTACAACTAACTCAATAAGTAACAAGACTAACCTTTGGGATGAAAGAAATGATGAGCTCCGCAGGTACAGTCCAGTAAAAATAATGGTACAAAAATGTAGGCATGCTTTTAAGTTCAACAGATAAACCTAGTACAAGTGAAATAGATCAATACTGCATGATATAAGGAATATGACATCTCAGTAGAAAGACCTCCTGTAGATACCGGTCACCAATTATTCGGTCATTCGGTACCGTTTATGGCCAGTCCAGCCCCAGGGTGTTCCAACCTGTATATATATATACACATCGACTGACAGACAGTCATTTAGTACGATATAAGGTCAATCCAGCCCTGGGGTAATTTATCCTCAAATGTAAATGATACGGACAAGATCCATGTCCAGATAAATTCATTACAATATAAATAAGTAAGGCAAGTCCATGCCCTGGAAAAATCCATCCCAAACATATATATAAGCAGTAAGTAAGGCAAGTCCATGCCCTAGAAAATCCATCCCGAATATATATAATCATCTACGCTCACTGGGGGTGTACAGACTCCGGAGGGGCTCCTTTAGCCCAAGCACTATAAATCGACCGCGCTCACTAGGGGTGTGTGCAGACTCTCGAAGGGGTTCCTTCAGCCCAAGCGTGATATAAAGCCAATATGGCCTACTGCAGACGGGCATTCCCGATCCGTATAATAATAAAGCCAATAAGGTCTGCTGCAGGCGGGCAGCCCCGATCCATAAAATAGTAAAGCCAATAAGGCCTGCTGCATGCGGGCGGCCCCGATCCATAAAATAGTAAAGCCAATAAGGCCTGCTGCAGCGCGGGTAGCTCCGATCCATAAAATAGTAAAGCCAATAAGGCATGCTGCAGGCGGGCAGGCCTGATCCATAAAATAGTAAAGCCAATAAGGCCTGCTGCAGGCGGGCAACCCCGATCCATAAAATAATAACATATATAAAGCCAAATGGCCTGCTGCGTTACGCAGCTCAATCCCATAAATATCCTTACACTGGATAATTATTATTGAGTATGAAATGTATATTTTAGAACAATTAATTCAATAGCATCACGACCCCATGGGTCCTAAAATATCGATACATAGCCTAAACATGATCTTTATTACTAGCCTCAGCTTAATTCCTCTAACACGTGCCACATGTTCAGATAATAACATGATTCTTTAATTTTTCTTCTTAACAGGAATTATTCAACGCACACTTTCTGTGGTGCACGTCTACATGTTCGTCACCTATCGTGTCTGTCATCTCCAAACAATTCATATCATATCAAATTCGGGGATTCATACCCTCAGAACCAAGTTTAGAAGTTTTACTTACCTCAGAGCGTGAAATTCTTTGCTCTGCTATGCCTTTGCCTCGCAATTCGGCCTCTGAATGCCTCGAATCTAGTCACAAATAATTCGTTTCAGTCAAAAAAATTTATTGGAATTAACTTCATAAGAAAATGCTAATTTTTCATAAAAATTCGAATTTTAGCTCAAAAATCGCCTGTGGGGCCCACATCTCGGAACTCGACAAAAGTTATAAAATCCGAAAGTCCATTCAACCACGAGTCTAACCATACTAATTTTATCAAAATCCGACCCCAACTCGACCCTCAAATCTTCAATTTAAACTAAGAGGGTTTTCAAACTTTTCCAAATTAATTCGCCAATTAAATAAAAAAAAATTATGGATTCGGGTAATTTAACCAATATTGAGTTAAGAACACTTACCTCGGTGTTTCCTCTGAAAATCACCCAAAACTGGCCTCAATCCGAGCTCCAAATCGTCAAAAATTGAAAATGGGACGAAGTCCCATTTCAGAACTTAAACTCACTGCCCAAGCTTTTCTTCTTCTTGAACGCGGTCAGTACCTCGCGTTCGCGAAGCACAAAATAGTTCCCGTCCAAATTCCTGCTTCGCGAACGCGACATCACCATCGCGTTCGCGAAGCACAAAATGCCTCTGCCTCAATGCCTTCTACGTGAATGCGTTCAACCCATCGCGAACGCGATGCTTCATTCCCCCTCAATACGCGAACGCGACACCCCCTACGCGAACGCGTAGACCAATTGCCTGGGGTCCTCAGCTGCTTCCTCTCTTCTTCGCGAATGCGTTCTTCTCTTCGCGAACGCGAAGAGCAAATATTGCCAGCCTCTCAGTTCCTCTTCGCGAACGCGAGGCTCCACTCGCGAACGCGATGAAGGAAACCAGATGGTGCATCAGAAAAATTCCAGCAGAGTTCCAAGTCCAAAATCCAACCCGTTAACCATTCGAAACTCACCCGAGCCCCTCGGGACCTCAACCAAATATACCAACAAGTCCTAAAACATCATACGAACTTAGTCGAACCCTCAAATCACCTAAAACAACACTAGAACCATGAAATACACCCCAATTCAAGCCTAATGAACTTTAAAATTTCTAATTTCTACAAACGACTCCGGAACCTATCAAATAATATCCAATTGACCTCATATTTTGCACACAAGTCATAAATGAAATAACAGAGATATTCAAATTTTCAGAATCGGATTCCGACCTCGATATCAAAAAGTCAACCCCCCGGTCAAACTTCCCAAAATTCAACTTTTGGCATTTCAAGTCAAATTCTACTACGTACCTCCAAATAATTTTTCGGACACGCTTCTAAGTCCAAAATTACCATACGGAGCTATTGGAATTATCAAAACTCCATTCCGAGGTTGTTTACACATAAGTCGACATTCGGTCACTATTTTAACTTAAGCTTTAAACCTTGGGACTAAGTATTCCAATTCATTCCAAAACCTCACCGGACCCGAACCAATTACTCCGGTAATTCACACAACAACTGTAAAAGTACAATTTGAGCAGTAAATGGGAAGACGGGGTTGTAATACTCAAAACGACCGGTCGGGTCATTACAATCTCTCCCACTTAAATATACGTTCGTCCTCGAACGTGCCAAGAGTTGTTTCCAAGCCATCAAATCACTGTTCTATCTTACCACACACGTGTCCGGGGGTGAACCCCCGTCACCCTATTCCATATAGTCTTGAACACACAATACCACTGAAATTATTGATTTAACTTTGGCCCATAAACCTTGGAAATTAATTTTCAACCTTTATAATTTCTTTCAAGACACAAATCTTACATTTACACACTGTATGAGTTTGAACAAGCTGTATCAAGCCATAACCATAACCACGGATATAATCAACTAACATATTACACAACTCGCATGCTCGTAGCACCATTCCTGATCACAGTGACTACTCCAAAACTAACTACATACTAGTATTAAACCCATATTGAACCAAACCTCATCCCAAAAATCTTCGTACACTGTTGATAATAAAAGAAACACGCGAAATTTCATCACCACTTACCAGACCAACGAGTCACAGAGCTCTCTCGCCCCAACCAGAACCATAATCACTTTCTGAGCCGACTTTCAATATTATACTCCCGAATATACCGAAATCAAACTTGATAGTACCCATTCTAGGTCCAATGACCTTATATTACTAAACATAACTGTTCCATAGACATGTCGCACCAATATAACTCAGAGCTACAACTGTGATGCTATAAGCTCATTATATATAGTAGAACCAAGACACACAAATTTAATAACAGTAACCGGATCTTCTAGAGCTCACATTAACATCACTCCTACGGACAACTCACGTTCTATAGTATCAATATCTAGACCCGCACGGACAACTCCTGTGCCAATAATATCAGTATATGGATCCGTACGGACAACTCACGTGCCAATAATATAATCCACCTGGCATGGTCACATGCCTTTAATTCAAGCATAACATACGGGAGCAATCAAATAAGTACACATGAACCATCATAATTGATCAAAACTCTAGCACTCGCATGGCTATCACATCCTTCATGCACGATCATCCCACTAGAAATATTTCCATAATTCTTTCGTGCCATATAGCAATAATTTGAATATCAGCAGTTTATCAACCAGGTGAGTACTACAACCAATGAACATCCGTAAGTGAAAACACAATGCGCCTTTTGAAATGCGCACCCTTCTCAGGGATTACCGAGCAGTTATAACATTCATCTAATTATCTGAAATTGACCATTATGTCTAAAATTCATGATCTTCCTTTCAAGAATGAATCGCCACCTTGTACTTGTAAATCTTAATCCCGCGCCACATGCCACATCTATCATGCCATCATGTGACAAGCACGAGAATCTCATTATCAACTATGGGTAAGCAGCAAATTACATACTCGGTCATTCAGTAACCTTCATCTTTCTTCCTTCCAGGAGAAATTCATAATACACAACACGTTCCCTACACCGGTAGAATATATCCGGTTCAACCTATGGTAGAAATCATTAAGAATATTTTGAAATCCATTTGCACATAACCAAACTATCAGAACTAAATTCCTCTAACTCGACCAAACCACGTAGGTCACCAAAACCCAAGAATATTGCCACCAAACATCTGTAGAGTCTCACCACATCATAATTACCCCTATAAATACCACAACCGAAATACTCACTCTGAAAATACCTTATTTGAGTCTAAAGTCGTTTCATTCACCTTCCTGATACCGAAATATAAAATCCATAATGATATACAAAAATGACACAAGTCTCGACACCATCCAACTTAAATCTCAGATTTTAGCCATAAACAATTCCACCAAAAATTTTTAATTGTTACATATTAATCTCGAATTCATTAGAACTTTTTCGAGAGTCACCCCCTTTGTTCAAATCCACATTACACAGCCCAAATGGGCCAAAAGACATGTGCCCCATTAGCATAAAACACTCAAAGAAGTAACTCTACTTTAATACCACATATCAAATTCATACTCCGTACGCACTACATCATTCACAAATAACAACTCACTCATCCCACGATTTTCATATACTCATAAAGTGCAATATAACCCGTATCCAAAAAATTTCTTACTCGAGTAATTCTCGAACTCCACCTCTGCAAGTCATTACTGATTCCCAAGTATACTTCAGATCAAAACAAAAAATATTTGACACATAACCATGAATTAAATTGTCAATAGCAGGCTCTCCCACTTGGCTCAAAGCCATAGATTAAAATACTTGATAACTCACAATACCCATACTTTATTACTGCCTTAATACCGCAGCCAGTTAAATAAAAATTCTTCTCAAGCTCAAGACACACCAACCAACCTCAATCATCCCCTAATCTCGCATTCATTCTCTTAACACTCAAGTCAACTTTCTCAACCAGATTCAAATTCGAGTCTCAACACATACACCCCGCTGGCAAAAATGAAACTCTATATTCACATCATAAGGAACATACCTACATAAATTACTCCGTATGAGATAACCCACCTGCTTAGTCTTAAATTGGCATCTTGTTATACCCTTTCGCAGCCACAATTACTATGAAATCACTTAATCTGTTTGAGTCCAAACTCATTAAACAGACACGAGAATTTAATTTGCCCCAAAATTTAACAACGTGAAAGATCTTTCAAAACATTCACACTCGAGATTGTACGTCACATCAAAACGAAAATAAAGCACCCAATGGCCTTCCTTTACATTTCAAGGAAACACTTCTCGTCACATTCAAATCGTCTTAACACATCCCGCAGTTACATCATACTCATCACAAAGCCACTCCACCGTTCATTGAGCCACAAATTTCACTCGTAGGGATATTACCGGACATATGAGTCCAAATGTACATGTTACAACTGAAGCTACCGAGCCTAAGCTGCGGTCTAAACCTGGCATCAAGTCCTCCAGACTGGCCCATCACCAAAACACAGAATACATATCTTGAACCTCGTTCATAAAATCACAAGCCGGTGATGCACAGCTGATACCGAGTGCTCATGTGCGCATACGAATGCGTGGAAGAAATTCAAAGAGTTATGTTTCAAGCTGAATCAATTCCGAACGATAGAATACAAGAAAGTGAAAAATTTTCCTAAGGTTTTGGCAGCCTCTTGAAGATAAGTACAGACGTCTCTGTACCTATCCGCAAAACTCTACTAAACCTGCTCAAGACTCGTAAGACCTATGTTTCCTAGAGCTTTGTTACCAGCTTGTCACGATCCAAAATCTCACCCGTCATGATGGCACCTATCTCAATACTAGGCAAGCCCAAAAATCTCAATAAACCACAATTTCTCTCAAGTTTGAAAATAGAATAATTAAATTCAGTGGAAGAAATCTCAAAATTTCAAATATATCACTCCCAAAACTCGGTGTCACTGAGTACATGAGCATCTAATGTAAATACAATATTTGACTGATAAAAATCACTGCCTGAAAGTATAAAACAGTATAATAACTAAAGGAAAGAGAGGCAAGGTCAGCAGACGCCAAGCAGCTACATTGATAGTCTCCAACTAACAGTACTCTAAAATCTAACAATCTCCGTGTCCGAAAGTACCTGGATCTACACACGAGGTGCAGAGTGTAATATGAGTACAACTAACTCAATAAGTAACAAGACTAACCTTTGGCTGAAAGAAATGATGAGCTCCGCAAGTACAGTCCAGTAAAAATAATGGTACAGAAATGTAGGCATGCTTTCAAGTTCAACAGATAAACTCATTACAAGTGAAATAGATCAATATTGCATGATATAAGAAATATAACATCTCAGTAGCAAGACCTCTTGTAGATATTGGTCAGCAATTATTCGGTCACTCGGTACCGTTTATGGCCAGTCCAGCCCTGGTGTGTTCCAACCCGTATATATATACACATCGACTGACAGTCAGTCATTTATTACTGTATAAGGCCAATCCAGCCCTGGGGTAATTTATCCCCAAATGTAAATGATACGGACAAGATCCATGTCCAGGTAAATTCATTACAATATAAATAAGTAAGGCAAGTCCATGCCATGTGAAAATCCATCTCAAACATATATATAAGCAGTAAGTAAGGCAAGTCCATGCCCTAGGAAATCCATCCCGAATATATATAATCATCTACACTCAATGGGGGTGTACAGATTCCGGAGGGGCTCCTTCAGCCCAAGCGCTATAAGTCGACCGCGCTCACTGTGGGTGTGTGCAGACTCTCGGAGAGGCTCATTTAGTCCATGCGTGATATAAAGCAAATATGGCCTACTGTAGGCGGGCAGTCCCGATCCGTATAATAATAAAGCTAATGAGGCCTGCTGCAGGCGGGCAGCCCCGATCCATAAAATAGTAAAGCCAATAAGACATGCTGCAGGCGGGCAGCCCCGATCCATAAAATAGTAAAGCTAATAAGGTCTGCTGCAGGCGGGCAGCCCCGATTCATAAAATAGTAAAGCCAATAAGGCCTGCTACAGCGGGCAGCCCCGATCAATAAAATAGTAAAGGCAATAAGGCCTGTTGCAGGCGGGCAGCCCCGATCCATAAAATAGTAAAACCAATAAGGCCTGCTGCAGGCGGGCAGCCCCGATCCATAAAATAGTAACATATATAAAGCCAAATAGCCTGCTGCGTTGCGCAGCTCAATCCCATAAATATCCTTACATTGGACAATTATTACTGAGTATGAAATGTATATTTTAGAACAATTAAATCAACAGCACCACGACCCCATGGGTCCTAAAATATCGACACATAGCATAAACATGATCTTTATTACTAGCCTCAGCTTAATTCCTCTAATACGTGCCACATGTTCAGATAATAACATGATTCTTTAATTTTTCTTCTTCACAGGATTTATTCAAAGCACACTTTTTGTGGTGCAAGTCTATATGCTCGTCACCTATCGTATATGTCACCTCCAAACAATTCATATCATACCAAATTCGGGGATTCATACCCTCAGAACCAAGTTTAGAAGTGTTACTTACCTCAGAGCGTGAAATTCTTTACTCTGCTATGCCTTTGCCTCGCAATTCGGCCTCCGAATTCCTCGAATCTAGTCACAAATAATTCGTTTCAGTAAAAAAAAATTATTGGAATGAACTTCATAAGAAAATGCTAATTTTCCATAAAAAATCGAATTTAAGCTCAAATATCGCCTGTGGGGCCCACATCTCGGAACTCGATAAAAATTACAAAATCTGAAAGCTCATTCAACCACGAGTCTAACCATACCAATTTTATCAAAATACGACCCCAACTCGACCCTCAAATCTTCAATTTAAACTAAGAGGATTTTTAAACTTTTCCAAATTAATTCGCCAATTAAATGATAAAAACAACCATGGATTCGGGTAATTTAACCAATATTGAGTTAAGAACACTTACCTCGTTGTTTCCTCTGAAAATTACCCAAAAATCGCCTCAATCCGACCTCCAAATCGTCAAAAACTGAAAATGGGACGAAGTCCCATTTTCATAAATTAAACTCACTACCCAGGCTTTTCTTCTTCGCGAACGCGGTCAGTGCCTCGCGTTCGCGAAGCACAAAATAGTTCCCGTCCAAATTTCTCCTTCACGAACACGACATCACCCTCGCGTTCGCGAAGCACAAAATGCCTCTGCCTCAATGCCTTCTACGCGAACGCTTTTAACCCATCGCGAACGCGATGCTTCATTCCCCGTCACTACGCGAACGCGTAGACCAATTGCCTGGGGTCCTCAGCTGCTTCCTCTCTTCTTCGCGAACGCATAACACCTCTCGCGTTTGCGATGCACACCCAGTCCACTCTTCGCGAACGCGTTCTTCTCTTCGCGAACGCGAAGAGCAAATATTGCCAGCCTCTCAGTTCCTCTTCGCGAACGCGAGGCTCCACTCGTGAACGCGATGAAGGAAACCAGATGGTGCATCAGAAAAATTCCAGCAGAGTTCCAAGTCCAAAATCCAACCCGTTAACCATTCGAAACTCACCCTAGCCCTCGGGAACTCAACCAAATATACCAACAAATCCAAAAACACCATACGAACTTAGTTGAACCCTCAAATCACCTAAAACAACGCTAAAACCATGAATTACACCCCAATTCAAGTCTAATGAACTTTGAAATTTCTAATTTCTACAAATAACTCCGGATCTATCAAATCACGTCCGATTGACCTCAAATTTTATACACAAGTCATAAATGAAATAACAGAGGTATTCAAATTTTCAGAATCGGATTCCGACCTCGATATCAAAAAGTCAACCCCCGTTCAAACTTCCAAAAATTCAACTTTCGGCATTTCAAGCCAAATTCCACTACATACCTCCAAATAATTTTTCGGACACGCTCCTAAGTCCAAAATCACCATACGGAGCTATTGGAATTATCAAAACTCCATTCTGAGTTCGTTTACACATAAGTCGACATCCGGTCACTATTTTAACTTAAGTTTTAAACCTTGGAACTAAGTGTTTCAATTCATTCCAAAACTTCATCGAACCCGAACCAATTAGCCCGGTAATTCACACAACAACTGTAAAGTACAATTTGAGCAGTAAATGGGGAGATGGGGTTGTAATACTCAAAACGATCGGCCGGGTCGTTACAGTATCCCGCAGGCGCTGGACTACACGGGGATGGAGATCTCAGTCCTTCATAAAATCCCACATGTCGTCCACTCTCCTGGCGCGGAGAGTCTGGGTCAGTAACTCTCCCTCCCATACGTAGGGGGACCTATGATCGCCCTATAATACTAATAGCTCATCGGAGAAAGGTCCGGGATGCATAGGCGGCACGTCCATGTCGTCTACTGTAAATTAAACAACATTAATTGTATGTTTGATCTGTAAATTAAATAATTAATTTTTAAAGATATACAATATTTAATTGGAAAGAGTATATATCTATGGGTTCCAGGCTCGATATTTGAGGCCCAGTAGCACCAAGCTATCCTGAATTCTTGTATGTGTCAATTTTATTATTTTCATAATTTTGTATGTTTGTTTTGTAAATTAAATAATTATTTTTTATAATCCTACAATAATTAATTGGACAGAGTATATATCTATGGGTTCCAGGCTCGATATTTGAGGCCCAGTAGCACCAAGCTATCCTGAATTCTTGTATGTGTCAATTTTAATATTTTACATGTTAGTTTCATAATTTTATATATTTGTTTTGTAAATAAATAATTAATTTTTATAAATTGGACAGAGTTTGTGTTTGATCTATCAATATAAGAGATACTTAAACTGCAGGGATACTACGCTAAAAGGCTCTACATTTTACTACGCTAAAAGGGCACTATATTACTAGTCTTTAAGCAAATAAATAATCTAAACTAGATAAAAAAACAATAAATTTAATCACAAAACATTCACGAAAATACATATAAAACAGTAAAAGAAATTTATTAAATATTTTTATTAACAAATTATAATGATTTCTCAATTTTTACATATTTTTTTAGAACACTAATATCTTAGTTTGGATAAAAATAACATACTAGCTTAATCGCAAAAAAAATATAAAATAATATGGAAACACATTGGTGGGCCCACAAAACAGGTATAGCGCTCTTTATAACTGTGTTATACATATATAGTGTTGTTTCTAAAGGCGTTATATGTATAACGCTCTTTTAAAGAGCGCTATACTTTAACGTCCAAAACGTCCGTTAAAGTATAGCGCTCTTTAAAAGAGCGTTATACATAGTTAGGTAATTTTTTTACACGCATTTCCGTTCTTTTTGTCAAAAAGAACCACAAATAGGTTCTGGAACCTTACAACTTTACCTTACATAGGTGTAGAATTTCAAGTCCAACCCCATTAAAGGTGTTTTCCTCTTATATCATACATACTTATTTGAGGGGAAAAGAGTAAATAAAGAATTACTTCACAGCCAGAAACCACAAACAGCCAGAAACCACAGTTCAAAGGATGCATTAAACTTATAAACAGCCAGAAACCACAGTTCAAAGGATGCATTAAACTTATAATTTGACGTTTGACTTAAGGGCTTCTCACTTTTATTTATATATATATATATATATATATATATATATATATATATATATATATATATATATATATATATATATATTGATTTTTAGAATTAATTTTTATATGCATACATGATGTTTATTATTCTATTATTACCAATTTAGTAAAAGAATAAATCTACAAAGTATTATTTAAAAAGAATTTCAACATC
This sequence comes from Nicotiana tomentosiformis, assembly GCF_000390325.3. Classification (NCBI taxonomy): domain Eukaryota; kingdom Viridiplantae; phylum Streptophyta; class Magnoliopsida; order Solanales; family Solanaceae; genus Nicotiana; species Nicotiana tomentosiformis. The sequence goes on along the minus strand of NC_090815.1, from coordinate 31,442,339 downwards.
GGCGCTATAAGAGGGGGAGAGTGATTATTTTCTAAAGTTAGTGACTAATTTGATTGTCTAAAACAAAATTAGAGGAGGAAAGCAATAAGAAAATTCATAAATGAGCTAGATCAATCGATAATCTTTTTAAGGAAATTGTGTTTATCTAAAGAATCAAAGTAAAATTTTAATGTGATATTTTTTCAATCTCATTTCAACAATTCTTCAAATAGCTACCCTCCCAAACCAACCGAATAGATTTGAACAAGTATGATAGCCTCCCCTGAACTTACTACATAGATTTGAAAAGACATGTAGGTATATTGCATCCTATATATGCGACATATCTATATAAATTATCGGTCCAGTCTTCTTCCTCGACCAGACAGAACCAAAAACGGTCCCCCTGCCCTTATATTTAATCAAAAATCTTCATTGGAGCTCACCCATCCCCTAAAAATCATGTCCTCTATATTTTAGCAAGCTAACACCGGATCCAAGGTGTTGTCGTGTAGTGGATCTCGCCTATTGCTCGTTTCGGCTACCAAATCATCAATTTTTCACAATTCAAAAAACTTTAAATCGAGGTATTCCGACTTTTTGGTAAAACTCATGTATATAAATTACTCATTAGTTATTTTTACTGTGTTGTATGTTTTTTGTGATCGTTTTGTGATATAATTAATTTTTTTGTTTTTTATCCGGATTAGTTTATTTATGTGCTAAAATAAATTAAAAATATATTTTGTTATTTTATTGAATATTATTGTTATGTATGATTTTAGTGTTGTGCATATATTAATATGTGACTTTATTATTGTTTAGTACCCTTTAGTGTTATGTTGTGCCTTTAATTATTATGTAGTGCTCTTTAGCGTAGTAAAACTGCTAATAAATTTTAGCTTATGGTAGTGGACTTTGTTTATAGCCATTTAGAGTAGTGTGACTTTAGTGCTCTTTAATATTCCGTAGTCTAGAATAAAAACTATGGGCTCTCCTTAACAAACTCGGTTAGAGTACTCAATTATGAATTTAATATATTAGTAGATAATTATCAAATATTAGATATGAGTCATAAAATAATCAGTTGATGTTACAAAAGAGACGCTGCCGGAAAATTTGGGCAAAATATAACAGTTAACAAATAAATCGTTACGAATGAAATAAATTTATTATTATTTACTATTAAGTTTGTAGATTTATTATATGAATAGTTATTGAATATATCTTGATTACTTATGAAAATTTAATATCTAATTCTATTATAACCCAAAAAAACTTTAAAAGATGATAGTTCAAACACAACCCTGTCGAATTTTAGTAAACAAATGTAGGAAACTAACATATCAAATATTAATATAGAAAGTTTATCAATCTAAGTATTTTTTATATGAATAATTACTAAAATATCTTTTTAGTTATTGAAATAAATATTTAATTCTCTGTTAACCCCAAAAATATCTGAAAAAAGATGATAGTTCAAACAAAAACCCTCTCGCATTTTAGTCAAAAAAATGTAAGAAAATAACATATAAAACAACAATATAAAACATTTGTCAACCTAAGTATTTTTATATGAATACTTATTAATTATATCATGTATAGTTATGAAAATTAATTATTTAATTTTATTATACCCAAAAATTGCAGAAAAAAGATCATAGTTCAAACAAAATCCTGCCGAATTTTAGTCAAAAATGTAAGAAACTAACATATAAAATAATAATATAGAAAATGTATCAACCTAAGTAATAATATAGAAAATTTATCGATTAAATGTTAATATAAAAAAATATTGCAATATATTTAAACATGTTAAGCGATTAAACAGAAAAATACTTTAATTAATATTGTTCAATTTACAGACATCGTTATGGAGCTTCCCCATGTGCATCCCGGACATGCATCTCGAGAGCTACTGTTACTCCAGGGCAATCATAGGTCTTCACACATCTGGGATGGGCAGTGTCTGTCCCAGACCTTCTACCCCAGCCGTATAGACAATCTGTGGGAGTTCATTAGGGACCACCCACTGCATCCCCGTATAGTTAGACGCCTTCAACGGACAGGTTTTTAGAGGATCATAGATATCGGCCGGTTGCAATTTGACTTGGCCATGATCACGGTCATGATAGAGCGATAGCGACCGGAGACGCACGCATTTCATCTACCCATCGGCGAGGCTACCATCACGCTAGAGGACATGGAGGTTCTTTTTTGGCTGCCCGTTGATGGTATATCTGTAGCTTACCCACATGATCTTAGGAACTATACGGGAGAGGAGTACCTTCATATGTTGCAGAGGCTCACCGGTTTCCATCCTGCGGAGCCGACTGCGTTGAGTGGGGCCAATCGATTGCAGCTGACGCACGGCCCGTTAGGCAGCATTTGGTGGCGATGCACGCGGATATTACTGATGATTCACTGCCAGAGGATATCGACCGGGAGATGAGGTTGTTGCTGCTGATGATGTTTGATGGTATACTATTCCCGAACACTTCGGGAAACCTAGCCGGATTGCGATTTCTACATCATCTGGAGCGGCTAGATGATTTAGCTGGTTACAGTTGGGGTGTAGATGTTCTAGCTTACCTGTATAGGCAGATGTGCCGGGCGTGCATGAGCACTCAGAGAGACGTTGTCGATATTATACTGCTGCTGCAAGTGAAAACATAGTCAATTCTTTTCATGATTATAATATACATAGTAAAAAATACCTTAAAATTTACGTCCACAATCTATATTAGGTTTGGGCCTGGGAGCGGTTCCTGCAGTTCCAGCCACCGATAGCTCCGGATGCACCACCTCCACCGTTTCTCCCACTAGCTAGGAGGTGGGTTGATAGGCGAGGCCACGCCCGCGAGGTCGAAGCTCGACATCATCTACCTTATTACAGGTTTTGTTGGATTTACTTGAAGGCGCTCAGGTACATATATACTTAAGTTTACTTGGCCCGGCTTGATATATGTTGCATTTACTCACGATTCTTGTGTTTAATAAATAGTTTGTATGAAGGCCATACAGCAACGCGCTTATAGCTGGATTGCCAGATTATTATTTCTGCGGTCAAGCTATGTGGAGCTCTTCTGTCCCACTAATATGTCTCGATATAGTCGAGCACCATGCCACCGAGCGAGTCCTTTGCTAGTTTGGTCGACCCCAGCTTGTACCTATTCCACCCAGTTGGCATTCTACACATTACCAGTGGGATGATCGCCGCAAGGTCGACCATACATACTTGGCCTGGCTAGAAGCCCAGATAGAGGATTGGGACCAGAGGTATAGCCTGATTCCGCCACACCCTCCACCTGACCGTTTGGACGGCGAGCATGGGTACATGGGTTGGTATCGCAGAGTTACCCGACTTCTCGTCGGGAATCCCATTCATCGCGCTGGCGGTCGGTACATTCCATACGCCGGGAGACATGAGGCACTGGTATATTATTTGTTATACTTACTTATAATGTTACATTATCCTTCCGTAATTAATATTTTATATGTTATGCAGGCTATTGGCTAACACCAGTTCTACCTGTTGGGACTGGAGATGCTACAACATACATGCGAGGGAGCGGTAGTTGTGCACGGGTTTGGCTGTCGGGTTACTGCTCTTGCTGCTGACACATTGAGATGTACCCGAAAGGATGGGCGCTAAGGATACGAGGCTGCTTATGTGCCGCCCGAGTAGTACTATTATATGCTCAGGTCGACATGACAATATACATAACACATATTGGTGATGTGTTACGTTTCGCATGCTAATAAAACTTTAGGGTACAAGTAGGTGTAGCTTTTCAGGTTGACAACTTTTTCAAGTCGACATGACAATACACATAACACATATTGGTGATGCGCTACGTTTAACAAACAAGTTCGTGCAGTTTAGTTATTCTTAAGTTGAACCAACATTCCAGTGTTCAAAAATCATTTCAAGAACCATTACAACATCCATTTCAGAAATGCCACTAACATTTAATAAGTGGTTTAAGAAGAGGCAAAAAGGTGAAGGTAGTTCAACAGATATACATGGAACACGTCATAACACAATCGATCTCTACCTTAAAAAAAATTATATGCTAGGTTGCTATACTAATTTGGTTGACGACAAGTGATATGGTGTTCTACGTCCCTTAGAAAATAAGCCTATCAATATATACACTGATCTCAAAGTTGCATGGCACATTATTGAGTGCGAAGCGCATTCTACAAAACCTGAAGGTATGCGAATTTCGGGCTAAAAACTACAATGGGTTCCCCTTTACTCAAAAAGGTGTGATTATGAAGTACTATGCCACTGGCATGGGCTAATTATACCACAAGAACTGTCTACAACCTTCTAAACAAACACACACAAAGATGAACCAGAAATGATTCGGCATTTGATGAAGGAGATTTTAGAGATGGAAAAGGCAATAACCGTTCATCATGCACAAGATGATCTTAACTACCTGCAAGGAACGGAGGATCAGTATTGGGATTTAATTAGAAAATAAAAAATTGCATAAAGACATTGATTATCATATTTTTCCAACAGTTGTCGAATGGGAGGGACTACCTAAGTTTCTACCGCAGACGTTGGACGTAGGAGTCCCATATTGTTGTAGAAATCAAGCAAGTGGTCTTATTGATGATAACGATGAAATACGAAAAATGTGTGTCAACTGGGGGCCTAGATTACGATATCCTTGGTCTGGACGGATGCGTACAAGATGTTGATGAAGAAGATGAATACAGTGACAATGAAATAGTATCAAACAGTGACGATAATGGCGAATGAAAATTATTTATTTCTTGGGAAATATTTTAAATTATTGTATTGAATCTTCAATGCTAAATGTCAATTAGATTTAACCCTATTGGAAACATAATTTTATTTTAGAAATATTGCAAACTGAACCTTTACAGACATTTAGTACAACAAAAATACTGCAACAAAACATTAAGTTTATCCTTGATAATTGGGCACATTGGATGAACTGCCACCTGGAGCTGAATTACTACCGCTTCCCAACCCAGTTAAAGGATATTTACAGTGGTCGTGTCCTGTTTGGGAACATATGCTATATTTGCGTGCATAAACGGTATCACCAACATCCATTTGGTTCCGTATCCGCACTCTTTTTTGCACTTGCCATTGACGCACATAATCCTTATTACATACCATTTTAAATGGTTACGGTGTCCAATAATGTACAGTACCCACTGGTTGGAGGTGGTCACTATAGGTGTTTACGTATGTAGCAACACTATATTCTTTATCAAGGTACCTCGTCGCCACAAAACCTGCATGTTGAAAGCACTTCATGGCATGTGAGCATGGCAAGTGATAGATCGACCATTTCCCACACGAACATAATCTTCTAAATTCATTGATGGTGTAGGTATTATTACCGCGGTTTTGATGCAGACCAGTGCGAACTTCAAAAACATTCGCTCGCTGCAATACTGCAAAAATGTATGTCACTGTGCTTGCTTCCTATATTTCTCAAATCGTTTCATTGGTTGTGTCATAAATTCAACACTCATTTTCATCAGTGATGATGCACCTCTAGATCTTTCAACAAACCTCTCCGCTATCTGCTTGAATGACATCCGCACCATGGCAGTGACAGGCAATCCACGTGCAAACTTTAACAACCTGTTGAAAGATCTAACACGTTTGTAGTCAAAATTCCCCATCTTCTACCACCATCCTTATACAAAGTCCACTTGTCAAGCTCATGCCGCATCAACCAACGATAGGCTTCTGGGTCTTCCTTCCTAATCAATTCCATTCGACTCCTGAATTTACACTTTTGGTGATCTGTTACAGCCATCCACATTAAATCATGTAAGTTCTTGTTCAGATGATCACTCTGGAAGTTAGCTTTCAAGTGCCTAACACAGTAACGGTGGTAGGCATACGATTCCTGCCATGCACGCAAATTATGTACAGAACTTAAAATACCACCATGCCGATCAGATGTTAGACAAATATCTGAACGTTGTCTGATAACGTGCTCCTTCAAGTGGTTCAAAAATAATGTCCAAGTCTCTTAGCTTTCATTGGCACAAATAGCAAATGCGAGGAGAAATATGCTTCCATTAGCATCTACTGCAACGGCGATCAACAACTTAATATCATACTTTCCATAGACATGAGTGTCATCTATGGATATTACCGGCCGACAATGTACAAAACCATCAATGGTTGGTTTAAATACCCAAAGCACATATCTGAATATGAAGTCTTGTATTCCCGGACTCCGCTCAGGCTTCCATTTAACAACAGTCCCGGGGTTAAAGTGTTGCAATACAGCCATGTACCTGGGTAGAGCGGCAAAGGACTTATCCCAATTACCATAAACAATCTCAAACGAAATGCCTTTCTTTTGGTAATGGTACATCCATATACCTAGTGGACGGATGTTATACACTCTTTAATCTTGTACCCTATGGACGATTCAATGTGTGGAATCAAGATAAGAGAAATCAAGTCAACATTCAAATTAAAATGATTCCCACTGAATGTGTCTATATCACAAGTGTGGGTGCCAATGTATTTCCCCACAATCCACATATTTGTTTTCAAATTTCTCGCACGCAGAACGTAACTGGTAAAGTTGTTGTCATGTGACAAAGAGGTCACGGGTTCGAGCCGTGAAAATAGCCTCTTGCAGAAATTCAGAGTAAGGTTGCGTACAATAGACCCATGTAGTCCAGCCCTTCCCCGAACCCCGCGCATAGCGGAAGCTTAGTGCATCGGGCTGCCCTTTCTCACACGCAGCATCCATGTACAACCTTGAAACCATCTACGACAAATAACCTTGTATACTTCCGGAGATGACTCACGAACCACGATCTCACGACACTCTTTTATGATGTACATTTTCACCGCCCTGCTTAGGCGCGCTTTATAAGCAAAAAGCATATTATTTGACAGCACCATTAGTCTAGATTCATTCCACATTGTTGTCCGAATATCGTCAAGATCCCTTGTGAGGGCATCCACATCCGGCATACTAGGCAACTGATCAAGGTACGAAATCTCCCTTGAATGAAAGGGCACATGTGACTCGTACATGCTGGGTATAAAGGGAGATGGAGTCTGCATATATGGAGCATGCTCATTGGTGGCATCATGCTCACTCGGCAAATCAGGTTCATCATTCTCATCCTCATCATCATCACCCTCATCAGGGAAAGGTGTGTCATCTCCAGACTCATCAGCATTGTTGTCATAATCACTATCATCTTACTGACTCTATACATCTGCCAGATACTGATTAAATATATCGTCTTCGGGCAATTGAGTAAGGACAGGACCTTCAAGTTGCTCGTTTTCACTGCACAACCAATAAAATAATGAGTTTCTCAAATTCATCCAAACATTACATATAAACTTTATCACTTAACTTACAAATCATAATCTGTTGATATCCCACGATGCACATTATCCTGTTGTCGATGACTCCCGGATGGACACCATGATCCAACACACTAAAACTGGGCATATTCTGATTGTCTGTTGGTTCATAACTTGTAAAATTCATATCTGGCCGGTACCCCCTTCGAAATATATAAGTGTTAATACAATATAATACATAAAAAAAATATAGTAATACAAAGGAAAATTAAAATTTACCACTCGACTTGTGGATTATATAAATTTGGGGAGAAATTATGTCATCGCTCCTCATTCGCCCGTGGAGATAAGTTTAGATCTGGCCAAAGTCTTTCAAACGGAACCTGTTCGGATAAAACTGCTGTAAAAAAATATATGATTGAGGGTTATCCCTATTTTGCGGAACCTCAATATTGCGAACGTCTTCAGACTTGACGTACATTTCCAATATTTTTATCACAATAAGTTTTCGGTGTTAATCCGGAGTCCTCAAAAAATCTGTCAAAATTTTATCGTTTTTGATGTTAAACTCAGCATAACAAGCAACCCATTGCGGAGTAACAGAATACGAATATATTCGGGTTACTTTAATATTAACCGAATGTTTTCTCATACTCATTTTTTACATAACAACGAAACTAATCTATCGTACTCCATTGTAAGTGGCAACTTAATAATACAATGTGGAGAACAACTATAGTGTACTGAGTTATTCTCCACGACAACTCCCCCTCCCTCCCCAATATAATGCAACCCTAATTTGTCGTTTTTCGGACATTATGACAAAATTCAAAAATAAGTTAAGCAAACAAATATTTCGGAAGACGTGGAGGATCCTGAATGGATTTTTAACGAAATAATGAAACTCCTTAAATAAGCAAAAAACCAATTCGGGGGTACAATAATTGTGAGTATAGCGCATGCATGATATGCGCTATATATATAGTGCGTATTATGCATGCGATATAGCCTCAATTATTGGCGGGTCAGTAAAGTTCAAATCAATTATTGGTGGGTCAGTAAAGTTTAAATATAGCGCATGTGCTAGCATACAATATACCTTAACGGACAAACATGTCGTTAAAGTATAGCGCATTCAACTCATGCGTTATATATAAATTGGTCATCGGATGGTTTTTTTTATTTATTTTTGTGCTTTGAGTCCAAAAAAGCAACACTTTAGTTCCGGACTCGTAATACGAGCGTAGCCTGTGATGTGTGAGAGCGCACGTCACGACTTTGAATCTTAGGATAGATAAAAGCCTAAAATTTCCTCCGTTCACTTTTACTTGTCCGCTATTCTAAAAATAGATTTTCAACTTTACTTGTCACTTTTAGCATATCAAAAGAAGATAATTTCTTTTTTTCATGTTATATCCACAGTATTAATTACTCATTTCAAATTATTTTCTCAATTCCATTAAAAATATGCATCAATGAATATATGTATCATGGTAAATTATACACTTCATTGATTATTTTTTAAGGGGTGTATAAAGTACATAATGGATAAGTAAAAATGAACACATTTAAGGAAGCAAATCGTACCTTTCAGAGATGAAAACTCCCATGAAGGTGCTCCTTTTTCTGTTAGGAACGTAAAACTATAGCTTCTTCCAATCTAATAACTATTACCCCCTCAGTTTCAAATTAGATGAATTACTTTCCTTTTTAGTCTGTTCCAAAATAAATGATACATTTCTAAATTTAAAAATAATTCAAACTTTAAATTCTTCATTTTACCTACTTTACTCTTAATAAGAATCTTTTATAAACACATAAATGTCATAGCCCCACAAAGTTTTTACCCCTTAAGTTTTTAAGATCACAAGTTTCAAAAGTCTTCTTTTTTTTCTTAAACTCCGTGTCAAGTCAAACTATCTATCTAAATTAAAACGGAGGAAGTACCATAAAAGGCATCATTTAACTCAAAGGAGAGGTCTAATTAAATAAGCTATTATGCAAAATGCTCTCGTGGAATCTTTTATAATAGTCACATCAGCTGAATTATCCTTAAAAGTCTTTTCGTTGTCACATCAGCTACATTCATTCTGCACCCTTTTCGAATTAATCTGGCTAATTTTTCCATGTGAAGATGGAAATTTTAGAGAATTGTACAGTACCCTTTTCGAAATTCAATCAATCTTGAGAATTAAAGCTAACGGTTTTTGATGACTTTCACTATCAAAATATGATTTTCTTTTTCATTGTCACATAAAATAAGAGCAATTACCTTGCTTTAATAAGAGTTTGTTCTGAGTTACAAGAACATTGAGGAAATTTTAGATGTTCGTTAAACTCCACTTTTGTTCGATGATGGTTGGTCCCTTGAAATGAAAGCAGCCTTATCACCTCAATGACTGACTGAAGAACCAAAGATGACACTTCTCGTCAGAAGGTCCCTTTCTTGCAAATTGATGGGAGTTTTTAGTGCTCAACTTTGACTATTATACTTAAAACTGTCCAAAGAACCAATCAAGACATTCAACACATTAACAGCTAGTCTCTCAGAACTTGATGGATGTTGCAACACTTTTCAAGCAACAGAAAGTCTCAATGGGCGTACGTCCGGGCGTTCGAGACGCGTTTTTTAGTGAGGAGTAACCCCCAAAGACTTTTTCAAATTAAAACAAAATTTGTTGAATAAGTCCTTTATATAATACCCAAATTCTCAAAAGTCAGTTTGGTAATGACTCAAAATGTTTAAAAAAGAACTCAAAAGTATTAAATTTAAAAGTCAAAACCTTTTTTTATTGATTGAAGCCCTAATTCATGGTCTTTCCCAATTTTTTATCTTGTGTGCTAGTATGCTAATATCTCCCAAAAACAATGAATATTTAATTTTTTTACAAATACAAAAAGAAATTCATTCTCCTTCATAGCAATAAGTTCAAAGTTCAAATTGCAGGTTAATCATCCTTTTTGTTCCTCCATATATAAAATTTTATTCTTTTAGACTCAAGTTATTTGTACTTGTAAGTAGCGTGTGTGTATATATATATATATATATATATATATATATCACATATTTATAGGTTTCTTCAATTTTAATGCAATTTTACCTGTTTATAAATATTTACTAGTCATTATATTATTTTATAAAATATTAAAAATTAAATGCCTATGGAGCTTACGCCCCGTGTGTAACGACTCGGCCGGTCGTTTTGAGTGTATTAGTCCCAATCCCCTATTTACTGCTTTCCCCGTATCTGTTTCTACTTATGTGACTTGCCGGGAGGTCGTTTTTTGGTTTCAGAGTATTTTGGGACACTTAGTCCCTAAAGCGGAAGCTTAAATCTTAGGAGTTTGACAGTAGTCGGAATTGTGTGAAGACAACTCCGGAATGGAGTTCCGTCGGTTTCGTTAGCTCCGTTGTGTGATTTTGAATATAGGAGCATGTCCGGACTGTGAATCTGAGGTCTGTAACTAATTTAGGCTTGAAATGACGAAAGTCGAATTTTTGGGAAGTTTGACCGGGGGTTGACTTTTTGATATCGGGGTCGGATTCCGATTCCAGAAGTTGGAGTAGGTCCGTAATGTTGAATATGACTTGTGTGCAAAATTTGAGGTCAATCGAACGTGGTTTGGTATGATTCGACATCGTTTGTAGAATTTCGAAATTTCGAAGTTCATTAAGTTTGGATTGGAGGGTGATTCGCGTTTTTGTTATTGTTTGGCATGTTTTGAGGGCTCGACTAAGTTCGTATGGTGTTTTAGAACTTGTTGGTATTTTTGGTTGAGATCCCGGGGGCCTCGAGAGTGTTTCGGATGCTTAACGGGTTGAATTTGGACTTAGGCAAATGGCTGAAGTTTTCTGATATTTGGTGGTTTCGCACCTGCGGTGGGGAGACCGCAGGTGCGTACTCTCACGTGCGGATAAAGGAGCGCAGAAGCGGGAGTTGAGGAGATGGCCAAGGGTCGCAGGTGTGAGGACACTTCCGCATCTGCGAGTCCGCAGATGCGGAGAGTGAGATGGAGGGGAAGATCGCAGGAGCGGACCTTTGTTTGCAGGTACGCACACGCAGGTGCGACCACTTTATCGCAGATGCGTATCCAGTCCCTTAAGTCATTTCCGCACCAACGAGGGAAATTCCGCAGGTGTGACAGTAGGTCCGCAGATGCGGAAGAACTGGGCAAAAAATAGGATTTCGAGGGTTTGATTCCCATTTCAATTTTGGGACTGTGAGAGCTCGGTGTGAGGCGATGTTTCGAGGTTTCTTCAAAAAGATTGTTGGGGTAAGTAATTCTAACTCGAATTGGACTATATTTCATGAATTTATTGCTATTTTCATCATCTAATTAGGGATTTGAGTTTTAAATTTGAGGGAAAATGGTAGAAACTTCATAGGCTAAAATTTCGAGTTTTGGAAGGTGAATTGAGGTTGGATTCGAGTAATTCTTGTATGGTTGGACTCGTGTATGGATGGGTGTTCACATTTTGTGACTTTTGTCGGATTTCGAGACGTGGTCCCGGGTGGGCAGTTTGAGCCTATTTCAGATTTTGGCTTATAATTTCGTGTTTTTCTAGTGGAAATGATTCTTTTAGCCTATATTAATTATATCGTACTGCTTGTGGCTAGATTCGGGGCGTTTGGAGATTGATTCGAGGGGTAAAGGCATTTCGGAGTAGGATTTTGCGCGGTGTGAGGTAAGTAACCGTTTTAAATCTGTTCTTAAGGGTATGAAACCCCAGATTATTGGATTATGTGAGTATTTTGGAGGTGATGCACATGCTAGGTAACGGGCGTGTGGGCGTACACCGTAGGAATTGGGACTTGGTCTATTCCGTGAAACTGTAAAGTTGAATAACTTGTTGCTAGCTATATGCTATCCCTACATTATAGAAATTTGACTGCAAATCATGTTAGAAATCATGTTTAGGCTATGTTATGATACTGTTGGGACCCGCAGAGGTGACGTACTTGTTGAATTACTTGATAATTGTTGTCTTATACTCAGTCATGGTTTTACTTGCGTATCATATCTCATCCTCTTCTTGATTCTTGTAGATACACTTGTTATCTTTGTTTGGGCCGGTCTTTGTGATTTCCGTGAGCCCGAGTGACTAGAGAGGTTGATGACTGAGTGAGGCCGATGACCTATCTGTGAGTTATTGATACTATTGCACATGAGTTGTCCGTGCGGTTCCACATATTGATACTATAGCACGTGAGTTGTCTGTGCAGTACGTGAGTTGTCCGTACGGATATAGCGCTTGGGCTGAAAGGAACCCTTCCGGAGTCTGCGCACCCCTAGTGAGCGCAGGTACCTATTGAGTAAGTACTGAGGGCTGAGAGCCGATTTATTGAGCTGTTGTGACGAGTTGAGTGACTGTTGCCCTGAGAGGCTGTACTTGTTTTTCATTTGTTTATGCACTTAGTTGTTATCTGTCATTGTTGTGAAATTTCTGAAAGATTCTATATCCGGATTACCTGAACTTTAACTGTATAAAACAGATTTGACTTAAACTGCCAGATTTGAAAGCATGTCTATTCTTTGCCGGAATTATTGAAAATGAACTGAAATCGTATAGCTCGTCACTGCTTCTCAGTTCCTTATTTATTTCTGTTACTTGCTGAGTTGGTTGTAATTATGCTACACCCTGCACTTCATGTGCAGATCCAGGTGTGTTTGATCACGAAGGTCGTTGAGTTCGTGCGCGAACGAGTACCGGAGACTACGAGGTAGCAGCCGGCGTCCGCACACCTTGTCTTTCATTCTATGTTTTATTTCCTTCTTGTATTGATATTTAGACACTGTTTTATTAGATATCTAGATGCTCATGACTTAGTGACACCCCGATGCTTGGGGCTATCTTTCCGCATTTTATTTTGAATTCAACTCCGATTTTTTGTAAAATTTCTGGCATGAAAAAGCTTTGAATTATCCTATTTATGAAATATTGAAGATTTTTTTTTTGAAAGGTCAGCTTGCCTAGTATCATCGATAGGTGCCATCACGACAGGCTAGAGTTTTGGGTCGTGACAAGTTGGTATTAGAGCCTAGGTTACATAGGTCTCACGAGTCATGAACAGGTTTAGTAAAGTCTTGCGGATCGGTACGGAGACGACTGTACTTATCTTCGAGAGGCTGCTGAACCCTTAGGAAATTTCTTGTATGGTTGGACTCGTGTGTGGATGGGTGTTCACATTTTGTGACTTTTGTCGGATTTCGAGACGTGGTCTCGGGGGGGCGGTTTGAGCCTATTTCGGATTTTGGCTTATAATTTCGTGTTTTTCTTGTGGAAATGATTCTTTTAGCCTATATTAATTATATCGTACTGATTGTGGCTAGATTCGGGGCGTTTGGAGATTGATTCGAGGGGTAAAGGCATTTCGGAGTAGGATTTTGCGCGGTGTGAGGTAAGTAATTGTTTTAAATCTGTTCCTGAGGGTATGAAACCCCAGATTATTGGATTATGTGAGTATTTTGGAGGTGACGCACATGCTAGGTGACGGGCGTGTGGGCGTGCACCATAGGAATTGGGACTTGGTCTATTCCGTGAAACTGTAAAGTTGAATAACTTGTTGCTAGCTATATGCTCTCCCTGCATTATAGAAATTTTACTGCAAATCATGTTAGAAATCAGGCTTAGGCTATGTTATGGTACTGTTGGGACCCGCAGAGGTCACGTACTTGTTGAATTACTTGATAATTGTTGTCTTGTACTCGGTCATGGTTTTACTTGCGTATCATATCTCATCCTCTTCTTGATTCTTGTAGATACACTTGTTATCTTTGTTTGGGCCGGTCTTTGTGATTTCCATGAGCCCGACAGACTAGAGAGGTTGATGACTGAGTGAGGCCGATGGCCTGTCTGTGAGGTATTGATACTATTGCACATGAGTTGTCCGTGCGGTTCCACATATTGATACTATAGCACGTGAGTCCGTGCAGTACGTGAGTTGTCCGTACGGATATAGCGCTTGGACTGAAAGGAGCCCCTCCGGAGTCTGCACACCCCCAGTGAGTGCAGGTACCTATTGAGTGTAAGTACTGAAGGCTGAGAGCCGAGTGATTGAGCTGTTGTGACGAGTTGAGTGACTGTTGCTCTGAGAGGCAGTACTTGTTTTTCATTTGTTTATGCACTTAGTTGCTATCTGTCATTGTTGTGAAATTTCTAAAAGATTCTATATCCGAATTACCTGAACTTTAACTGTATAAAACTTATTTGACATAAACTGCCGGATTTGAAAGCATGTCTAATCTTTGCCGGAATTATTGAAAATGAACTGTAATCGTATAGCGCGTCACTGCTTCTCAGTTCCTTATTTATTTCTGTTACTTGCTGAGTTGGTTGTACTTATGCTACACCCTGCACTTCATGTGCAGATCCAGGTGTGTTTGATCACGTAGGTCGTTGAGTTCGTGCGCGATCGGGTACCGGAGACTACAAGGTAGCAGCCGGCATCCGCAGACCTTGTCTTTCATTCTATGTTTTATTTCCTTCTTGTATTGATACTTAGACACTGTGTTTATTAGACTAGATATCTAGATGCTCATGACTTAGTGACACCCCGATGCTTGGGGCTATCTTTCCGCATTTTATTTTGAATTCAACTACGGTTCTTTGTAAAATTTCTGGTATGAAAAAGCTTTGAATTATCCTCTTTATGAAATATTGAAGATTTTTTTTTTTGAAAGGTCAGCTTGCCTAGTATCATCGATAGGTGTCATCACGACAGGCTAGAGTTTTGGGTCGTGACAAGTTGGTATTAGAGCTTAGGTTACATAGGTCTCACGAGTCATGAGCAGGTTTAGTAGAGTCTTGCGGATCAGTACGGAGACGACTGTACTTATCTTCGAGAGGCTGCCGAACCCTTAGGAAATTTCTTGTATGGTTGGACTCGTGTATGGATGGGTGTTCACATTTTGTGACTTTTATCGGATTTCGAGACGTGGTCCCGGGGGGCGGTTTGAGCCTATTTCGGATTTTGGCTTACAATTTCGTGTTTTTCTTGTGGAAATGATTCTTTTAGCCTATATTAATTATATCGTACTGATTGTGGCTAGATTCGGGGCGTTTGGAGATTGATTCGAGGGGTAAAGGCATTTCGGAGTAGGATTTTGCGCGGTGTGAGGTAAGTAACCGTTTTAAATCTGTTCCTGAGGGTATGAAACCCCAGCTTATTGGATTATGTGAATATTTTGGAGGTGACGCACATGCTAGGTGACGGGCGTGTGGGCGTGCACCATAGGAATTGGGACTTGGTCTATTCCGTGAAACTGTAAAGTTGAATAACTTGTTGCTAGCTATATGCTCTCCCTGCATTATAGAAATTTGACTGCAAATCATGTTAAAAATCATTCTTAGGCTATATTATGGTACTATTGGGACCCGCAAAGGTCACGTACTTGTTGAATTACTTGATATTTGTTGTCTTGTACTCGGTCATGATTTTACTTCCGTATCATATCTCATCCTTTTCTTGATTCTTGTAGATGCACTTGTTATCTTTGTTTGGGCCGGTCTTTGTGATTTCCGTGAGCCCGAGAGACTAGAGAGGTTGATGACTGAGTGAGGCCGATGGCCTGTCTGTGAGGTATTGATACTATTTCACGTGAGTTGTCCGTACGGTTCCACATATTGATACTATAGCACGTGAGTTGTTCATGCAGTACGTGAGTTGTCCATACGGATATAGCGCTCGGACTGAAAGGAGCCCCTCCGGAGTCTGCACACCCCCAGTGAGCGCAGGTACCTATTGAGTGTAAGTACTGAAGGCTGAGAGCCGAGTGATTGAGCTGTTGTGACGAGTTGAGTGACTGTTGCTCTGAGAGGCAGTACTTGTTTTTCATTTGTTTATGCACTTAGTTGCTATCTGTCATTGTTGTGAAATTTCTAAAAGATTCTATATCCGGATTACCTGAACTTTAACTGTATAAAACTTATTTGACTTAAACTGCCGGATTAGAAAGCATGACTATTCTTTGCCGGAATTATTGAAAATGAACTGTAATTGTATTGCTCGTCGCTGCTTCTCAGTTCCTTATTTATTTCTGTTACTTGCTGAGTTGGTTGTACTCATGTTACACCCTGCACTTCATGTGCAGATCCAGGTGTGTTTGATCACGGAGGTCATTGAGTTCGTGCGCGATCGAGTACCGGAGACTACGAGGTAGCAGCCTGCGTCCGCAGACCTTGTCTTTCATTCTATGTTTTATTTCCTTCTTGTATTGATACTTAGACACTATTTTATTAGACCGGATATCTAGATGCTCATGACTTAGTGACACCCCGATGCTTGGGGCTATCTTTCCGCATTTTATTTTGAATTCAACTCCGATTTTTTGTAAAATTTCTGGTATGAAAAAGCTTTGAATTATCCTCTTTATGAAATATTGAAGATTTTTTTTTTGAAAGGTCAGCTTGCCTAGTATCATCGATAGGTGCCATCACGAAAGGCTAGAGTTTTGGATCGTGACAAGTTGGTATTAGAGCCTAGGTTACATAGGTCTCACGAGTCATGAGCAGGTTTAGTAGAGTCTTGCGGATCGGTACGGAGACTACTGTACTTATCTTCGAGAGGCTGCCGAACCCTTAGGAAATTTCTTGTATGGTTGGACTCGTGTGTGGATGGGTGTTCACATTTTGTGACTTTTATCGGATTTCGAGACGTGGTCCCGGGGGGGCGGTTTGAGCCTATTTCGGATTTTGGCTTACAATTTCGTGTTTTTCTTGTGGAAATGATTCTTTTAGCCTATATTAATTATATCGTACTGATTGTGGCTAGATTCGGGGCGTTTGGAGATTGATTCGAGGGGTAAAGGCATTTCGGAGTAGGATTTTGCGCGGTGTGAGGTAAGTAACCGTTTTAAATCTGTTCCTGAGGGTATGAAACCCCAGCTTATTGGATTATGTGAGTATTTTGGAGGTGACGCACATGCTAGGTGACGGGCGTGTGGGTGTGCAACAAGGGAATTGGGACTTGGTCTATTCCGTGAAACTGTAAAGTTGAATAACTTGTTGCTAGCTATATGCTCTCCCTGCATTATAGAAATTTGACTGCAAATCATGTTAGAAATCATTCTTAGGCTATATTATGGTACTATTGGGACCCGCAAAGGTCACGTACTTGTTGAATTACTTGATATTTGTTGTCTTGTACTCGGTCATGATTTTACTTCCGTATCATATCTCATCCTTTTCTTGATTCTTGTAGATGCACTTGTTATCTTTGTTTGGGCCGGTCTTTGTGATTTCCGTGAGCCCGAGAGACTAGAGAGGTTGATGACTGAGTGAGGCCGATGGCCTGTCTGTGAGGTATTGATACTATTTCACGTGAGTTGTCCGTGCGGTTCCACATATTGATACTATAGCACGTGAGTTGTTCGTGCAGTACGTGTGTTGTCCATACGGATATAGCGCTCGGACTGAAAGGAGCCCCTCCGGAGTCTGCACACCCCCAGTGAGCGCAGGTACCTATTGAGTGTAAGTACTGAAGGCTGAGAGCCGAGTGATTGAGCTGTTGTGACGAGTTGAGTGACTGTTGCTCTGAGAGGCAGTACTTGTTTTTCATTTGTTTATGCACTTAGTTGCTATCTGTCATTGTTGTGAAATTTTTAAAAGATTCTATATCCGGATTACCTGAACTTTAACTGTATAAAACTCATTTGACTTAAACTGCCGGATTAGAAAGCATGACTATTCTTTGCCGGAATTATTGAAAATGAACTGTAATTGTATTGCTCGTCGCTGCTTCTCAGTTCCTTATTTATTTCTGTTACTTGCTGAGTTGGTTGTACTCTGTTGCGACCAAACACACTCACGCAAGTATACGCGGTCGTCGAGTAATAAAGTGACTAAAAGTCGGATGTCGAACCCACGAGGACTTATGATTAACTATTAACTAAATTAGACTATCCTAATTATCTAAACAAGAATTAAATCTAAAAATATTTTATTCCAACTAATTAAATAAGAAAAATATAAATAATAAACTTTGAACAGAGAAAGAGCAGAGTTTAATGATATCAATGTAATGAAAACGATCTAGGGTTATGGTCTATCTAACAATCCTATTGTATTCTTCAATTGAATTGACCGACTAATTTATCTAGCTTATTGGTTGACAGGGTTAATATTGCTCATAAGAATCTGTCGAGTTCTTACTTGCCTATTCCAGCTAACTTAACGCCTATATGTCTATGGAGTGAGAATCAACAAGAACGCATTTATAATTCCTGTAAATCAACCAAGCAAGGCAATTAGGTATATGTCTATCCTAACCACGAATCCGTTCCCCGATGCCCGAGTTCAAGAACTTGCCCTACTCAATCCTATATGCAATATAGAATTCCCACTTTCGAGTTCAATTCTAGATTCGTAGATAATATTCAATTGGTGATCAAGCAATTAAATAATTAAGTGCAAGATTGAATAAATAAACTAATATGATAAATCAAGAAGTCAAAATCAATATCCGAATAACAATAGTCATGAAAGAACCACAACCCTAGAACGTGAAGTTTAGCTCCACATAGACATGGTAGCCAAACAACAAATCATATAAAGAAACATAAAAATTACTAAGTTTGGTGGGAGAAAGATGAAACTTGATGAATTCCGGCCTCCACAGCTTTGTCGTGGCTTTTTCCTCTTCCCAATATGTTAGATGACCTAAAAGAGGCGTTTTTGGCTTATTTATTGCGTACAAAAGTCGTGGGCCAAAGCTCTCCTATTCCTAGTCCAAATCGGCTTCAGGGATTGATGCTAAGGTGGATGCGACGCATCCACCTTGTCCTCTATTTCTCAGCTTTGCATGCGAGGGTGGACGCGACGCATCCAGCCTTCTCTTCTACTTCCCAGTTTCGCACGCGATGGCGAACGCTATGGCCCAACTTCACTGCTAAGGTTGCATGCAGGATGATGTTTTCCTAGGTTGGATGCGACGCATCCAACCCTTCTTCCTCTGGCTAAACCACCTTTTCTTCATATTTTGCACTCCGAACACCTTAAATCGTCACACATAACTTAATTAGTCATCAAACCAATAATTACACCATGTTGGGCGTTTTAAAGATTAAATAACATCAAGAAGTGGTTAAAACATGGGTAAAGTAACATCAACACATATCGAAATATGCCAAACATCACTACCCCACACTTAAACCTTTGTTCGTCCTCGAACAAACCATCACTATAGTAGACGAAACAAAATTAAGCTCTTATCATTCAAAGCACACTGCACCTATGACCGTGGTTATTTGCAACAATTAGGCTCTAGGCTATGCATCACATACCCTTCCCTTTACTTATGCCATTCTTTAAACATATTCGAACAAAGACAACATGCTCACAACAATCCTAACCTCAAAAACCGACTCAATGTCACAATGCACTCATGGCTTGAACAACCAACATCATAGAGAAGTCTAATAACGTTACCTATCCCTCGTGAAACCATGTGCCCTCACAACAAAAGCAGAGAGAGTAAAATCAATCCACACATTCGAATCTCATGCTCACAAAGAAAATCGCTCACTCTCACAAAAGAAGTCACATGCATGTAGTTGGTACCATAGGCTTGCCCTTAATGTAAATCTCTACTAATGTAAGCTCGCTCGATCTAAAATCAATTAGGACTTTTTCATGGTTGTAATGTGGGCTAAGGGACGGGTAGGATATATTTAAGGAATAGTGACTCACCCTCCTAAGCACTTTAACACATCATCAAATAACTTAAGCGCGAATTCTTCAACACCCTTTCAATTTCACCAATAATATCACTCCAAACAATATTTCCTCTTTCTTTAAGCACTACTTTAATTCATACCCACTAGCAAGAACAAGACAACAATTTATTCATTTATATTTTTTCTTTTTTTTTTTTTTCAACTATTTTTTTCAATTTTCGCTAGTAGTATATTATTTTACAAAACAAGTGCACCTTTCTTCCTTTTATTGGTTCCACTCAAAAGCCACCCCACACTTAGTCCCTTCTTACTTCTTTTAGCGCTCATTTCACAATTAAAGTGTCTTAAGAGGTAAAAGGATCAAAACAATGTCAATTAAGAATAAAAAGGGTATAGGCTTGTAATGTGGGTACCAAATAAAAGGTCTACAGGCTCAAAAGGGTTAACTAGGGATAGATTTTATTTGTGATAAGCAATAAGCTCAAAGAGATCAAAGAAAGCCTAAAATCATTTTTCAAACCGAGCATCACCTAAAATTTCGCTTCAACTCACATACCGGGCAAGTTCTAGACACAAGTACAATACATGGACAACACAAAAACCTTACCACACATGGCACATGACTCATTAAGGACGGTCACATTCCGACTCTCAAGCAATGCAAGTATTCACGGAGCCACGAGATATTAAGTATTAAACACAAGGTGAACATAAGTCATGTAAACGAGACATAGGCGCCACAAAACATGCTATCCAATTTAACAAGGCATCATCAATAAATTCAAATCATACAGAAGATACTACACATGCGAAAGTATAAATATGTTACTATCAAACAAGTCAAGGGCGCCTAGGTTCATCATTCTTGCTCCTTTTATTCCCTAAATTCCTAATCTACTCGGAAAGAAAAAAATTACTCGGTTCAAACTACATCCCATGGAAAAGAACCGAGGCACAAAGAAAAACCACAGGGGATTATTACTACCTAAAGAAAGCTAAAAGATATATTTTGAATTTTTGTTTAGACTTTAATCCCTCAAGAAAACTGTCTAGGAGATCAATCGTCGGGAAAAGTCCAATTTTTCTACTTTTTCGTTTTTTTTTTTTTTTTTTTAATTTCTTTTTTTCTTTTTTTCTTTTTTCACAAAAGCTACTACACTTAAGAATGAGTACTACAACTAAGCTAAAATAGCACAGAAACTCATCCAAACGATCTCCTCACCCCACACTTAAAATTTTGCAATGTCCTCAATGCACATTATAAATAATAAGAGGGTAAACGAGACTCCCTGGTAGGCCAAAGGCCGAAGCAATAGCGGCTCACGAGGTACTCAGACTTCCCCCAGACATCGTCCTTTGTGTGGGCACCCCACACTTAGTCCTCACCATCTAGCTCACTTTTGCACTCTTCTAATGGCTTTGCTTCCTATGCTCATAATCCTACAAAACAAAAATAAATACTACAAAATAATAAAAATAAAATAAAATAAAAAGTAAACAAAAATAAAAGAAAGCAGTAACGCTGGGTTGCCTCCCAACAAGCGCCTGATTTAACGTAGCGGCACGACGTGAACCACTTTTTGCCTCCACCTCGAACTTATGAATTGAGCCCCTAACATGGCATCCAGTTTGCGGCTATGCTCCAGTGGTGGGGCTACAAAGATAACCAGGCCAAGTAATAAATTTTTCACTCTACACTTCTCGGCCTTTAGATGAGGAATGTATTTTTTGCTTTTTGGCATGACAAATTCAAAAATATAGGCATCATGTTCCTCTTCCATTGACTCCTCCAAAGGCTTAGATGACTCGATTTCCATGTCATCATCCAAATACAATGTCGAAAAATATTTAGAATGAGGACCAACACGCCCCAACTTTAGAATTGTATTACTATTTATATCCTCATATGTGCACACATTAGAGTCTTCAAATATAACATTATCTGCTACCTCGCATGGCTCTAGTGTACTTTTCTCAACATGGGCATCATCAACAGAAATATGCTCGAATGATTGGCTCTCCACTTTTAGCTCCTCAATTTGGCGTATAAGCTCCTTTTCAGCTTCTGACAACTCATTACTATTTTGTTGGGCGATAGACGCAACAACCTTTGCATTTAATTTATCTTGCAAGTCGTGAATAGTAGTGACAAATTTATAGATCCCTTGTCCCAGTTTAGATCTTCCCTCTATAAAGTGTCTCATCCCATCAGTAAGTTCCTCATGTTGAGCTTCATATATTTCTAACTTTTCAGCCTGTTCTGCCAGCCAAGTTTGGCTCAAAATCTCCTCTTTTTCAAAAATTTTCTCTTGCTGGTACTCGCTCTCTTCATTCAATTCTTCCATATTGGCCTTCATTCTTGTGATTGCTGCCCTCATTCTTTTCATATCTTTTTTGAGTTCATCCTGTTGCTCTGCTACTTGCCTCAGAATATCCCTAATATATGCATCAGGCTCCATATCCTGCACTTCATTGCCCCTATCAAACTCAGAAATATCATTAGAAAGATCATAATAAGGGCTCAGAGAAGGATGAACAAAATTAGGACAACCATCCCAATGGCCATCTTGACCACCACACATATTACAAATATTCCACTCAAAGGATTGAGATTGTGCGCACAACTCGCTCCTGGGAACATTCTGACAATTTTTCCACCAGTGGGGTCCTCCACAATATGGACAAGGATCATCAAAATAAGAATAACCATCATTCGAACAATTTTTATTCCAAGATGCCATGCTAAAATAAATAAAAAATACTAACTAAAATAAAATAATAAAAAAAACATGAATAGATAAAAAAATGTCTAATCTAGAAAAATAGCAAATTTCTAAGTCCCCGGCAACGGCGCCAAAAACTTGTTGCGACCAAACACACTCACGCAAGTATACGCGGTCGTCGAGTAATAAAGTGACTAAAAGTCGGATGTCGAACCCACGAGGACTTATGATTAACTATTAACTAAATTAGACTATCCTAATTATCTAAACAAGAATTAAATCTAAAAATATTTTATTCCAACTAATTAAATAAGAAAAATATAAATAATAAACTTTGAACAGAGAAAGAGCAGATTTTAATGATATCAATGTAATGAAAACGATCTAGGGTTATGGTCTATCTAACAATCCTATTGTATTCTTCAATTGAATTGACCGACTAATTTATCTAGCTTATTGGTTGACAGGGTTAATATTGCTCATAAGAATCTGTCGAGTTCTTACTTGCCTATTCCAGCTAACTTAACGCCTATATGTCTATGGAGTGAGAATCAACAAGAACGCATTTATAATTCCTGTAAATCAACCAAGCAAGGCAATTAGGTATATGTCTATCCTAACCACGAATCCGTTCCCCGATGCCCGAGTTCAAGAACTTGCCCTACTCAATCCTATATGCAATATAGAATTCCCACTTTCGAGTTCAATTCTAGATTCGTAGATAATATTCAATTGGTGATCAAGCAATTAAATAAATAAGTGCAAGATTGAATAAATAAACTAATATGATAAATCAAGAAGTCAAAATCAATATCCGAATAACAATAGTCATGAAAGAACCACAACCCTAGAACGTGAAGTTTAGCTCCACATAGACATGGTAGCCAAACAACAAATCATATAAAGAAACATAAAAATTACTAAGTTTGGTGGGAGAAAGATGAAACTTGATGAATTCCGGCCTCCACAGCTTTGTCGTGGCTTTTTCCCCTTCCCAATATGTTAGATGACCTAAAAGAGGCGTTTTTGGCTTATTTATTGCGTACAAAAGTCGTGGGCCAAAGCTCTCCTATTCCTAGTCCAAATCGGCTTCAGGGATTGATGCTAAGGTGGATGCGACGCATCCCTTGTCCTCTATTTCTCAGCTTTGCATGCGAGGGTGGACGCGACGCATCCAGCCTTCTCTTCTACTTCCCAGTTTCGCACGCGATGGCGAACGCTATGGCCCAACTTCACTGCTAAGGTTGCACGCAGGATGATGTTTTCCTAGGTTGGATGCGACGCATCCAACCCTTCTTCCTCTGGCTAAACCACCTTTTCTTCATATTTTGCACTCCGAACACCTTAAATCGTCACACATAACTTAATTAGTCATCAAACCAATAATTACACCATGTTGGGCGTTTTAAAGATTAAATAACATCAAGAAGTGGTTAAAACATGGGTAAAGTAACATCAACACATATCGAAATATGCCAAACATCATACTCATGCTACACCCTGCACTTCATGTACAGATCCAGGTGTGTTTGATCACGGAGGTCATTGAGTTCGTGCGCGATCGAGTACCGGAGACTACGAGGTAGCAGCCTGCGTCCGCAGACCTTGTCTTTCATTCTATGTTTTATTTCCTTCCCGTATTGATACTTAAACACTATTTTATTAGACCGGATATCTATATGCTCATGACTTAGTGACACCCCGATGCTTGGGGCTATCTTTCCGCATTTTATTTTGAATTCAACTCCGGTTCTTTGTAAAATTTCTGGTATGAAAAAGCTTTGAATTATCCTCTTTGTGAAATATTGAAGATTTTTTTTTTGAAAGGTCAGCTTGCCTAGTATCATCGATAGGTGTCATCACGACAGGCTAGAGCTTTGGGTCGTGACAAGTTGGTATTAGAGCCTAGGTTACATAGGTCTCACGAGTCATGAGCAGGTTTAGTAGAGTCTTGCGGATCGGTACGGAGACGACTGTACTTATCTTCGAGAGGCTGCCGAACCCTTAGGAAATTTCGTGTATGGTTGGACTCGTGTATGGATGGGTGTTCACATTTTGTGACTTTTGTCGGATTTCGAGACGTGGTCCCGGGGGGGCGGTTTGAGCCTATTTCGGATTTTGGCATATAATTTCGTGTTTTTCTTGTGGAAATGATTCTTTTAGCCTATATTAATTATATCGTACTGATTGTGGCTAGATTCAGGGCATTTGGAGATTGATTCGAGGGGTAAAGGCATTTCGGAGTAGGATTTTGCGCGGTGTGAGGTAAGTAACCGTTTTAAATCTGTTCCTGAGGGTATGAAACCCCAGCTTATTGGATTATGTGAGTATTTTGGAGGTGACGCACATGCTAGGTGACGGGCGTGTGGGTGTGCAACAAGGGAATTGGGACTTGGTCTATTCCGTGAAACTGTAAAGTTGAATAACTTGTTGCTAGCTATATGCTCTCCCTGCATTATAGAAATTTGACTGCAAATCATGTTAGAAATCATGCTTAGGCTATATTATGGTACTATTGGGACCCGCAAAAGTCACGTACTTGTTGAATTACTTGATAATTGTTGTCTTATACTCAGTCATGGTTTTACTTGCGTATCATATCTCATCCTTTTCTTGATTCTTGTAGATGCACTTGTTATCTTTGTTTGGACCAGTCTTTGTGATTTCCGTGAGCCCGAGAGACTAGAGAGGTTGATGACTGAGTGAGGCCGATGGCCTGTCTGTGAGGTATTGATACTATTGCATGTGAGTTGTCCGTGCGATTCCACATATTGATACTATAGCACGTGAGTTGTTCGTGCAGTACGTGAGTTGTCCGTACGGATATAGCGCTCGGACTGAAAGGAGCCCCTCCGGAGTCTGCACACCCCCAATGAGCGCAGGTACCTATTGAGTGTAAGTACTGAGGGCTGAGAGCCGAGTGATTGAGCTGTTGTGACGCGTTGAGTGACTGTTGCTCTGAGAGGCAGTACTTGTTTTTCATTTGTTTATGCACTTAGTTGCTATCTGTCATTGTTGTGAAATTTCGGATAGATTCTATATCCGGATTACCTGAACTTCAACTGTATAAAACAGATTTGACTTAAACTGCCGGATTTGAAAGCATGTCTATTCTTTGCCGGAATTATTGAAAATGAACTGAAATCGTATAGCTCGTCATTGCTTCTCAGTTCCTTATTTACTTCTGTTACTTGCTGAGTTGGTTGTAATTATGCTACACCCTGCACTTCATGTGCAGATCCAGGTGTGTTTGATCACGGAGGTCGTTGAGTTTGTGCGCGATCGAGTACCGGAGACTACGAGGTAGCAGCCGGCGTCCGCAGACCTTGTCTTTCATTATATGTTTTATTTCCTTCTCGTATTGATACTTAGACACTATTTTATTAGACCGGATATCTAGATGCTCATGACTCAGTGACACCCCGATGCTTGGGGCTATCTTTCCGCATTTTATTTTGAATTCAACTCCGGTTTTTTGTAAAATTTCTGGTATGAAAAAGCTTTGAATTTTCCTCTTTATGAAATATTGAAGATTTTTTTTTTGAAAGGTCAGCTTGCCTAGTATCATCGATAGGTGCCATCACGACAGGCTAGAGTTTTGGGTCGTGACAAGTTGGTATTAGAGCCTAGGTTACATAGGTCTCACGAGTCATGAGCAGGTTTAGTAGAGTCTTGCGGATCGGTACGGAGACGACTATACTTATCTTCGAGAGGCTGCCGAACCCTTAGGAAATTTTACATTCTTGAATTCTTGTCGTGCGAATCTTTTGATTCTGATAACTAAATTTCTATTGTTCTAATTCTCTCACAGATGGTGAGGACGCGTACTACGGGGCAGGATGGACAGCCACCAGTACCACCAATCAGGGTCGCGAGAGGCCGAAGCCGCGAGAGGCCGAGGCCGCGAGAGGGGCAGAGGTGCAACTCGCACCGCAGCTAGGGCAGCACCTGCAGATCCACCGGTTGCCCTAGTTCAGGAGTAGGCTCCAATTGTGGACGAGACTGTGGAACCAGCTCAGGCACCACATGTGCCTATTGTGATTCCAGGCCTTCAAGAGGCCTTAGCTCAGATCCTGACCGCGTGTACTAGTCTTGCTCAGGTGGTCTCTGCTCCGGCCGCAGTAGCCACTTCTCATGCCGGAGGAGGTGCTCAGACTCCCGCCGCCCGCACACCAGAGCAGGTGGTACAGGGATTCCAAACACCGGGTGCACCACTAGCCCAGCCGGTTGCAACTGCTCGAGACTATGTGGTTCCTGTCATGCCTGATGATGAGCAGCGTCGATTAGAGAGGTTTGGGAGACTCCATCTTTCACCGGTGCCGAGGGAGAGGATGCATAGGGATTCTTGGATAGGTGCCAGAGGATACTCCGTACCGCAGGTATTCTAGAGGCCAGTGGGGTCTCCTTCACCACTTTTCAGTTCTTGGGGTTGCCTTCAATTGGTGGGAGGCTTACGAGAGGCGTAGGCCGGTCGGTGCAGCACCCCATACATGGCAGCAGTTCTCCGGTCTATTCCTGGAGAAGTTCGTGCCACAGTCCCGCAGAGAGGAGCTGCGCAGGCAGTTCGAGCAGCTTCGTTAGGGTGATGTCTGTGACGCAATATGAGATGAGATTTTCAGAGTTGATCCGTCATGCTATCTGGTTGGTTCCCACAGACAAGGAGAGGATCAAGAGATTCATAGATGGCCTCACTTTTCAGCTGACCATAGAGAGAGTGTATGGTGCTACTTTTGATGAGGTCGTCGACATTGTTCGTCAGATTGAGATGGTTCGCAGCCAGGAGCGGGTTGAGAGGGAGGCCAAGAGGCCTCGTGGACAGGGTGGATTTAGCGGTGTTCCTTCTGGGGGTTAGTTCCACCACGGTGGGGGTCGTCCTTTCAGACATGCTCAGACGGCTCACCCAGTTCACCGTGGTGCATCATCTGGTCAAGGGTCAGAAAATCATCAGCAGGGCCAGTCGTCATTCAGTGCACTACCAGCGCAGAGTTCTCACTATGCCTCGTCAGCTCAGGTTTCCACGGGTAGTTCCTCTAGGCATCAGGAGCAGTAGTTCCGTCAGAGGGTTGTTTTGAGTGCGAAAACTTTGGTCGCATTAAGAGAGATTGCCCTAGGTTGTTGAGTGGGGCTCCACAGCAGAGTACTCGGCCGATGGCACCAGCACCAGCAGCTCCACCATCCGTCCAGCCAGCTCGAGGTGGGGCTCAGTCAGTTACGGGTCGCCCGAGAGGGGAGGCCGATCAGGGGGTGGCCGTGCCCGTTTCTATGCTCTTTCTGCCAGACCAAATGCCATTGCTTTAGATGCTGTGATTACATGTATTGTCTCAGTTTGCCACAGAGATGCCTCTGTATTATTTGACCCTGGTTCCACTCATTCATATGTGTCTTCGTATTTCGCTCATTTTTTTAGATATGCCCCGTGAGTCTCTAGTTTCATATGTTCATGTATTTACTCCGGTGGGCGATACTATTATTGTGGACCGTGTATATCGGTCATGTGTGATGACTATTGGAGGTCTAGGGACCAGAGTAGATCTTTTGCTGCTTAGTATGGTCGATTTTGATGTGATATTGGGTATGGATTGGTCGTCTCCATGTCATGTTGTTTTAGATTGTCACGCTAAAACCGTAACGTTAGCGATGCCGAGGTTGCCGAGAGTTGAGTGGAGAGGTTCTATAGACTATGTTCCAAGTAGAGTGATTTCATACTTGCTCAGCGGATGGTTGAGAAGGGTTGTCTATCCTATTTGGCTTTTGTGAGGGATGTTAGTGCAGAGGCCCCTGCTATTGATTATGTTCCGGTGGTGCGAGATTTTCTGGATGTGTTTCCTGCAGACCTGCCGGGCATGCCGCCAGACAGGGATATTGATTTGGTATTGATTTAGTGCTGGGCACTCAGCCCATTGCTATTCCACCGTATCATATGGCACCGGCGAAGTTGAAGGAATTGAAGGAGCAGCTTCAAGAACTCCTTGATAAGGGGTTTATTCGGCCTAGCGTGTCACCTTGGGGTGCACCAGTTCTATTTGTAAAGAAGAAGGATGGTACTATGAGAATGTGTATTGATTACACGCAGTTGAACAAGGTCACAATCAAGAACAAGTATCCATTATCGCTTATTGATGATTTGTTTGACCAGCTTCAAGGAGCGAGGGTATTATCCAAGATTGATTTGAGGTCAGGGTATCACCAGCTGAAGATTCGGGACTCAGATATTCTTAAGACAGCTTTCAGGACCTGATATGGCCATTATGAGTTCCTTGTGATGTCTTTTGGGCTAACCAACGCCCCAGTAACTTTCATGCATATGATGAACAGTGTGTTTCAGCCTTATCTTGACTCGTTCGTTATTGTACTCATTAATGACATCCTGGTGTACTTTCGTAGCCAGGAGGAGCATGCTCAGGATCTGAGGATTGTGTTACAGCGATTTAGGGAGGAGAAGCTTTATGCAAAGTTCACCAAGTGTGAGTTTTGGCTCAGTTCAGTGGCGTTCTTGGGACACGTGGTGTCCAGTGAGGGTATTCAGGTAGACCCAAATAAGATAGAGGCGGTGCAGAGTTGGCCCAGACCGTCCTCAGCCACGAAGATTCGGAGTTTTCTCGGTTTGGCTGGTTATTACCATCGTTTTGTGGAGGGATTCTCATCTATTGCATTTTCCTTGACTAAATTGACCCAAAAGGGTGCTCCTTTCAGGTGGTCGGAGGAGTGCGGGGAGAGCTTTCAGAAGCTCAATACCGCTTTGACCACGGCTCCAGTTCTAGTTCTACCATCAGCTTCTGGTTCTTACACAGTGTATTGTGATGCCTCGCGGATCGGTATTGGGTGTGTTCTGATGCAGGAGGGTAGAGTGATTGCTTATGCTTTGCGCCAATTGAAACCTCATGAGAAGAACTATCATGTCCATGACCTTGAGTTAGCAGCTATTGTTCACGCCTTGAAGATTTGGCGGCACTATTGGTACGGGGTCCATTGTGAGATTTATATTGATCATCGGAGTTTGCAGCATCTGTTGAAGCAGAAGGATCTTAACTTGCGTCAGCGGAGGTGGTTGGAGCTTCTTAAGGAGTATGATATCACTATTATATACCATCCCGGGAAGGCCAATGTGGTGGCCGATGCCTTGAGTCGTCGGGCGGAGAGTTTGGGGAGCTTAGCATATCTTCCAGCAGCAGAGAGGTCATTCGCATTGGATATTCAGGCCTTAGCCAGCCAGTTTGTTAGATTGGATGTTTTTGAGCCGAGTCGAGTATTGGCTTGTGTGGTCTCTCGATCTTCTCTTTATGATCGTATTAGGGAGTGTCAGTGTGATGACCCTCATATGCTTGTCCTTAAGGACACGGTCCAGCACGGTGATGCTAAGAATGTCACTATTGGGGATGATGGTGCATTGAGGATGCAGGGCAGGCTATGTGTGCCCAATATAGATGGGTTGCGTGAGCTGATTCTCCAAGAGGCTCACAGTTCGCGGTATTCTATTCATCCGGGTGTCGCGAAGATGTATCAGGACTTGAGACAACATTACTGGTGGAGGAGAATGAAGAAGGACATAGTGGAGTATGTAGCTCGGTGCCTAAATTGCCAGTATGTGAAGTATAAGCATCAGCGACCAGGTGAGTTGCTTCAGAAGTTAGAGATTCCATAGTGGAAATGGAAGCGGATCACTATGGATTTTGTTGTTAGGCTTCCACAGACTTAGCGAAAGTTTGATCCGGTTTGGGTGATTGTGGACCGGCTGACCAAGTCAGCTTATTTCATTCCTGTGATGACTACCTATTCTTCCGAGCAGCTGGCTCGAGTGTATATCAGCGAGATCGTCAGGCTTCATGGCGTACCGGTATCTATCATCTCTAATTGGGATACGCAGTTTACATCATGATTCTAGAGGGCCGTACAGCATGAGTTGGGTACTCGAGTGGAGTTGAGCACAACATTTCACCCTAAGACGGACGGACAGTCCGAGCGCACTATTCAGATATTAGAGGATATGCTCTGTGCGTGTGTGATGAAGTTTGGGGGTTCATGGGATCAGTTCTTGCCACTAGCGGAGTTTGCCTACAACAACAGTTATCAGTCGAGCATCCAGATGGCACCGTATGAGGCTCTGTATGGTAGGCGGTGTAGGTCTCCAGTGGGCTGGTTCGAGCCGGGCGAGGCTAGATTATTGGGTACAGACTTGGTTCACGATGCTCTAGAGAATGTTAAGGTGATTCAGGATAGACTACGCACAGCCCAGTCCAGATAGAAGAGTTATGCGGATCAGAAGGTTCGCGATATTGCATTTATGGTTGGAGAACGGGTCTTGCTCCGGGTGTCACCCATGAAGGGTGTTATGAGGTTCGGAAGGAAGGGCAAGCTGAGCCCGAGGTTTATCGGTCCATTTGAGGTATTGCGACGAGTTAGGGAGGTTGCTTATGAGCTTGCCTTGCCTCCCAGTCTAGCAGGAGCTCATCTAGTATTCCATGTTTCTATGCTCCAGAAGTATCACGGCGATCCGTCTCACGTGTTGGATTTCAGCTCAGTCCAATTGGAAAAGGATTTATCTTATATTGAGGAGCCGGTGGCGATATTAGATTGGCAGGTTCGAAAACTGAGGTCGAAAAATATTGCTTCTGTGAAGATTCGGTGGAGGGGTCAGCCGGTCGAGGAGGCGACTTGGGAGACCGAGCATGATATGCGCAGTCGTTATCCTCATCTTTTCACCACTTCAGGTATCTCTCTATGCTCGTTCGAGGACGAATGATTGTTTTAAGAGCGTGTCTGGACTGTGAATCTGAGGTGTGTAGCTAATTTAGGCTTGAAATGGCGAAAGTTTGACCGGGGGTTGACTTTTTGATATTCGGGTCGGATTCCGATTTCGGAAGTTGGAGTAGGTCTGTAATGTTGAATATGACTTATGTGCAAAATTTGAGGTCAATCGGACGTGGTTTGGTATGATTCGGCATCGTTTGTAAAATTTGGAAATTTCGAAGTTCATTAAGTTTGGATTGGAGGGTGATTCGCGTTTTTGTTGTTCTTTGACGTGTTTTGAGGGCTCGACTAAATTCGTATGGTGTTTTAGAACTTGTTGATATATTTGGTTGAGGTCCCGTGGGCCTCGGGGGAGTTTCGAATACTTAACGGGTTGAATTTGGACTTAGGCAAATGGCTGAAGTTTTTTGATATTTGGTGGTTTCGCACCTGCGGTGGGGAGACCGCAGGTGCGTACTCGCACGTGCGGATGAAGGAGCGCAGAAGCGGGAGTTGAGGAGATGGCCAAGGGTCGCAGGTGCGAGGACATTTCCGCATCTGCGAGTCCGCAGATGCGGAGAGTGAGATGGAGGGGAAGATCGCAGGAGCGGACCTTTGTCCGCAGGTGCGACCACTTTATCGCAGATACGGACCAGTCCCTTAAGTCATTTCCGCACCTGCGAGGGAAATTTCGCATGTGCGGCGTCGCTGGTGCGACAGTAGGTCCGCAGATGCGAAAGAACTAGGCAGAAAATAGGATTTTGAGGGTTTGATTCCCATTTCGATTTTGGAACTTTGAGAGCTCGGTGGGAGGCGATTTTTCGAGGTTTCTTCAAGAAGATTGTTGGGTAAGTAATGCTAACTCGGATTGGACTATATTTCATGAATCTGTTGCTATTTTCATCATCTAATTAGGGATTTGAGTTGTACATTTGGGGGGGAATGGTAGAAACTTCATAGGCTAAAATTTTGGGTTTTGGAAGGTGATTTGAGGTTGGATTCGAGTAATTCTTGTATGGTTGGAGTCGTGAGTGGATGACGTTCATATTTTGTGATTTTTGTCAGATTTCGAGACGTGGGCCCGGGAGGCTGGTTTGAGCATATTTCGGATTTTGGCTTATAATTTCGTATTTTTCTTGTGGAATTGATTCTTTTAGCCTATATTAAATATATCGTACTGCTTGTAGCTAGATTCGGGGCGTTTGGAGATTGATTCGAGGGGCAAAGGCATTTCGAAGTAGGACTTTGCGCGGTTTGAGGTAAGTAACCATTTTAAATCTGGTCCTGAGGGTATGAAACCCCAGATTATTGGATTATGTGAGTATTTTGGAGATGACGCACATGCTAGGTAACGGGCGTGTGGGCATGCAGCGTAGGAATTGGGACTTGGTCTATTCCGTGAAACTGTAAAGTTGAATAACTTGTTGCTAGCTATATGCTCTCCTGAGTTATAGAAATTTGACTGCAAATCATGTTAGAAATCATGCTTAGGCTATGTGATGGTACTGTTGGGACCCGCAGAGGTCACGTACTTGTTGAATTACTTGCTAATTTTTGTCTTGTACTCAGTCATGGTTTTACTTGCTTATCATATCTCAGCCTCTTCTTGATTCTTGTTGATACACTATGTTATCTTTGTTTGGGCCGGTCTTTGTGATTTCCGAGAGCCGGAGAGACTAGAGAGGTTGATGACTGAGTAAGGTCGAGGGCCTGTCTGTGAGGTATTGATACTATGGCATGTGAGTTGTCCGTGCAGCATGTGAGTTGTCCGTGCGATTCCA
Source organism: Nicotiana tomentosiformis (assembly GCF_000390325.3). Lineage (NCBI taxonomy): Eukaryota > Viridiplantae > Streptophyta > Magnoliopsida > Solanales > Solanaceae > Nicotiana > Nicotiana tomentosiformis. Next base: position 31,409,109 of record NC_090815.1, on the reverse strand, counting down.
CATATTGATACTATAGCACGTGAGTTGTCCGTGCAGCACGTGAGTTGTCCGTGCGGATATAGTGCTTGGGCTGAAAGGAGCCCCTACGGAGTCTGCACACCCCAGTGAACGCAGGTACCTATTGAGTCTGTCTAAGTACTGAGGGCTGAGTGATTGAGCTGTTGTGACGAGTTGAGTGATTGTTGCCCTGAGAGGCTGTACTTGTTTTTCATTTATTTATGCACTTAGTTGCTAACTGTCATTGTTGTGAAATTTCTGAAAGACTCTATATTCGGATTACCTACACTTTAACTGTATAAAACTTATTTGACTTAAACTGCCAGATTTGAAAGCATGTCTATTCTTTGTTAGAATAATTGAAAATGAACTATAATTGTATAGCTCGCCGCTGCTTCTCAAGTCCTTATTTATTTCTGTTACATGCTGAGTTGGTTGTACTCATGCTACATCCTACACTTCATGTGCAGATCCAGGTGTGTTTGATCACGGAGGTCGTTGAGTTCGTGCGCGATCGAGTACCGGAGACTACGAGGTAGCTGCCGGCGTCCGCAAACCTTGTCTCTCCTTCTATGTTTTCTTTCCTTCCAGTATTGATACTTACACATTGTTTTTTTTAGGCTGGATATCTAGATTCTCATGACTTTGTGACACCCCGATGTTTGGGGCTATCTTTCCGCATTTTATTTTGAATTCAACTTTGATTTTTGTAAAATTTCTGGTATGAAAAAGCTTTGAATTATCTTCTTTATGAAATATTGAAGTTTTGTTTTTGAAAGGTCGGCTTGCCTAGTATCATCGATAGGCGCCATCACGACAGGTTAGAGTTTTGGGTCGTGACACCGTGCCTCGAGGCTTACGCCTCGCTGAGGCATATGTAAAACGCCTCGCCTTAGGCCAACGCCTTTTAAAACACTGCAAAATAGAAATATTCTTCTAACGTTTTAACACTATCTTCGGTTTAAATATCAAATAATATGCTCAAAAGACTCATTCACCCTATTTAACAAAGAAGTTGACATTAAGCTTGTACAAATTGCACAGTGAAAAATTAGCTCAATAAATATTCACAATTTACTACGAAATATAAAAGTTCACAACACTTCAACCAATATTGTGAAAGCAAGAAGCTTTTTAACAATATACATAAACAAAGAGGAGCACTGAAATAAAGAAGAAAAAAAAGAGAAAGAAACATACCTCAGATTGAAGGTTCCAACAAAACCCTAACAAATACGTTGGGGAGATGGAAGAAAAAATATTGGACCATTTCTCGACATATGCGTGTCATCCTTGCACAGGGGCCATGCTAATCTTCTCTATATCGTTCCAATTTTATCGGATATCCCCAAAGGGATGAACGTTCTGCTTCCTTCCTTTTCTTGTTTTGTTGAGCTTTCTAGAAAAGCCCATTACCAAATGGGTAGCTTGTGGACTATACTGGGATGAAAACTTGAACTGCACTTGTTACTTTATAAACCACTTCATCTACTTCCAAATTTCGCATTCATTTTCAAGCACTATATTACTTTTTCCTCTTTTAATTGTATAAGCATACTCCTCCCTAGTACCACAGAAGTGTAGTTTACTAATTAGTTATTCACAGTTGGAAAATGACAAAACCTTTGGAAAAGATTAGGAGATTTAGGCCTTTATAAATCTAGATGCTTATGGTTATGTGCGGGGGACAGAAACACCAAATTTTTCAAAAGAATGTCAAGCTCTCACAGAAGGAAGAATCATAGAGAAAGGCTTCAAATTGGTGAGGAGATTATAGAGGACAAAGATCGCATAAATGCTGAAATTTTGAATTACTATCAGAAGCTTTACATAGAAACTAAACCATGGAGGCCAACATTAGACTTCGAAGGGTTGGCTACCCTTTCACTGAAGGAAAGAAATACACTTGAAATTCCCTTTGAAGAGCAAGAGGTGTTGGCAATCCTAAGATCTTGTGCACCAGACAAGGCGCCTGGCCCAGATGGTTACACCATGGCTTTCTTTCAAAAAGCTTGGGAATTCCTTAAATGTGACATTATGAATGCAATGAATTATTTCCATCAAACATGTCACATGGTTAGATCTTGTAATGCCTCTTTCATAGCACCGGTTCCCAAGAAAAGAGGTTCATTGGAACTGAAGGATTATAGACCAATTAGTTTAACCGGTGGTGTCTACAAGCGGGTGGCTAAAGTTTTGGCTGAAAGTTTAAAGAAGGTGGTGGGGAAGCTGGTCTCAGGGGAGCAAAATGCATTCATAGAGGGAAGACAGATCTCTAATGCATCTTTTATAGCAAATGAAGTACTAGACTGGAGGACCAAAAGTGGCATGCCTGGGATTCTTTGTAAATTGGACATTGAAAAGCCTTTAGATCAGTTGAATTGGTCGTATCTCACAAACATGCTAACGAAGATGGAGTTTGGTTTTAAATGGATAAGGTGGAATGAATTTTTCATAAAGACTGTGAAGTGCTCGGTGCTGGTGAACAGTGGACCAATTGACTTCTTTTCCAAGAGAAGGGTTTAAGGTAAGGAGATCCTCGCTCCTCATTCTTTTTCATTCTATCTATGGAAGGTTTAACAAGAATGCTAGACAAGGCAAAGCAATTGCAGTGGATACAGGGGTCAATTGTAGCGGATACAGGGGTTCCAAGTGGGTAGAGATCCTTTGAATACTATTAACATCTCCCACATTCTCTACGGAGATGACACCTGATAAGTGGGGATTTTGACTGCTTAAGTACCTTTTTGCTTTTGTTTTAGTTCGAAAGTATTAATTTGCGTTCCCGAAACTAATAAAATTGTGCAAATTGCAGGAATGTTGGAAGTTCGGTCTCCCATGATAAAATCCGACTACAAAATGAGTGTTCCGAAGAACAAGGCAATAAAGGGCGCAGAAGCAAAGAAGTGCGGTCCGCAGAAGGAATTATGCGGCCGCAGAAGAAATTGCGGACCGCAGAATTCCATATGCGTCTGCAACCCAAGCTAAAGAACCCATCAAGATTTTGACAAATGTGCGGACCGCACATGAATTGTGCGGCCGCAAAATTGGGTATGTATTGACAAATAGTTCCAAGTTCAGATAGTGTGCCGAAAACCAAGTCCTGACGCCTTACTGAAGTGTGGACCGCACAAGAATTGTACGGCCGCAGAAGTTGTTTCGCAATCCAGAAATGTGCGGCTGCAGAATCCCATCTCTTGCCAACTAAAGAAATTTGTGGTTCACACATGGAATTGTGCGGCCGCAGAACCTCCCGAGGGGCATTTTTGTCAGCGATTTTTGGCCCACTATAAATAGACGAGTTTCATAATTTTAGGTCAAGTTCGAAGTAGAAAGTTGTTGTAACTATTACCTTTTGCCATTTTAGGAATTTTTTATCATTTTAGTGTTTAAACATTATACTTCATCAATTTAATCTTTGATTATGGGTTTTATTTGCAATTCTTCTTTATTTTCTTCAATACCCACTATGGGTAGCTAGATTTTTACTAGAGTTGTGACCCAACCCTAATGTGTAAACCTTATGGGTATTTAATTTAATGCTTGTTTATGATTTGGTGTTAATTATTTAGCCTAGTTCATGCTTCAATTTTAGAATTAATGGTTGCAAGCATTGATTCATGCCTTTTTTACTTAGTCTGTACTTGAGAAAGAGGGACCTAGTCTAGGATAACTTGGCTAACAAGGAATTGGGTCAATTGAGAGTTCGATTAGCCTAATTAAAGAGTTCATGATAGTAAGAACCCGACTTGAGCTCATATCAACTATTTTATTTGATACCCATTTGAGCAGAAAGCCAAATTGGGCAAAATCATTATTTGATCGAGAGGTATTGAGTGGGTAACATAGAGTTGAGAGCTATAATACACCCCAATCAACAAAACAAGTACTAACGTATTTAACACATTAGGCGAACACCTAGGTCATGGTCACATCCCTAGGCTTTTAAACTATTTGGAAAAACACCAAAATCAATTATTCATTTCTAGTTTCTTTTACTTAGCTTACAATTGTTAGAGTAATAGTAGAAGTAGAAATCAAAACTTTTTGTGGAAGTACAAATTTAGTTAATCAATTTGTTTTCTTCAAGTATATACTCCTAACACCCCTTATAACTCCTTGTCGATTCGACCCGGACTCATAGTTGGGTAATTTATATTGCATACGGTCGTATCATACTTCTTATTGAGGTGTGTTGTGGACGTCATCAACACCCTGATTTTCTGTGAAGCTAACAAACCACAAGTTCAGAATCTCAATCTAACACACTTCTTTTTTTATGCTTTATCTGGATTGCACATTAATTTGTTGAAAAGTGTTATATACCCGGTCAATGAGGTAGTAAATCTAGAAGAACTTGTTGGGATTCTCAACTGCAGCACTGGCACATTTCCTACCACTTTCCTAGGTTTACCTCTAGGAGCGAAATTCAAGTCAACAGGGATCTAGAATGGCATAATTGAGAAATTTGAGAAGAGGCTTGCCACTTGGCAAATGCAATACTTATCCATGGGGGTAGGCTGACACTAATTAACAGTGTGCTTGACAGCATTCCTACATACTACATGCCTCTCTTGCTTATGCCAAGTTCAATAATTAAGAAGCTCGACAGATTGAGAAGCTCATTCCTATGGGAAGGTAACAGCCAGGAGCACAAATTCCACTTGGTAAAGTGGAGCAGATGCACTCGGCCTAAGGCAATAGGGGGCCTGGGTATAAGAGATCTTAAGCTACACAACAAAAGTATGCGTCTCAAATGGCTCTGGAGGTATGGGCAAGGGGATTTTGGTTGCTGGAAAAAGGTAATCTCGGCTAAGTATGGAGCTCAGAACAACTGGCTCACAAAAAGAGCTACATCAACACATGGCACTGGTGTTTGGAAGCACATCTCTAGGTACAGGGATGAGTTCTTCGAAAACATATCATTCAATGTTGGGAATGGAGCACATATGAAGTTCTGGAAAGATAAATGGTTGGGGAACATTGTACCTAAAGAATCATACCTAGTCACTTGCCTCAATTGCATGCAGTCCTGACTCTATTATTGCTGATAATAGAGAAGGGAGCACATGGAATGTCACTTTCAGAAGGAACCTACAAGATTGGGAGTGTGATGATTTTTTGAACCTATTAGCTCTGATTGAAGGCCATAGTATAATAGATTCACAGCGAGACAGAATCTCATGGGAAGGCACTAGCAAAGGCATATACACAGTTAAAGCTGGCTATAATCATGTGAGTTCTCAAAATGGAATGATTGAAAACAGGCCTTGGAAACTTATTTGGAGGACTATACTTCCCGTCAAGGTGATTTGCTTTTCCTGGACAGTTCTAAATGGTGTCTGTCTGACCCAAAATAACCTTACCAGAAGGAGCATTCCGTTGGTTAACAGATGCTACATGTGCTAGAGGAACTTGGAGTCCATCAGCCATCTTCTACTACACTGCCCAGTTGCAACAGAACTTTGGAACTTCTTCCTCTCTGTTTTTGGACTGAGTTGGGTGCAACCTCAGTCAATAAAAGATGCTTATGAATGCTGGAGTTTTTGCGGAGTTGATAAAGCCATCAAAAAAGTCTAGAGGATAATCCCAGCTACTATCTTTTGGTGTTTATGGAGTGAAAGGAACCTGATAGAATCTCAACTCCAACACACACTTTGAAGGCTATCTGTTTAACCAACCTATACAGTTGGTGTACTCTTACCCCTGTAAATTGCCCAATTAATTTATTGGATTTTGTTAGCTCCTTAAACTTAGTTTAGCAACTATTGTACCGGAGCTAACACTACTTTTGCTTTTGTAATTACTCTGCATCTACTTGATGTCTTTCAATGATATCTCTTACTTCATAAAAAAAAAAGGAGATTTAGGCCTTTATATTTTAAAAAAAGGTAAGATTTAAGCTAAACAGAACATGAACTTTCTTTTCTTACCGAAATCTAGACACTTTCTCCTACAATGACTTTTAAGATGACTGAGTTCCTAGGGAATTGGGTACTAGATTGTACAACCTTGTTAAGAATCTGAAAAACAGAGAAAGTGGAGCTGAACTGGAAGAGTTATGAATTCAGATTATTTGCCTGGATTTAAAACTATATTTATCCAGGGAACTATCCATATCACTTAACGTGAACTATTTTGGTATTTAGGGCACTACAGTGAGTGTCCACATTTTTCCTAAGTTGTTTCAGTTGGTAAGTTTTGTGATTATAAAAATAGGTAAAAAACTATCTCTTTCGATTAAAAGCCGTAAAACTAATTTCTCGAGACCTTGAGATTTTGAATTTTAGAGGTTTTGCTGTACAGGTTACTAGTAATGTAATCACCATCAGTAGCATGTCAAGTATTAGCCTAGTCTAAGAGTTGAGCATGATATATCGGAATATGGATCTCACATATACCTTGAATCCATGGCCCATCTGTTCACAGTTTCAGTTCCTTTAGATAATCATAATTTGTCATTCATGCAATCACTACTAAGTATATGAGTCATGCAAAAAATAAACAATTCATCGGAGAAAGCTATATCACGAGCAACAGGTAATTGGTAAACTTGAACAGAATCAGCCAAAATATATGAAAACAAATTCCAGCAAACGAAATGGTACATCATAAGTAGTTCAGCTGGAACTAGCATCTGCAACTAAGATGATCTTAAATCAAACAAACAATGCTCACTTGGGTCAGATTATTGACATGGTATACCTAAATATCCCTATCCGATTCTTGAGAGTAACTAGAGCAACAATCTGCAGTAATGTTCTCAATATATTGGTAAATTAAGGGCTTGAATAGAAGAAATGAACTTCCCATCGTACTGAATAAATATGACCAGTAAGCCAAAAACCAAACACCATCATCACATACATATTAAGCATCAACTCGGGAGTTGGATGTGGGAGCATTGACTTTACTAGCTCATGGGATAAACTATATATGTGGCAAAAATGAGACAGCTTATGCTAATGATTGAGAAGATGAAAAGGCCACCCCGCTGACGCAGCGAGCAAAAAAATAGTTCTGTGTGCTTAATGTCTCCCAAGATCCAAGCTAGTACTCGCATTGTCGACCAGACAGCATCCCTGCTTCACGTCCACAGAGTTTACAGGAAACAAATCTAAATTTGTTGGGGGTTTAAAAAGATTTGTTGGTCGATATCTGGATTTGTGGGTTTCATCCTTGCGCAGCAGAGGCCATGTTAATCTTCTTTCCCAATTTTGCATTCATTTTCAAGCACTATATTTACTTTTCTTTTTTTTCCTTTTCCCAATTATACAGCATACTCCTCCACAGATATAGATAGTTACTTCACCTTAGAGGTGTAACTTAATCGTTAATGTTTTGCTTTTTATAAGATTTTGTTCCTCGACTATATTTTATACAATCGCCTTTAATGTAATATAGGTGTCAATAACAATTATCACTCAACCAAGAATAATATAAAGAGCATGATTCCAAATCTTACTGACTACTACCAAAAGAAACGATATTTTCTCTTTGCTTTCCTTAGATCTCTGGAAAAAATTTCACCTAGGATTTCTTTCCTAGTTTTATTTGCTCGAAATCCCTTGAAGTTGATGTCAAGATTCTAAATTCGGAGGGATTAAAACGAGCTTGAGCTAAGAACAGAAGGACGGTGGAATATAATGTAGTTGAGTTAGAGAACAACAGAGTAAAAACTAACACAATAACTAACTATTTTATTCATCCAATACATGTGTCCGATATATATGTACAAAATAATCTTCCCATATTTTCACAGGCATAACTATGTTTGTATACACACATATAGTCACTAACTAGCATCTCACCCAAAATCACCTTTTAGTGTACATCAGTTGCTGCTAATTGTATTAGCTTCTACATTAACTTTCAACAATTGCTATAAATATACTCAGGGCCCGTTTGGCCATAAAAAAGATTCCTTTTTTTCGAAAAATTTTTCATTTTTTTCTTAAAATCTGTGTTTGACCATGAAATTTTAGATTTTCGCTTGAACATGAATTTCAGAAAATTTGAAAATTTTCAAAAAAGTTCTTTTTCAAAAATTTTAGTCAGATCACTCGCAAAAAATTCAAAAAAAGTCCAAAATTATATTCATGTCGAAACACAACTCTAATTCTAAAATACCATTTTCACTTTGAAAAAAAAAATCACTTTTTTCGAAATTTTACAATTCTTAAGTCCAAACGCCCACTCAGTTTGGGTGATCTTTTCTTGCACATTTTATCTAATAAAATGACGATCAATTTCTATATGATTTATTCGTAGCAGCTATCCGAATAGTTGTTTTACTGTGAGGAAAACATGAAATAGCTGCTTTACTGACATAGAAAACATTCAATAATCAATAGCAAGGACACCTGAGGTTATAATTCTCTAAACGGACCAATTATTCAGATGATACTAAACGAGTAAGAAGTACCCAAAAGGTGTTATTTGAACATTTACAGAAACAAAGAGGGACAATAAAGAAAACGCAGAAAGAAAGAAACTGACCTCAGATTGAAGGTCCGAACAAACAAATCTAAGAATGGAGAAAAAACATTTAGACCATTTCTCGATTTGTGCGTGTCATCGGCCATGACAATCTTTTGTGTATCGCTCCAATTTTATCGGATGTTCGAGAAGGAAAAAACGACACCATTGAGATTTTGCCATATAAACGGAAGAGAGCTTTATGTTCTCGTCGGTGTGGGACAAGCTGTATGGGGGCTTTTCGTTGGAATCAGAAAGCCTGTTCCTTTGCTTGTTTAGTTGAGTGTTTTCTTACAAGATGGGCTGAAAAACATTAAGCCCGTCGACGACAAAGTAAAAATAGCACGCGCTGGTCAATTTTTGGATTGATAATTAAAAAATAGTCAGTATTTGTAAAGTCATTAAAAAATAGTCACTATTTTGCTGCAACAAGGAAAGTTCCAGCATAATATACTGGAGATTGGTACACCTGTGTATGAACTTCCAGTATATTATGCTGGAAATCCAGCACACGAAAAGTGCCAGCATAATATACTGGAGATTGGAGCACATGTGTATGAACTTACAGCATATTATACAGGACTAGTATATTATGCGGGAACGCCAGTATATTATGATGAAAGTTCACATGTAAAAAATTTAAACTCCAGTATATTATGCTGGAATATTTTTCGAAATTTTGAACAGTATTTTCGTTCATATTTATCTTTACATAAAAAGTAGCTAAATTTCGATTACTTTTGAAACTATGGCTATTTTTAATTATCGCTTGTAAATCTGGCTATTTTTTAATTTCATCCATCGACAACCGCAATATTTTACAGGATCTTTACCCAACTAGTCCACCAAACTTCGTAGCTGATATATATAAATACTCATTGGTTATATATAGTTATATATATATTGCACATGAATTTTATATATATTATATTCGCCAACTATTTTTAATTTAAGTAATTAAACGGGTGATTATTTAGGGTTTTTTTTTCTGGGAATCTACACTTGTAACTTTACCAAACCAATTCATCTAATCCAATTTGCATCCATTTTCAAGCACCATTCTTCCTTTTTTCCCTTTTATTTTCTATTTTGAAATTTTGTAACAGACTTATACCTTTTCAAAAACATAGACCGTAGTTTAATAATGCAAGAATCTTGTTAAACTGTCATGGTTTAATAAAGCAAAATTATGAAGCTTTCAAATAACTCCCTTATTTCATGGACCTTATTCGGTTTTCTTTTAATCTTTTATTTTTCTTTGGAACGCCTCAAGTGTGTATAGAAGGAAATCTCTCTAAGATTTAAAAATAAAAAAATAAAAAAATAAAAAATAAAAAGCTTAAAAGAAAAGGTCCATGCATTCAGAACGTGTCGTGTGCAAGAATGCTGCTTATTATTAAAATAAAATAAAAAACTAAGAAAAATAAAAGTTAGGATCACTCATCTTTGGATGGAAATATATATTTGTTTTTAGTCCACACAAATCAATTTTCTGTTTTGATAATTTCAAACCTGATAAAAGCTCACCCATTTCATGTTCTACGAGTTATTTGTCACATATGTTCAATGGAAATTCATGTCAAAAAAACTTTTAGGTGTTTACGTCAAACCAATAATCACATGACAAGTGTAAATATTTATATTAACTTTTTACTTAATTATGATTAATTATTATATAGTCTCATTTCAATTTATCACTTGGCTAAATAGTAAATGTAGTAAATTAAGGGGTCGTTTGATTTGAAGATTAGTTATACTGAGATTAGTTATATTAGGATTAGTTTTACTGGGATTAAGTTTACTGGAATTAGATATCCTGATATTATTTCTTATTGACTGTTTGGTATGTTGTATTAATCGTGGGATTGTCAATTTTACTGCTTCATCATATGATAACTTATCCTAGGATTACTATTTTACCTTTTGGCAAGTATAGTTATCTCGGTATTATTTTTAATCCTGAAATAACTTATCTCAGAATTAATAACCAAACAAAAAATAAGACGATATTAAATTTTTGCCCTAAGATTATTTTTGCTCATTCATTATACCAAACGACACCTAGCCCTAATAGTATGATTTAGTATATAAAGTGAGCGTAAGCTTTTTTTTCCTTGATTCCATGTGTCATGGAATAAAAAAAGTTCGTCAAACAAATAAGTTAAAATCTAAACCTCACAAAGTTCATATTCTGATTTGAATAAAATAATCAATAATTAGTGAATAAACTCGAACTCAGGAGAGTTAGGCTATTCCGTGCTTATATTTTTAGAATTTTGGTGTATTAATAGCAATTTCTCTTCGTGGTCTGCTCCGAGATAATTTTCTCGTGCTTGAAAAGTTGGATCGCGAATGGACAAAAGGGAATTACAAGAAGGAACCAATGCACTTAATATTATTTTTTACAAAGGTCTTAGAAAAGGACAAAAATAAAATTATAAAATCTATTTCCATGAAAAAATTGAACAACCGTATCTACTATTATAAAATAAAAATTATAAAGTAAATAAATCGACGATAAGTATAGAGAGAGATTGATATATTATTCAACTTCAAACTCATATACATAATGAACTGAAATTTCTTCTATTTATAGAAGAAATGAAGCAACTGCGAGGTTTTTCAGGAAGCAGCTACGAGGCTTTTCTTGAGCTGCTTGTAAGCTGTCTGCATGAGCTGCTTGCAACCTGCCTGTTTAATAAGAAGCTGTTGCAAATCATTTCATTGAGTTGCTTGCATTAGTTGCTTGTAGATAAACTTCAATAGAGTACCAAACGGATAATCTTTTTCAGGAAGATTATCTATAGCAGAGTAATAAATGGACATCCACATTATAATTTTTTTCATAACACTCCCCCTTGGATGTTCATTAAAAGATATTGTGCCTCGTTAAAATCTTTTTAGGAAAAACCTTGTGGAAAAAATCTAGTGAAGGAAAAAGAGTACACATATTTAATAATACGCAATTCTAGCTGCCTCATTAAAAACCTTACAAGAAAAACCCCATGGAAAAAACCTTAGTAAGGAAAAAAGAATACAACGTGTATTTTACTCCCCCTGATAAAAATCTTGTTCCAAATATTTGAGTCTCCGCATTCCAATCTTGTATACCATCTTCTCAAAAGTTGAAGTTGTCAAAGATTTAGTGGACAAATCTGTTGGATTGTCACTTGAACGGATTTGTTGCACATCGATGTCATCATTTTTTTGAAGATCGTGTGTGTAGAATAATTTTGGTGAAATGTGCTTCGTTCTATCTCCTTTTATAAATCCTCCCTTTAATTGGGCTATGCATGCAGCATTGTCTTCGTATAATATTTGTGGGTTTTTATTACATTCCAACCCATATTTTTCTCGAATAAAATGAATCACTGATCTCAACCATACGCATTCCCTACTTGCTTCATGAATAACTATTATTTCAGCATGATTTGAAAAAGTAGTAACAATAGATTGTTTTGTGAAGCGCCATGATATGACAGTACCTCTACGTGTAAACACATACCTGATTTGAGATCGAGTTTTATGGGGATATGATAAATAACCTGCATCTGCATAACCAATATGACCTGCACCACCTTTGTTAGTATTAGCAAGATATATAAGTGCACCAATTGCACTGAGATAGAATATTTCAGGACCAAGGAGTTCCACGTCCTCTTATGGAGGTCAGAACGGATCCTTATTCACTTCAAGTGATCGAACACCTATTTGGTGTACGTAATGAGTGCGCTTTGTCTATGTAAAAACGTTTTAAGACTTTTTCTGTATAGACAGATTGATGGATAAAGATCTCGTCTGTTAAATATTCAATTTGCAGACTAAGACAAAGTTTTTCCCTTTGGAGCTCTTCTGGAGTTCTATGAGATTTATGAAACCCCATGGAACAAACTCTGATGTTATTTTCTTTGTAAAAATGCATGGACACATGCCATCATTTATATAACATTCATTCATCAATTCAGTGAGGCGATTATACCACATGCACCCTGATTGTTTTAAATCATACAAAGATTTTTGTAATTTGATTGAGTACATTTCTCGAGACTTTGAATCATATGCTTCAAGTATTTTAAATCCTTCATGGATCTTTATATAAATTTGATCAAATGAGTCATATAGGTTATGACTTGCATCTAAATGGCGTGACATCTTCAGGTGTCTGGACTACATGTATGATCTTCACAATTTATTATAATATTGTGCACTATATTGTATCAAATATCTCGTAGGCGATCATTTTGTATCGGTTCGCAAGTGACATAACTTGTTGAGATCTCATCACTTTCTTTATTTTCAGGTACCTGAATTTCTTCCGGAGTTTCATGAAATGTTATGTCATGGGCTCTTCTAGATCTCATTTCCTCCTCATTATGATCATTTTGATCATTTGCTCCTATCATTTTCAAAGATTGTTACCTTTAGAACCGATCGGTTTACTACGCTTCATGCATGCAGTAGACTTTATTCTTCAGGAAATTTAATTTTAATGGGAGCATTTGCAGGTGAAATATGATATTTAATTTTGGATCAGCAAATGCTTCTGGCATTTGACTTGAATTATGTTCTAAGTGAGTATCATAATAATGATAATTCAATTCATATAGCATATTTTTTAACTGTTTATTCCATCCCCCAAATGCTAGAAAAACTAACTCATATCCCCATTCTTCTTTGGAAAACTTATCTTTGTGCATTGTAGTAGATAAATTAATCATATACCACATATCAAAGTTATTAGATAGTAAAAATATTTAGTTTCTGATCCTAAACCAATTGTGAGGGGAGGACTTATCATATTTTGTTGGTCTGATGCATACAAGTGTGGTGGCATGTAATTTAGAAAATCTTAGACCAACACATGAGGCTTTGTTCTCATAAGCAATAGTTTAGCCATTAATAGGAGGTATTCAATGCTAAACTAGCTTGGATATAAACCAACATCATCAAGATGAACTATCTTGATTTCATAATCTGAAAATTATGCTCTTAATTGAGAAAGGCAATTTCAAATGCCAAATTGCAGGTTGATAATAAACGCACATATAACCATCTTATATATGCATCTATAAGTGGTTCACATGATAGGTGAATGGGCCCATATTCACCTTTTATATATTCCAAAATTTAGAGGTTTTAGTCCCAACTTTAGCTGGTATAATCAATTTATTATGAGAACAAGCAACACAAGAGAATTCTTGAAGAATCTTCTAGTTCTTTAGTATATGCTTATCTGAATTCTCAAATAGCTCATTTAAAAATGGCAAATGAAAACTTCAAGTTTATCATAGCATGTGCTATCTTTAAGTAACCTTCTAGTTTACTATGGCATAAACTTTTGCATCAGTAAACTTCTTATTTACTGTGTCTACTTTTGTATCAGTAAATTTCTGGTTTACAGTAGCTACTTTTGCCTCAGTAAAACTTCTGGTTTACTGTGACTGCTTTTGCATTAGTAAACTTCTAGTTTACTGTGATACATGATGTAGTACAAATTGAAGAATAAGGCGGGTAACTTCTCACATACATATTATTTTACCTCCTATAATTGTAGAAACATGAAGATTTTCAATCTTTTAATCATTTGTGGTCTCAATATGATAGCCATTTGTATCAGTAAACTTCGGGTTTACTACAACATATATTTTGACCATAATCATATAATATGAATGACATATTTGTATATAAGCTCTTCTAGAGCCTTCATTTATTATCCACAATCTAATATTATCCGGACATTACTGATGCCACGTGTCTTCTAGACAAACAGTTAGTTCTTCAGGAGTTTTTTATACATTTTGTACTATCAAAAATTTCTCAGACACTTCTGGTATCATGAGAGAAAATCATAATCAAATAAATAATATAAAGACAAATCTAAATTTATAAATGTCAGAAATCAAGAATTTCAATATTTTTACCACCAGCTTTGTGACAAATATATCCTTCAGGGAGAAACGCCATTAACATCAGAATATTTTATATCAAAGTGGCAACCACATAGTCATTACATCCTCCAGGAAAATATACATGAGTTGTTATTTTCTTCGGGGTAGTTAATAACAACTAACCATAATATATCAACGTGGTTGTAGTAGAAAACATTCTACAAGAATACTTTTGCCTTAGAATGATACTTAATAAAATTATCCAAGATGTTTTACGTACAACAGGTACGTGTGGCAATGATCTTTATGCTATAAAAATATTATTTATATCCTCTGTTATTCTACCTCTTCAGGAGGTGAGTTGTGGTATTTCTTCATTCACTCCAGGGAATGAAAATGTGCTTTAAAAATAACTTTGAATAGCTCATTATTTTGTTTAAGCACAGAAAGATGCTGCTTTAAAATATTTTCCTACTTCAAGAGGAAATTTCAATCGTGTTACTTTTTCAGGAGCAAATTTAAAATATGAAATATTGAGTATATATTCTCTCAATCATATTAACTCTTCTGGGGTGAATTGTAATATATTTACATCAAGAGTGCATTCATATTTACGGCTTTATTAATATTATCACGTTCACTTCAGGGAATGGATTAATATTTATCAAAAATTATCATCCTTCAGGAAATCGAACATAATTATCTGAATGCGCATTAATCACATCCAATTGTGATGCTTCAACCTCTTTTAAAATATTTACTATTTCAGAAGCAAATCGTGGCGTGCATGTAATATAGAGAATATTTCTCTAGCTTATCTTTAATTGTAACCATAGAAAGCCTAAATTATCACTTCTTGTGGTCATAAGCATATACCATTTCTGGTGGTTAACAAAATTTAGTTACAATGAGATATACGAAACATAACCACTTCTGGTGGTTGTATATTTCTTGCAAACTATGCTGGAGTTTAAGTGGATCTAACAATGTTATCCACTTTATAATCTTTTATTAAGTTAATAAGGATGAAAACAAATACCAAAATAGGTATTGTATACGTAACATATAACCAAGCAAGCGATGATAAAGATATTAAAATATAAGCAAAAGGCTCAAAATAAATTACGCAAATTTGGCCACTCCAAATGTAAGTGATATCTATATCACTAGTGCCAAAAAACTCACCACTTCAAGGATATAATCTACCTTATGATGCTAGGAATGAACAAGATCTAACCATGGACGTAAGAGTATCGCCTTACATCGGAGATGAACACTGAAATAGAAATTAAATTCGAAGTAAGTGCTCAAAATGGCAGAGTCTCGCGCTGATAACGTGTTATAAAATAAAAACTGTATAGTAAATAAACCGAAGACAAGTATAGAGAGATATTAATATATTATTCAACTTCAAACTCATGTACATAATGAACTGAAATCTCCTTTATTTATAGAAGAAATGAAGCAACTGCGAGACTTTTCAGGAAGCAGCTGCGAGGCTTTTCTTGAGCTACTTGTAAGTTGTCTGCATGAGCTGCTTGCAACCTGCCTGTTTAATTTAGAAGCTGCTGCAAATCATTTTATTGAGTTGCTTGCAACCTGCCTGCATCAGTTGCTTGTACATAAACTTCAATAGAGTACCAAACGGATAATCTTCTTCAGGAAGATTATTTATAGCGGAGTAATAAATAGACATCCACATTATAATTATTTTCGTAACAACATCTGCTATCCAAGTACAAAGTTATTTCCGTTATATGAATGCCAATCTCCCCACCAAATGGTTAAGTGATCGTTAGCTCTATAATTGGAAACTATTTTCTTTTTCGTTTGAAAGCCGCAAAAATATGGGGGGGGGGGGGGGGGGGGAGGAATCTGTCTTCAATCAAACGCCATCAGAAAATTTATTTTGTTTTCAGAAAATTGAAAAACTATTTAAGGTACAGAAAAACTTTTCCATATTGGTGCTTAGTAGGAAAAAAATTCTGAAAAATCATTTTTTTTTTTTTTTTTTTTTAGAAAAAAAAATTCTGAGATAGTTCAACAACTATTCTTGTTTGTACTCAATCAGCACTTTATTACTGCTGTTTTGTTTGATTTAATTTAGTAAGTTTCTTTATCGTATAAAAGACAATGCGTATCATTCATTTCACTTTGGTAGTTCTTTACCCATTTAATTGTAAAGTGGTTGCAATATATTATCAGCTTCCACAGCATAAACAAGAAAGTAGGATAATGTTCTCAATAATGAATGGTCTACGTAAATGATTCAATTAGCCACCCATACCAAACCAAATCCGCTAATGCTTTCAAAGTTGAGCCTGAGTTTTGTGCACTAACAGGTTAAAAATGACCTAAAATAACAGATAAATATAAACTTAACTTGAACATATGGAAAAAAGTAAATAATTCCCTATAATAGGTAAAATAGATTTCCAAAAAAAAAAAGCTTTACACTACCAATGTATATAAATTAAGTTCTTGATAAAATATACTCTAAAGACACACTTTACAGAGAACTCTTAACCAGCAAATATACTAATCATTTTAAAGACATGATGCTTCCAGTTTCAAGTTCATTGGCTTTACAGAAAACATGCATTCAAATCTGAAGTAGAGAATTCTTTCCTTTTCAACACATTTTCATAACATACATGATAATCCTTTAAAAAACTGCATTGGTTCTATCATGGAAAAACATATATTCATGATTTTCCAGCATTCCTGTTAAGCATTTCCTTACTCCTAAGGTTGATGACAATTTGAAACTAACACAAAATCAGCTGGACAGAGAACCACAACTCCCAAACCTTAGCAAATCTTTGAGTAAGATACTCTTATACTAGCAAACAGTTCATCACTCTGGAAAGTATCAAGGTATTACATTTTACAACATGTGACTCAAGAGATATCAACTCAATTGCAAGAAATAACAGATCAAACTGGACATACATCATTAGTTACCAGTAGCTAAAAAGATGTAAAGTGCAGATTTCAGGCAACTTAGCAGCAACATTTTACTGGTCGTTCAGGTTTTCAAGATCAAGCTAACATAAAAACAGCAGCAGAAGTTTGAAATCTGCCATAGAATATTACCACAATTTCTTACGATTGAAGAGGGAGCGTGCACTTTCAGGAGACCATGCGCGGATAGAAAATATTTCGTCTTGGATAATCACACAGAAGAAAGTAAAGAACTACTCTCATAAGAATAAAAACAATTGAATTTACATAGAACAGAAACAAGGTAGTGAGTAATTCACTCGAAAACATTAAAAATTCAGCTCACATTGTGAACAATTGTCTTTGATCTGATTCTGAAAACATGCCTACTATGTTAAACTTATTCTGATGAACATAAATAGAGAAGATTATGAACAAATGGAATCATTTAAACATACATAGCATCACCGGAGCAACAAAACTTTCTCCTTTCTACACCCCTTCTGTTACCTGAAGAAATTCGATGATTTCATCAAAATTTTCCAAAGTCAGGTGAACCACTACACTGATCAATAAGTCACAAATGTATCATCTTTGGTCAGAAATAAAAAACAAGCTTCCAACTTCCCTTGATCTGCAGAAACAAACATCAAAATCAAAATTAGCTCCTAAACTTGCATTGAAATCATTCATTACATCAAAAAACTGAAACCTGCAACTAGCTTTCAAATTACAACGACAAATGTTTACCTTTGCAATCTACTGATCTTCAGGCACTTTGTATAAGTCAGGTGTAATTTCCGTCAACCACAACCCTGGAAATAACGTCTGCAAAATGGATCACCGAAACATCAATTCACATTATAACTACTGCTATGCGCAAATTACAATCTTTTATATCAATTTCATCTATTTAGTCCGATTATCATAAATCAAAAGCTTCAATTTATAGAGGAAAAAACTTGACTTACATCCAAATTCTTTTGAACCAATTTAGCTCGTTTCTTGGGTCTGCGATGTGGCCTATGTCCAACCATCGCCATGAAATCCTCTTCGATCTCTCTTCGCGAAAGGGGAACCGAAAACTTCACTCTCTGTCTCTTCTCGCCGCTGGTAGAAGCTCCGGCGGCGGCTCCACCGGCAAAATCACTTCGAAGTGTCGGAGATTTGTTTTCCGTCCTTAGCGGCGACGGAGCATTAGTTCTATAAGCATCAATCTTTAACCCTCCTTTCGATCCACCACTTCCGCCGGCACCGGCGCCGGCGACGAATCCGTTAGGCTCCTTACAAGCCGCACGCCGAGTCCTCAAGTTCCACGGCCTGGACAATTCACCAGCATATGATACAGCCGTCGTCGCAGTTTTCGTCGGCGCCGGAGACAGTTGTTGCTCCTCCAAACCTTCTCTAAAAATTGCGTCTTTTATCTTATCAGCTTCTGTTTGGAGATCAAACATGAGTTTCTCTCTCACAGCTCCGATTCCTTCACCGGCATCCTCTTTTTCCGGTGGCCTGAATTTCCGATCATTTGATCGGCGCCGTCCGATCAACTCAGACCCATATGACCTGCGATGAACGGCGGAGATATTTCCGTTGGATTCAACCTTAGCGCACCGTAAGAATTTCTGGTTCCCCCACTTGAGCCCACACGGTAAGGTGAAATTGTGTAGAGGCAGCTTCGATCTTTCTGGTCCCATCGCCATGAATAAAAGTCTCGAAAACTATTCAAATTGCATACAAACCCAAATTGCTCCCTCTAGCAACACAGACACAAAAATTTCTCAAACCAAGATACAAAGTTCCTTTTCTCTTTCCTATTTCTTTCACTTTGATTTCCCGGAAAAACACTTTCAGGAAAACATCAGAGACGAAGAAATGAAGAGGGTTTCAAATACTTGGTTAATCTTTCAAGCTTTTGTGTTGGCTTTAGTTTATGTGAAATGTGAAATCGTAGGGAAAGCAGTGTTATATATATAAGGCAGCCAAAGAGAGAAATTGAGAGAGAGAGAGAAGGGGCGGTTTTAACGTTCGGGGTACAGAGTAGGTGCTAAGATGCGCGGTGGATTGAGCGCTTTTTATTTGGAGTACATTCTTTTTTAGGCTTACTGCTAAATTTTGAAAATGTTGCGTTTCTTTTTGACAATTTGATGATTTAAACTTGGGTCTGATAATCCTCATTAGATTAAAATAGGTACTTGAAAATCGAAGAGTCACAATTTTAACTTTATGATTTTTGAGTTTTAGAATGTCAATCTTCAAATGCTTATAATTTGGTTCAAAATTTAATATATGTACTTATTTAATAAATTTTTTAACATAATATACTGTTTGAACAAGAGTTATCTGGTTTAATCGAACTCATATATGGACCTCTACCTCTGCTTAGGAATTTTTTTCACATGGTATACTATTTGAATAAGAGCTATCGGATGAAAACGAGCTTGGGAGATTCTGCTTAACTAAACAAAATTGACTTTGAAATATTAAAATAATACAAATTTCTTTGTTTATAGGACAAAATTTTGCAACCGATGCAATGCTTGATTTTTGATAGTTCATTTCGTATTATTATATTAGCATAAGTTATGATGTAATTTATATACTTATTATTTTATGTGGACTATGAATGAAGAAGATGAGGAGTCATGATTTAAAGTTTATAGGTTCTAAATTTACAATCGAACTCATAGCTCGTTAGTTATTGGGTTCGCAATTAAATATCTATATATATTTAATAGATTTTTTAATACAAATACATATCTAAGCAAAAAGCTACTGAGTTTGTCCGAAATCATATGCAATACTCCCCCTCCGCCCCTGAAATAAAGAATGTAAAAATTGTACATTAACAACATCTAGATAAAAATATATAAAGACAAAAATACTCTTAAAGTATGTAAATCTTCTTAACAAACCCTATATTAACTTTTCATATACAATATGCACATTACATAATAGTACTAACATTATTATTTAACTCGTACCAATTCATTATTATTATATTATTATAATACTTGCACAAATAGTCTAGGAATCAAACAATCTCAAGGTCTATTACACGAAGGAGGGTGTTATAAATAGAATTGTATTTAAGGTGAATGTTTATATTTTAGAGAGATTGTAGGGTTTGTTACTTTGTGGCTAAGTCACTTTTTTCCTATAAGTAGAGGGTTTTATTCCATTGTAAATCATCACAAATCAATAAGAATTCCCTCTCCCTACTTTTCTCTGCAATACTCTTCTTCTTCTTTTATTATTTTATAACACGTTAAGCACGAGACTCTAACCAATTGAGTAGAGGTATCTTCTTTGGTCACCAGGCTTTGGGATACGTACATGATGCCCAATTTATACATAATATTGAGCATAATGATTGTCAATTATTCCATGAACTTTTCCCAGGAATAAATTCTGGATTTAAGGTTAGTATTTTACCTTATTTTTCTCTTTTAAAATTATTGAAATTCTATAATTTGATTTTAAATACAAGCAAAGACAATAAATTTTGATTATAACTCTAATAGAGTTTGTAAGAAATTATAACCACCAAAAGTGATAAAATTTCTATGTCTTGCCATGATCAAATTCATGTATGATTGTGAGCACAAGAAGTGGAAACCCGTCCCATTGAATTTGCTTCATTCTCGTTCCCTTAAGAGAATGTGGTAGCAATATGTAATAAGTCTGAAATAAGACAACATTATTACCGTAAAGGTATCAATGGATGTAGACGTGGCAATAGGCGAAATTATAATCGTCATCATTGTGGTAATGAGAACAATAAGGATTCTCAAAATAATCTTTCACTCTGTGAAAGTAATATTTGTCATTGATTTGATATAAGATTTTGTAAAGCACATATAGATGATTATGGTACATTCATGATGTGAATGTGACACCATCTGATTTATGAATACATATTTATTCTTTTTAAGAATATGAACGTGCTAGTGGTAATGAATATACCACACTCACCTCTAGAAGGAGGTTTGAGATGAAATAAGAAAATAAATTCATTTTTATGGCATGAATGATCATTGATCACGTACATATTATGATTAAGCACAAAAATATTATGACAATGTGATTATTACAGGGCAAAAGTAACGGAGGCAACATATCTTGCCTATAATAATTTTGACCATGACCATAATGGTATAACTTTCTCCTTGAATGAGATATTCACCATATGGATGTTGATAAATATGTGGTAGTACAAAGTTAATCGAGAGCTCTAGAAGAGCTAATTATATTATTTTGGAAAAATAAAATTGATTATCAATAAGGTATTATGTCGTAGTAAGCCTCAAAGAAATTTATTGAGTTTCTAAAGTAGTCGCGAAAGCGGTTGGTTATATTGAGACTATAAATAATGAGAAGATTTAATATTTTCATATTACTACAACTGTAGCGAGGTAATATGTATATGAAACTACTCGCTTTATTTCCTAACTTGTACTATACAAATAAACATATGGTGAAATTACATGACACAGTAAACTGAATGTTTATTGTTATAAAAATTCATGTTATAGTAAACTGGAGTTTAATTAACAATTGCACATGTCATGATGTAAACCTGAAGTTTATTGATACAGACAGATTTATCAAGCATGGCCTATTGAGCAATCTTAATTTAAGCATGATGTGTAAAAATAAAAGAGAATTCATATGGGTAAATATTAAAGAACTAGAAAGTTCTTTACGAATTCTCTTATGTTGTTTGTTCTCATTAATTAATAGACCAACTAAAATTGGGATTGAATCTCATGAATGCTGGAAATATCAAAGGTGAGTACGGACTCATTCACCTGCCATATATACCACATAAGATGCATCTATGAGATGGTTACATATGCGATTATTATTAACCCGCAACATAGTATTTGCCAGATACCTTGCTCAATAATTTAATTTAGAGCATATTCTAGATTTTTTATTAAAGAAAGTTTATCTTGATAAGTTGGTTTACATCACAGTTAGTTTAGCAAAATAATTATTGAGTGCCTCCACTTAATAGTTAAACTATTGCTTATGAGAACAAAGTTATGTATATCAGTTTGATATACGTTATATACAAAAATATATTACATTCTCCCCTCACAAGTGGTTCGGGGTGAGGAACAAAATAATTTCATCTTATTATTAGTGATGTGCGGTGTATATTTTAATTAACACCATAACATACAAAGGTGGGTTTTCAAAGTTCAGAAAGTAAGTTAGTTTTTCTAACATGAGGGGGAGACATGATAAACAATTAAGAAAAAGTTACGTGGAATGAATTATCATGTGTATATCTAGATTCTCGAATAAAATAATATGAACTTGAAGTTCATAAAAAGATAATTCATTTGCAATATATTGCAAAGCATGCCAGACGCATTTGCTGACCCAAAGAAAGTAATTATATTTTCATTGTAAATGCTCATATTAAGTCCTAGAAGGGCAAAGTCTATGGTACGCTTACAGCGTATAGACAAATCGGTTTCAAATAAACTTCTTGATAAAGAAGATGAGAAAATGATCAAAATGATCATAATAAATGAGGCAATTGATCTAGAAGATCACATGACATAATACTTCATAAAATCTCAGAAGAGATTCAGGTACCTGAATATATGAATGAAGAAATATCTATGTTATGTCTATATGAAAATAAGGAGGTTGGAACCGATATAAAATATTTGTCGATGACATCTATCATAGCGCTAAGTATAGATGAGGATCTTAAGTTGGTCGAATACAAAAACAAAAATATTAGCCAAATGGAAGAGACACAATTTGAATAGAATTGGTTTCATATGAAAGACATGTAGTTTTGGTTATGTAGTTCAAACACTTAAAAGAATAAAGTCAATGGTGTGTGCAATCACCTTTATCTACCTTATATGTCTAGCATGGCATAAAAAACTTGATATGCATCTAAAGTACATTCATATGGCTTATATGATTTAACTTATATGACAATCCCTAAAGGATTTAAATCTCTTAAAGCATATATAATTCTTGATCTTGAAGTACCACATCCTTAGTGCAATTATGCACAAATGTATCTTGCTATAACTATAAGCATGATAATTTGATCAGCGAAAATTTTTACCTCTATGGAGATATTGAAAATGCCATTCCACGACAGTTTATGAAGACATTACATCTCTATCAAGAATGATGATTTCAAGGTGCAACATATTCATTCAAGTTAATATGGATGATTTGTTTATCAAATATCCACCAACGATCTTTTGAAGACGGTGCACAAGATTAGAATGCGAAGGCTCAAAGATGTGAATTGATTGTCTCATCAGGGGGAGTTAATACGCGTTGTACTCTTTTTCTCTTACAAGGTTTTGTCTCACTGGATATTTTTTGTAAGGTTTTTAACGAGGCAACCAAAAGGCGTATTGTTAGATATGTGTACTCTTTTTCCTTCTCTAAAATTTTTTTCACTGGGTTTTATATTAGTTAAGGTTTTAATGAGGTACATTATCTGTTGAATAGACCTTCAAGGGGGAGTATTATAAATAGAATTGTATTGAAGGTGAATGTCTATATTTTAGAGAGATTGTAGGGTTTGTTACTTTGTAGCTAAGTCACTTTTCCCCTATAAATAGAGGGTTCTATTCTATTGTAAATCATCTCAAATCAATAAGAATTCTCTCTCCCTACTTTTCTCTGCAATACTCTTCTTCTTCTTTTATTGTTTTATAACAAGAGATGTTTTTTGAGTTTGATTTTTATCATTTTACGCATCAAATTAGTTAAAAGTCCAACACTATAATTTGTAGCGTTTGAGAATGCATGAAACTTTTAAAGTTTTTATTATTTACATTATCCAGATTCAAATTAAATGTTAATTTCTATGTCCAATAAACTAGGATTATAAATAAGGAGAAAGGACCAAAAATGCCCGGCAAAATATATCGATGGCCCTTAAAATTATTCATACTTTTCACTTAGACACTCTATCTTAAGTCCATTTCATTTAAACGTTCCGATCACATCTCAAATGTATCATTTAGACATAACTTGGTGATGTGGCATCGTGTATTAAACTATTTTTCGGAGCGTGAGAGATAAAATGTTTTTTATTTTTTCTTTCTTTCTTTCGCACACCATCGTTCAGGTCCACCGCCTTCTTTTCTCTCCCTCCACCAATCCACCACCATCCACAACTCTTCGCACAATCACTGGCGATGTAAGCACTCTCTCAGTCTGTCACGACCCAAAATTCCACCATAGGCTTCGTGATGGCACCTAGTCTCTAATACTAGGTAAGCCGATTTCCATTATATATTTGAAGCTATTTTTTTTAAGTAATCAAAACTAACAGCGGAAATAATTACAATACACAACCTCCCAATACTGGTAGTACTGAGTCACGAACTCTAACTGAATACATGGAATGATCACGAGGACCGAATATGCAATACTGTTTGATTACAAATTAACAGTACAATAAAATAAAAAGACCCCAAGGGACTACGACGACCAAGCAGTTCTACCTTAAATCCTTACGATCCCGATGTAACTCTGCTCAATTCCGATATCTCCAATACTTGGCTCTGCACAAAAATATGCAGAAGCGTAGTATGAGTACACCACGGTCGGTACCCAGTAAGTATGTAGACTAACCTCAATGGAGTAGAGACGAGGTACAGTCAAGACACTCACTAGTCTAATACCATGTGAAATATAGCAGTATACAATAATACTAGAAAATAACTAGCAATGATAACAACAACTCAACCAGTGATATAACAACAAGGCAACAAGAACATCATAATTATTGCTCACGCGAATAAGGAACACAAGCACAATCAATAAGTCAAGTCCTTCAAATATAAATCCTTCACATATTATTCTTTAAGATAAATATCTTTCGAATATACTTCTTTTGTATAATTATCTTTCGAATATACTTCTTTCAAATAAATATATTTTCAAGTAAAAGTCACCATGTGACACCTCATTTCAAATCATAAAAATTACGGGTCTCAGCCCACTTTCATATTTTCCACGACACCTCGTGCCCATATTTCTATCACCATTACACGGACAACTCACGTGTCAATAATAAAATCATCATATTTTTTTCCGGCACCTCATGCCCATATTATTTTTATAACTATACGGACAACTCACATATCAAAATATCAATATATATAAGATCGACAAGATCAATTTATTTTCAATAAAGTAAGGTTAAAATATTTAAATCAAGTAAGAAATCAACAAAAGGATAAGTTTATTTTAGAAATCGTTTGAGAGAGGAAAAATGACATTTCCTTTAAAATAAAGCATCAAATAAACTACTGATTTGGATATAAAATTTATTAAATTAAACATATTGAAAATTTTCTTTTATTTAAAACAACTTAATCATCAAAGACAAGTACAACCCAAAAATACAATTCCTCAAAGTCTCATACGAAAAGGCCAAGGTCAACACAATACATCAAGAAATACAAAACACTTAATATTAAGTCAGATAATACATCACGGAAAATACAAGAATTTACAAATTATGAAAAAGCAAAATAACCAAGGGCAAGCGCAAACATAGTCCCAAAGTAAGTGCTCAACATGGGATCTCCCGAGGTACCGCCTCGTAGTCCCAAAATAAATATGCAACAACAATAATGCCCCCGGGCCATCACAAATCAATCCCCAACATAGCCCCCTTGTCTCGCCATGTGTGCAATAGTAAAGTAAATGCCCGCCTTGTCTCGCCACATGCGCAAACCTACATACATATATACATACATACATATATATATATATATATATATATATATATATATATATATATATAGCCCGTCTTGTCACGCCACATGTGCATAAATTTATAGTAATAATAGCACGGCAGAAATCCCGTGCAAACACCCGAACATAACTCCCACAATATAATGTGCCAATATCAATAAAGTAAGGTTAAAATATTTAAATCAAGTAAGAAATCAACAAAAGGATAAGTTTATTTTAGAAATCGTTTGAGAGAGGAAAAATGACATTTCCTTTAAAATAAAGCATCAAATAAACTACTGATTTGGATATAAAATTTATTAAATTAAACATACTGGAAATTTTCTTTTATTTAAAACAACTTAATCATCAAAGACAAGTACAACCCAAAAATACAATTCCTCAAAGTCTCATACGAAAAAGCCAAGGTCAACACAATACATCAAGAAATACAAAACACTTAATATTAAGTCAGATAATACATCACGAAAAATACAAGAATTTACAAATTATGGAAAAGCAAAATAACCAAGGGCAAGTGCAAACATAGTCCCAAAGTAAGTGCTCAACATGGGATCTCCCGAGGTACCGCCTCGTAGTCCCAAAATAAATATGCAACAATAATAATGCCCCCGGGCCATCACAAATCAATCCCCAACATAGCCCCCTTGTCTCGCCACGTGTGCAATAGTAAAGTAAATGCCCGTCTTGTCTCGCCACATGCGCAAACCCACATACATATATACATATATATATACATATATATACACACACACATATATATATAGCCCGTCTTGTCACGCCGCATGTGCATAAATTAATAGTAATAATAGCATGGCAGAAACCTCGTGCAAACACCCGAACATAACTCCCACAATATAATGTGCCAATATCACATCTCATAAACTGCACCTCAAGTGTTCAAATATTACAACATAACATAGATTGCACATCAAATGCTCAATTATTACAACTTATCACAGATTGCACATCAAGTGCTCAAATATTACAACTTATCACAAATTGCACATCAAGTGCTCAAATAATACAAATTATCACACATTGCACATCAAGTGCTCAAATATTACAACTTATCACAAAAATCAACAATACCTTATTTTCCACAATAAGGAGCCCATGGCTCGACTATAATGTGTACAAAAAAATCTTAATAAAATATCCAGAAGTGAACAACTCAACAAAATAATATTTCACATAAAAATCAAGGTGACAATCACCCCAAATCATCATGTAAAAATAATTTCAACAAATAAGGATCAAGGCATGACAAATAGAGGATTTAATGAGTGCCAATAATTTTCAACTTAATACATAAGGGCATCTAAGGATTTTTAATTAATGAAATTTGCACATATAAACCAAGTACGTACTCGTCACCTCGCACACATGGTTTTCAATTACACAAATTGCACATAAGACTCAATGCCTAAGGGGTAATTCCCCCACTCGAGGTAAAACAAGACACTTACCTCTTTGAAGTTATGTCGATATTCCAAAATCGCCTTCTTGCTTGAATTGACCTCCGGACCACTCAAATCTATCCAAATTAATTGTATAACTTCATTAAAATTCATCGGAAATAATTCCGGGTAATAATACGTCGACTTAAAATTTTATTCCAAAAAAGTCAATAAAAGTCAACGCGGGACCCGCCTCTCGGAACCCTACATAATTTTCATAAAATCCGAACACCCATTCCGATACGAGCTCAACCATACCAATTTTATCAAATTTCAATAACAAATCGACCTACGAATCTTAAATTTTTATTTTTGGAAGATTTTATAAAAATCTTGGTTTTCCTCCATTAAATCCGAATTAAATGATGGATTCAAAGACACAATCATTAAAATTAATCAAAACTGGATAAGAATCACTTACCCCAAATACCCACGCAAGAATATCTCTGAAAATCACCTTCTACCGAGCTCCCAATTAGATTTTGAGTTATGAACTCAAACCCTAGTTTTGGGACAATTAATTCTGCTCAGAAGTGCCTTCATCGCGTTCGCGACCATAGCTTCGCGTTTGCGAAGCACAAAAAATATGTTGCCCAGATTCCTTCTTCGCGTTCGCAAGACACGAGTCGCGTTCGCGAAGGCTTAACTCCAGGCAGGCCCCAACTCCCTTTCCTCTTCGTGTTCGCGTCTGACCACTCGCGTTCGCGTCTTCTTCATCGCGTTCGTGATGGGAAAATCCCAGCCGTCCAAAATCCTTCTTCGCGAACGCGTGAGACCCTTCACGTTCGCGAAGAACAATACCAGATATCAGTTCCAGCAATTGCAAAACAAGGAAAAATGATCTGAAACCATCCGAGAACCTCAACCAAACATACCATCAAGTCCCAAAATATCATACGAACTTAGTCAAACCTTCAAATCACCTCAAACAACTCGAAAACCACGAGTCATACCCCAATTTAAGCTTAATAAACTTTAAAATTTCAAATTCTATATCTTGTGCCGAAACACATCAAATCAATTCGGAATGACTTCAAATTTTGCACACAAGTCACATTCGACTTTACGGACCTACTTCCACTTTCGGAATTGGATTCCGACCCCGATATCAAAAAGTCAACCCCCGGTCAAACTTTCCAAAATTTTGAGTTTTGCCATTTCCAGCTTAAATCCACTACGGACCTCCAAATAATTTTTCGGATACGTTCCTAAGTCCAAAATCATCATACGGAGCTAACAGAACTGACGAAACTCCATTTCGGAGTCGTCTTCACATGGTTCCGACTACGGTTAAAATCCTAAGACTTAAGCTTCCTTTTTAGGGACCAAGTGTCCCAAATCACTTTGAATCATCCGGTAATTGAATTCAACCACGCACGCAAGTTAACACACATAATAAGAAGCTACTCAGGGCCTTATGCCTCCAGACGAGGCTTAAATTCTTAAAACGAAAAGTCGGGTCATTACATTCTCCACCTCTTAAACAAATATTCGTCCTCGAACGTGCTAATAATTATTCTGAGGTTACCGAATTAATGATTTTTACTTTTACACATATACTCACGGTTGGTCCCACGCTACTGCATTGGAGGTAAGTCCGACAACACCATCTCGTTTGAGATTATTTCTTTTATCCATATTTTTGAACCTTAAGACCAATTTCTTACACTCCAAACAGTTTCAGAAAGTCCGATTTTTCATCAACGCACGGTATTAGTCTCAACTGGTTGTAGCAACTCGTGCCTACACACATCAACTTTCTTGATAGTATTGAAGTACTTCAAGATTTTTCTGGGGTGTTTCATTCTCCCCGGCTTAGGATCATTCACCCTCAAACATATAACATAATTTATCTCTTCTTTTACAATTCTCAATCCTTCAAATTTTAGTAACTCTCAAAATTTTCAGAAATTTCGGCAGAGTCTCCCCTGTAATTGGGCATATCCACCTGCCAGAGTAATACCAAAACAACTCCTAATAACACATCCACAACCCAATAAAATACCTCAAGGTATATATGAATAACACCAATCTCAGCATTACAAGCACTGCATTATCATTATGATATCAGGACATGAAGCACATCATATGCATGCTCATCACCACATCTCAGGTCTTAAAAGCTGTTCATCATTAATCCCAGCATCATCAATTAATCTCATATTAACCACCACCTCATTTCGAATTTTCACAACACTGACAACAGAATGTGAGGCATGAAGACCTTATGATTACTTACTCGGATTAATGAGTCACATTTAACGCCACTTAGACGCTCACCTCATAGGCTAAAACTCAATATTTACAGCACGAAAATGACTGAATATGAACAGAAAATATACAAGCATTATCAAATAAGCCTAACACGCATGACTCTCTATTAATATTATTACACAAATTAAATTTCACAAGGGAGAATTTTAAACTCATAAACATTTCACCACAAGGATCTCGTCCTTATATAACTTCCATCGCGGCTTGCAGCCCGGTTTAAATATTTCACACCATATAAAAATACGAGGATCTCGTCCTCAACTCCGAATCACAAGTATTTTGCACATTGTGCTAACTGAAATTTTGATTTTTTTCCTTTCTTTCTTCTTTTCAATATATCTCATAAATAGTTTTCACAACATATAATGAACCCTCATACCGGTAGGGCGTATAATTCATAAAAATTAGAATCGACTATTCCGAAACACATTAAACTCACTGTAATAAATAATAAAAATTACTTTTGGACTTATGGCCCTCAATGGTGTACAAAAATAATTGACAGACACAGGCTCACACCTTCAAATCTCCCAATAGGGATAAACATATAAGTGGGTCACAAATTTATGAAGCTCACCCATAAGTGGAGCATAATAGGAGGACTCACCTCAATATTCAGAACCGAATCAAATTAAGAAAAATATCCTTTTATAATAAAAATCAGGATCGTACATGTAACGACACCATCTAGTGTATTGGCCTCAACTAAATCATAGTAATTAAATCAACGGGTCGGGCCTCAACCTCTTAGGCGCCCACTACTCACCTGTCTTCCACCTCTAGCTGACTATGCACGTAGAGTATCAATTGGAATAAAGCTTGTAGCTGGAGTGTTCTGATGAAATCCACCCCTCCCAAGTCTGGGACAATCTCTCATGATATGTATAGTATTACCACACTCATAATAACCCCTCTAAGGTCGTGGCTGCTCATACTGAGTCTGTGCCGGATAACTGGAATAACCACTATAAGAATCCTGTGTCGGTGGTGCACTGTAAACTGGAGCACTCCGAGTAATCTGATGTGCGGACTAAGATGACCGACTGCTTGAGCCTCTGCTATAATGGGTTCTAGCTGAAGAGTAAAATCCATTGAACCCTCCAGATCTTCGAGACCTTTTGGCCTCCTTAGATTCCCTTTCCTCGCCTAAAACACCCTCAATCTTCCTTGCAATCTCCACTACTTGTTGAAATGGAGTATCAATTTGCAATTCTCGAGCCATGCATATTTTAATATCATATTCGAGCCCCTTAATGAATCTGCGGACTCGCTCTCTGATTGTAAGAACCAAGATAGGTGCATGACGGGCTAACTCACTAAACCTGATAGCATATTCTGACACTGTCATAGTGCCCTGACGCAACCGTTCACACTCTGTGCTCCACGCATCTCGGAGAGTCTGGGAAACAAACTCTTTTAAGAACATTTCCGAAAATTGAGCCCAAGTTAGTGGTATTGCATCTGCTGGTCTACCTTCTCCATAAATTTTCCACCACTGATACACTGCGCCTGACAGTTGAAATATAGTAAAGGCAACTCCGCTCACTTTCACAATACCTATGGTGCGGAGAATACGATGACAATTCTCTAGAAATTCTTGGGCATCCTCTGTAGCCGTGCTACTGAAAGTTGGTGGATCATATTTCTTAAACTTTTCAAGTCTTTTTTGTTCTTCTTCTGATACCTCGGGCCTGACCTCAGGCCAAACCGGAATAACAGGTTGTACCGGTACTACACCCGGAACCTGACCAACGTGAACCTGCTGCTCTAGAGTTGTGATAGGAGTCTGAGCTACTCTCCCAATCTGCGGAATGTTTGGGGCAACAGAGATCAATCCCGCATGAGTTAATGTACCAAGCATACTCAGGAACTGTGCCAAAGTCTCCTGAAGTCCGTGTGTAACAACAGGTGCTTCTGGTACCTGTCTCCCAACTGGAGCTACTGGTGGCTCCTCAACTGTTGTTCTGACAGGTGCTCTAGTCGTAGCACGTGCCCTTCCTCGGCCTCTACCTAGGCCCTGGCCTCTTGCAGCCCTAGCAGTATGTGCAGATGCCTACTCAGCTAACCCAGTAGTACGTATCCTCACCATCTGTGAAAGAATGGAGGTACAAAGGTTCAATTTCTAAATTCAACAAATTCTGCATGACAGGAATGAAAGAAATAAAAATTTCCTAACAGTTCTGTAGCCTCTTGAAGATAAGTACAGACGTCTCCGTACCGATCCGCAAGACTCTACTAGACTTGTTTGTGACTCGTAGAACCTATGAACCTAAAGCTCTGATACCAACTTGTCACGACCCAAAATCCCACCACAAACGTCGTGATGACACCTAGTCTCTAAGACTAGGTAAGCTGATTTCCATTATATTTTTTAAGCTATTTTTTTTAAGTAATCAAAACTAACAACGGAAATAATTACAATACACAACCTCCCAAGACTGGTAGTACTGAGTCATGAACTCTAACTGAATACATGAAATGATTACGAGGACCGAATATGTAATACTGTTTGATTACAAATTAACAGTACAATAAAATAAAAAGACTCCAAGGGACTGCGACGACCAAGCAGTTCTACCTTGAATCCTTACGATCCCGATGTAACTCTACTCAAGTCCGATATCTCCAATACCTGGCTCGGCACAAAAATATATAAAAGTGTAGTATGAGTACACTATGGTCGGTACTCAATAAGTATCAAGACTAACCTCAATGGAGTAGAGACGAGGTACAGTCAAGACACTCACTAGTCTAATACCCTGTGCAATGTAGCGGTATACAATAGTACTGAAAAATAACTAGCAATGATAACAACAACTCAACCAGTGATATAATAACAAGACAACAAGAACATCATAATTATTGCTCACGCGAATAAGGAACACAAGTACAATCAATAAGTCAAGTCCTTCAAATATAAATCCTTCATATATTATTTTTTAAGATAAATATCTTTCGAATATACTTCTTTTGAATAATTATCTTTCGAATATACTTCTTTCAAATAAATATATTTTCAAGTAAAAGTCACCATGTGACACCTCATTTCAAATCATAAAAATTACGGGTCTCAGCCCACTTTCATATTTTCCACGACACCTCGTGCCCATATTTCTATCACAATCACACGGATAACTCACGTGTCAATAATAAAATCATCATATTTTTTCTTGGCACCTTATGCCCATATTATTTTCATAACGGTATGGACAACTCACGTACCAAAATATCAATGTATATAAGATCGGCAAGATCAATTTATTTTTAATAAAGTAAGGTTAAAATATTTAAATCAAGTAAGAAATCAACAAAATGATAAGTTTATTTTAGAAATCGTTTGAGAGAGGAAAAATGACATTTCCTTTAAAATAAAGCATCAGATAAACTACTGATTTGGATATAAAATTTATTAAATTAAACATACTGAAAAATTTCTTTTATTTAAAGCAACTCAATCATCAAAGACAAGTACAACCCAAAAATACAAATCCTCAAAGTCTCGTCCGAAAAAGTCAAGGTCAACACATTACATCAAGAAATACAAAACACTTAATATTAAGTCAAATAATACATCACGAAAAATACATGAATTTATAAATTACGGAAAAACAAATAACCAAGGGCAAGTGCAAATATAGTCCCGAAGTAAGTGCTCAATAGGGGATCTCCCGAGGTACTGCCTCGTAGTCCCAAAATAAATATGCAACAACAATAATGCCCCCATGCCATCACAAATCAATCCCCGACATAGCCCCCTTGTCTCGCCACGTATGCAATAGTAAAGTAAATGCGTGCCGTGTCTCGCCACACGTGCATTTTTCACCTTGTCTCGCCACATGCGCAAACCCATATATATATATATATATATATATATATATATATATATATATATATATATAGAGCCCGCCTTGTCACGCCGCATGTGTATAAATCAATAGTAATAATAGCACGACAAAAACCTTATGCAAACACCCGAACATAACTCCCACAATATAATGTGTCAATATCACATCTCATAAACTGCACCTCAAGTATTCAAATATTACAACATAACATAGATTACACATCAAATGCTCAAATATTACAACTTATCACAGATTGTACATCAAGTGTTCAAATATTATAACTTATCACAAAAATCAATAATACCTTATTTTCCACAATAAGGAGCCCATGGCACGACCATAATATGCACAAAAAAATCTTAACAAAATATCCGGAAGTGAACAACTCAACAAAATAATATTTCACATAAAAATCAAGGTGGCAATCACACCAAATCATCATGTAAAATCAATTTCAACAAACAAGGATCTAGACATGACAAATAGAGGATTTAATTAGTGCCAATCATTTTCAATTTAATACATAAGGGCGTCGAAGAATTTTTAATCAATGAAATTTACATATATAAACCAAGTGCGTACTCATCACCTCGCGTACATGGTTTTCAATTACACAAATTTCACATAAGACTCAATGCTGAAGGGGTAATTCCCCCGCTCGAGGTTAAACAAGACACTTACCTCTTTGAAGTTATGTCGATATTCCAAAATCGCCTTCTTGCTTGAATTGACCTCCGGACCGCTCAAATCTATCCAAATTAATTGTATAACTTCATTAAAATTCATCGGAACTAATTTCGGGTAATAATACGTCGACTTAAATTTTTATTCCAAAAAAATCAACAAAAGTCAATGCGGGACCCGCCTCTCGGAACCCGACATAATTTTCATAAAATTCGAACACCCATTCTGATATGAGCTTAACTATACCAATTTTATCGAATTCCAATAACAAATCGACCTCCGAATCTTAAATTTTCGTTTTTGGAAGATTTTATAAAAATCTTGATTTTTCTCCATTAAATCCGAATTAAATAATGGATTCAAAGACATAATCATGAAAATTAATCAAAACTGGATAAGAATCACTTACCCCAAACACCCACACAAGAATTTCTCTGAAAATCGCCTTCTACCGAGCTCCCAATTAGATTTTGAGTTATGAACTCAAACCCCCATTTTGGGACTTTTAATTCTGCCCATAAGTGCCTTCATCGCATTCGCGAAGCACAAAAAATATGCTGCCCAGATTCCTTCTTCGCGTTCGTGATATCCTCATCGCGTTCGTGATGCCTTCCGAACTCTGCCTTTCGCGTTCGCAAGACACGAGTCGCGTTCGCGAAGGCTTAACGCCAGGCAGGCCTCCAACTCCCTTTCCTCTTCGCGTCTGACCACTCGCATTCGCGTAGGCTTTCCTCATTTCCTTCTTCGCGTTCGCGTCTTCTTCATCGCGTTCGCGATGGGCAAATCCCAGCCGTCCAAAATCCTTCTTCGCGAACGCGTGAGACCCTTCACGTTCGCGAAGAACAATACTAGATATTAGTTCCAGCAGTTGCAAAACAAGAAAAAATGATCGGAAATCATCCCGGAACTCACCCGAGCCCCCCGGGACCTCAACCAAACATACCATCAAGTCCCAAAAAATCATACGAACTTAGTCGAACCTTCAAATCACCTCAAACAACTCGAAAACCACGAGTCATACCCCCAATTTAAGCCTAATGAACTTTGAAATTTCAAATTCTATATCTTGTGCCGAAACACATCAAATCAATTCGGAATGACTTCAAATTTTGCACACAAGTCATATTCGACATTACGGACCTACTCCCACTTCCGGAATCGGATTCTGACCCCGATATCAAAAAGTCAACCCCGGTCAAACTTTTCAAAATTTTGAGTTTCGCCATTTCCAGCTTAATTCCACTACGGACCTCTAAATAATTTTTCCGGACACGCTTTCAAGTCCAAAATCATCATACGGAGATAACGGAACCGACGAAACTCCATTGCGACGTCGTTTTCATACGGTTCCGACTACGGTCAAAATCCTAAGATTTAAACTTCTTTTTTAGGGACCAAATGTCCCAAATCACTTTGAATCATCCGGTAACTGAATTCAACCACACACGCAAGTCAATACA
Organism: Nicotiana tomentosiformis; assembly: GCF_000390325.3. NCBI lineage: Eukaryota > Viridiplantae > Streptophyta > Magnoliopsida > Solanales > Solanaceae > Nicotiana > Nicotiana tomentosiformis. The sequence goes on along the minus strand of NC_090815.1, from coordinate 31,373,320 downwards.
TATAATAAGAAGCTGCTCAAGGCCTTATGCCGCCAGACGGGAGTTAAATTCTTAAAACGACAAGTCGGATCGTTACACTGTCTCTCTATCTCTGTGTGTTTCCCCTTTGCTTTCTCCTTCTTACTCTCACTGCTGTTTCCTACGGGAATTTGATTGGGACTTAGTTGTGTGAAAGAAATCGATTCAGCAATTTTCAAAAGACCGTTCTCTTCTAATTTTTCTTCTGCCTCTTCTCGCTCAAATCCCCAAATTAAGAAAACCATTAAATACCTTTTTTTTTTGGCTTCTACTACTAAACAATCTAAACTAACAAATTTATCCAAAATTTCACCAAATAGAACGAAAATGAATTTGAATCCCTAAAAACCCAATCATTTATTCTTCTTTGTTTATTTGCTCTTTTCTCAAATCAGATTCTCTCTTCTCTAATTAGCCCATTAGAGAAATTTTTAAAATAATTATTAAAAAGCTTGGAAACATTCTTGACAATATCTGTGTGGAAAGCTTCAGAAACATCAAAGAAAGGAAGAATCTGAGTCGATGATGCCATTAATATTTACTTTGGGGGTGGAGATTAGAAGGAAGAAGAATGGTGATAGGGGTTGGGCTCGTGGGAAAGAGGACGAAGGGATGGGGTGGGGTTCTTGTTTTTCTTTTAACAAAAATTTTCAAAAGATTTTTTTTAAAAAAAGTTTTAAGTTAAATCAACGTTCTTCTTATTTGTCACTCTAGCGTGTGAATTACACGCTTATTTTATATTTTACTGTCTTTAAATTTTATGTTTAAATGACATATTTGAGATGTGATTGGAGTGTTCAACCGAAACAGACTTAAAATAAGTGTCTAAGTGAAAAGTATAGATAATTTTTAAGTGGCTCGATGTATTTTTCCAAAATGCCCCTTAGCGATGAAAAACAGAGCAAATGTACGTTATTTTGAATGTGATCTCAAATATACCCTTCTCATTAGTGAATTAGATTGGATTTGCCCCTCAACTATGCCTACGAGAAATAGAATAAATTTCCCCTCGGTTTGAACTTGGCCCCAAATATACCCTTATCATGAGTGAACTAGTTTATATTTGCCCCTCAAAATTATTCGAATTCATTATTTTTTATCAATCCTTTATTTTGAGGTTAAAAATTTGCTTTCTATTTCTAAAATAACCTAAGGAAGAATAAAAAGAAGGAAAAAAAAAGAACATGTGGAATTGTTTTTTTCCAGAAATACACATCAAAAGCAGATATTTACTAAATATTTCATTTTGTTCAAAGGACAACTAATAAGTCTTCTCTCTTTTAGTTTCTATCTTTGTGAAGATCAGTACTCTAATGTCTACACAATTACAATTATATGAATAAAATTAGCTCAAAAGGAATAATAAAATTAATAATTTATAAATTTTATTCTTTCTGGCATGACCGCAATCATAATTTCTTCAGCAAGATCAAAACTTATTGTTAAGTGTACATAATAACTCCTTGCAATTTCTTCATTTACTTTTAATTATTTTTTATTGATGTAAACTTACGATTTATAATTGTGTTCTTGCTGGTTATTTATTTTCCCATAAAAATAATTTGTTGCCTAGAATTAGTGTTATATTTAACGGTAAATGGTCAAAAATGCCCCTCTACTATTGAATATTGTTTAAAACTACCCTCCGTCGTACTAATCAAGTAAAAATATTCCTACCGTCTTACTATTGAACAAAAATACCCCTGTCTTAACGGAGGTGCCACGTGGCAGCAATCTGATAGAATTGGTCCAACCGATTTTTTTTTGTAAATTTACCCGACCCAATACCCTAAAACCCATCTAAAAAAGGACCTATATAAATGACACGTGGCTAAACAATACCAAAACTAAACATAAAAAGTGGTGAATACCTTTAATACCAGAAATTACCGCCGGCAACCAAATCCATTACATTCCTGTAACCAATCTCTACACACAACAAACATAATATATGCTTAGTACTAGAATCTTCGCCGGCAGTTAAACGCATTTACTCCTAAGCCGTACATCTAGCATTCATCTAAATCGCCTCCGACAACCAACAAATCGGGAGTAAAAAGTAATCCAAATGAAGATGTGGATCGAGAGGTCTCTTTCCGTTGCTTGGATACCGACATCTCAGATTTCAGTTCGTTTTATCAGTGGGAAGTCCTTCAAAATGCTCTGAATCTTGTTGCTCGTGAACAGAAACTCCGACGAGCCTCATCCGATTGTTCTAGCAAATTTTGCTCCATCAGAATTCTTCCCCCAGTTCAGATTCCCCACTTTGTGAAAGCTCATTTCATTTCATTATTCCAGATTTCATGAATCTAAAAAAATAAAATCCGGCAAACTTGACATTGGCGGCCATGGAGGTTCCGCCCATTCTCGGCCATGATATGATGTCTGAGAACTTTATTGGATAATGGCCAAAGTGGGGCAGCAAATTACATATTTGGTGGTAGTAACTTATCCGAATTTTGATGATAGATATGGTTACCATTTAGATTTGAGAAGATGTTTCCTCTTTTATTTGATTTAGAAGAATTGAGTTTTGATTTTGTTAAACAACACATGTGTTTGGAGAGGAAAGTGTGCGTTGGTTGTTATGGCTTCATTGGCGGTGGAGTGTAGGCGGAGGTGAGTGCAAAGGATTGATTAAAAAAAGAGACAAATGAAAAAACGATTTAGACTTATTTTTTAGCTAGGTGTTAATGGGGTCTTTTAAATGTTAATCGATTTTTTTAGGTGGGTTGGGTCGGGTAAGTTTAGATTAGTTGTTGCCACGTGGCACTTCCATTAAAGTGAGGGTATTTTTGTTCAATAGTTAGACGGGAGGGATAGTTTTGCTCCATTAGCATGACGGAGGGTAGTTTTAAACAATATTCAATAGTAAAGGGGTAATTTTGACCCTTCTCCGTATATTTAATAGTTGTTAAACTTCAGGAGGAGTGAATTTTTTTAATAGGGAAAAGACATGAATATGATGAGTAATTAGATGTTTTAAATGGGTAAAAATAAGAAGTTGGATACCGTTAGTTTAGAGGGGCAAATATAAGCTAGTCCTCTCATAATATGAAGCATATTTGGGACCAAATTCAAACGGATCAAAAATTTATTCTATTTTTCATAGTTGAAGGGCAAATTTAAACAATCCACTAGTGATAAGGATATGTTCGAAGCCAGATTCAAAAAAAAAAAAAGAAGCAATTTTACTCTATTTCCCATAGTTGAGGAGCATTATTTGCCCCTTTCCCTATAAATAATAGTAAAAAGGATAGATAACATGTAAATATCAAGAATAACAATTTATATTACTTTAGAAAACATAAAAATAGAGGGTAATATTTGGGCACTGCGTCTTGAATGATGGAGTTCAAATATGCAGGCTGGATGGAAATGAGAAAATTAAATGAACTTTAGAAGATTGGATTTAATTTGTTCGATGCAAACTTAGTTTTGATCCCTTGTTTGACTAAAAGTATTTGAGTTAATTTGGACAGTATTCAATTGCCTTTGGCCTAGCTAAACTATATTTAACTGTAAGTGTGTAACTCAAACTATAAATGGACTCCAATTTCATTACCCATTATTCAATCAAATCCATTAAAAGCCGAAGCAAAATCCAAGTTAGAGAATTGCAATTTTGGGATGTAAAAATCTAATCTTAAGAGTTTTTCCAAAAGAGTAGATCCCTTTAAAGGTTTAGACTTGGAAAAAAATGTTTTGCTTACCAAAAATTAGGATAATTTTTCAATAACTTAGATTGATGCTGCAAAGGTTGATAAGCAACATTCTCCTATATCATTTTCACATCTCTAAGGGTCACAGGTACCAAACCTTTGCCAATATCTTTGAAGAGTAGAAAAGTCTTATACTAGCTAATAGATCATCATTCAAGAAAATATTGTTTAACCTGCAAAAGGGTCAAATTTGCCCTTTATACTAAACGAGATTGAGTAATTTTGTCCTTCGTTAAACTTTTGGGTTAATTTTACCTCCTCCATTATGATAAAGTTCCGTTTTTGCCCTTTAACTCGTAGAGCCAACCAACGAAAATTAATTTGAATACGTGGAGTCCATCCATTTCACGCCAGAGCTCATTTAATGACAAAGGCAAATACGAAATGATGATTTACTAACCATAAGGATGAATAAGCCAAACATTTAACTGATGAAAAAAATTGAGCAATTTCGAATAGCAAATGGATAAATTTGAACCTTTTCCAGACCGACCTCAAAGGTATGGACACTAGATCTTCAGAGATAGCAATAGAAAATTCAAGAATGATTTCACAGGAAAACATTGGGAAGTGAGAATTGAGCTCGAACATGCTTCTTCATCGAGATTTCAAAAGAAAAATGCAAGGAGAAAGATGAAACCAAATGCAAGAGCCAACTGGATATACATTTTACTAAGAACCTCAGCTAAAATGACAGGCTCTAGGTGTTGCAGGTTTCAGTTGCATTTCAGAAATCTCTCAAAGAGCTGCTGCACCTAGAATATAATCATATATATAGGAAGCGGCGAGCTTGCGCTTTCAGAAAAATCATCTCAACTTGCCCTTTAGCTTCACTACAATCTCATACCACGGAGGAGAGCAGTTTGAACTTGCAGAAAGACCATGCCCGATAGAGAAAATTTTTGTGTTCAATATCAGACAAGAAGAAAGCAAGCAACCACTGTCATGAGAAATACAAACAGTTCAATGTACAGAGAAGAACAAGGCAGTAAGTAATGAATGCACTTGGAAACACTAAAATTTAGCTCACATTGTGAACAATTGAGTTTGATCTGACAACATCAGTACTATGTTATACTTATCCAATGAACATAAACAGAGAATATTATGAACAAAATGAATCAATTAAACAAAATTGCATCTCCAAAGCAGCTAAAGTTTCTGCTTTTTTTAACACCAATTTTGTTGTCTGAGGAAATTTGATGATATCATCGAATTCCCAAATTCAGGTGGTGTTCTATACTATATACTAGCTAGTTGATCTGTCACAAAGTTACCATCTTTTGACACAAAAATCATACTTCCATCTGCAGACACAAACATTAGCTTTCAAACTTGCATTGAGATCATTCTTGAATCTTGATATCCAAATCTGAATCCTGACTAGTCTTCAAAGTACAAAATGATGATCAATGTTTACCTTTTCAATCTATCTACTGATCATCAGGCACTTTGTATAAATCAGCTGTAATTTCCGTCAACCACAACCCTGGAAATGACGTCTGCAAAATAGATAAACCAAACATCAACATCACATTACACTGTATACCAAAATGATCATCAACAAAAACAGCAAAAACAAAACAACTATGCCTCAATTCAAACTAGTTGTGATCGGCCATATAAATCTCTTATATTCATTAAGCTCAATTTTGATTCGTTTAATTAGAGACTATCATAAATCAAAGAGAAAATTTAACTTACGTCCAAATTCTTTTGAACAAATTTAGCTCGTTTCTTGGGTCTACGAGGGGGTCTATGTCCCACCATATCCATGAAATCATCCTCGATCTCCTTCCGCGAAAGGGGAACCGAAAACTTCACCCTCTCTCTCTTCTCACCGCTGGTAGAAGCTCCGGCCGCCGCTCCACCGGCAAAACCACTTCGAAGTGTCGGAGATTTGTTCTCCGTCCTTAATGGCGACGAAGCATTAGCTCTGTTAACCTCAATCTTCAACCCTCCTTTCGATCCGCCGGTGCCGGGAGTGAATCCGTTAGGCTCCTTAGAAGCCGCTCGGCGAGTCCTTAAGTTCCACGGCCTGGATAAGTCGACGACATCAGCTGCATCCGCCGTCACAGTTTTCGCCGGCGCCGGCGATACTTCCTTCTCCGGTTGCTCATTCAAACCTTCTTTGAAAATCGCGTCTTTCATCTTGTCAGCTTCTGTTTGAAGATCAAACATAAGCTTCTCTCTCATAGCTCCGATTCCCTCTCCACTATCGCCGGCATTTACCGACCTGAATTTCCGACTAAACCGATCATTTAATCGGTGCCGTTCCACCGCCTCCGGTTCCCTCCGCCGTCCGATCGATTCTTTATTATATGGCCTGCGATGAACGGTAGAGATTTCTCCGTCGGAATCAACCTTAGCGCACCTCAAGAACTTCTGGTTCCCCCACTTAAGCCCACATGGTAAGGTGAAATTGTGTAAAGGCTTTGATCTTTCTGGTCCCATCGCCATTAAAAGTCTTAAGACAATTCAAATAGCTAAGACTCAAAGCTCCGTTCTTTAACCTTTCTTTCACTTTGCTCAATTGATCAACAACAATTTATAGGAAAATTAATATTAGAGAGGGAGAGAGAAAATGGGTTTCATATTCTTGTATATTAATTTTCAAGCTTTGCCCCTTTCTTTTTTGGTTTGTGTATTGTGTTGAGATGAGTTTACGTGAAATCGCCGGGAACGTAAAGTTTATATAGGCAGTCAGAGGAGGAGAGAGAGAAGGCGATTTTAACGTTGGGGTTCTGAAAATCGTAGGTGCTAAAGTGCGCGGTGGAGTGACGTCTTCAATTTTTATTTCCAGGGTTTTCCATTATACGACGTCGTTAATATTTTTCTTTTTTTCTTTATTTATTAATATTTCATGCGTTTTAATTTATGTAAATTAATTTGATTGGACACCTAAGTTTTAAAGTTGAAGTTTGTGATATTAAATATATTATAATATTTATGCGTTAATAAAATTTTAAATTTGTGATCTTAAATAAATATTTATGTGATTATAAAAAATTCTCATTAAAAATAAAATAAAAAATTTAAATTGATTGCTTCAAAACTTAGAAAGTATCGTTCTTTATTAAATAAAAAAAAATAAGTTCACGTAAAATTGCTAAATTTTTATTTTATTTTTTGACAATCCACGGGCTTTTTTTCCCTCCAAGGCTACAGACGCCTCAGCAGCTCACCTTGGAGAATTTGATGAAAACACTATGTTGTAAAGTTGTGACAATGTAACAGCGTTAAATGGAAACAGTCAAGTGGACGATATGAAAAAGGATAAACTTTTCGATATTTTGCGTTTAATTATTTAAAACCATTTATCAATTAAATTTCTTAAAAGATCAATGACACTAATTGTATACAGTACGAGATCGTTTGGTAGGATGTGTTAGGGAAAATAATATATGTATTAGCTTTGGTATAATTAATTTCATGTTTGGTCGTATTTTTTAACCAATATATATAACTAATATTTATATAAATTATACACTCTATTTAGTACTTCTTATACATAGCAAACCATTGCACTAGTAATACCATAATTTTTAATATATGGATAAGCATCTATAAAGGTAGAACTGTCTTTTCAAAACCTTTAATACACCGAATCAAAGAGTGGGTAAAGATAATCAAAGCATGATTAATCCCAGCATAACTAATCTGAGTATTACTAATCTTAGACTACTAATACACCTTATTCAGTACTGTTCTTATACACCCTACCAAACGATCCCGAAGCGTCTATAAGAGATGATAGATACTAATGTTATACTATAATCGATCAAATCACATTATATAAAATTTTATGATTATTGAAAATAGATTGAAAGATACATAAGAAGGCGAAAGACAAATTTTATAATTTGGATCTTAAAAAACAATGGCATATGAGAGTGAATTGAGTCTTAGAGGTCCAATATGCCCATAAATGAACATCATAAGAATATATATATATATATATATATATATATATATATATATATATATATATATATATATATATATATATATATATTCAAATATTTATGGGGTTATATAAGATTGGATGAGATTAAAGTTCTACTATTAACCAAGAAAAAATGATTCCCTTCAATAGAGGGTTAAAGTAGCTAGCACGCAGGCTTTTGGAAGAAATTCCAAGAGAGTTTTATGAAAATTTAAAAATTTGACGTTTTGACAAATTAAAGATCTTTAATAGAATGATTCTGAATAATCGGCTAACATAGTTTGATCATGACATACATAAACTTCTAGATATGTTCATCTGTAGTATGCAAATGTGCGAGGTTAAGCTATTAACATGAAAGAATCAAATATAGAATCAAACAGACAAGTTATCTTTAACTATCTCGAAATCTATGCAAATTTAATTAATAATAGAACACTTAAAGCAAAATATCAGTACAAAAATATTACTTCGATTCCTATTTTGACACATTGCATATGTTTGAAAATATTTGACATTCTAAAAAATAAAGAGTCATTTATTACATTTTTTCATATATATACCCTTATTGTTTAATTAGTGAACTAGTATCATTTAAGTGAGACATTGTCACGATCCCAATTTTTCTCCGCAGGATGTCGTGACGACATCTAGTCTCTAAGACTAGGTAAGCCTAACAATTATGCAGAATAACTGAATATTAAGCTGAAACTCAAACCTCAACATCTGAAATAAATAAAAACTGCAATTCAAAATAATTACAACTCCCAAACCCGGTAGAAATAAGTCACAAGCTCTAAGAGAAATGCTAAATATATCTATACATCATAGTCTAATGAGGATTAGGGAAAACAACATAATAAAGGTAGAGCGGGGACTCTGAGGTCTGCGGAAATTGCCAAATATACCTTGAAGTCTCCACGTACTCACTAGCTCACTGATATCTGGTCTGGTAGGAAGTATCTGGATTTGCACAAAAAGATATGTAGAAAAATAGTATGAGTACACTACGACGGTACCCAGTAAATACCAAATCTAACCCCGGTAGAATAGTAAAGAGGTCAGGTCAGGGCCCTACTGGAATTTATAAAATACAAGGCAGAAGATATAATAATATAATGAAATGACAAAGAAGTGAAACAATGAAAATTTATGGAAGGTAGTAGCACGAAATCAGAGAAAGACAATTACAAAATGAAAGGAAAGCAAAAATCTTACATGTTAAGGAAAGACAACAACAACCAATACAGCAAACAGAGGAAATCAACAGGGCCATTCCCGAGGTATCGTCTCGTAGTCCCAAAAGTAAATTTCTCACAATCTTTTCTTATACCATCGCGGGAGCCATATAGTTTGTTTTGAAAATCGCTTTCCCGAAATAACATCCCGCGTTTTAGTCAACCTTATCACACTGCATGACTTCTAGTAGTTCCCCTACTAGCCACGTGTATCAAGCCCACCTTATCTCACCGCATGCGTTTCAACACCCAGACCTTATACCACTGTATGCGTATCAATAATCACAACGGCACAACAGAAACCTCGTGCAAACAATAACAACCGCACGGCAGAAATCTCGTGCAACAATATCTCATCTCAACAATAATTTACGGAAACCAAAACATAACAACTGAAACAATGATATTTCAAGGATAGCAATTTCAAGTAAAGAATCCCGCAGTTAAATAAAGAATATGAAATCAAGAAAAATAGATAATTTAACTAAACATGTAGTACAAGTTACAAATAAGAGTTAAGACAAGTAGACAAGTGAAATTAGACTAAACACGATAACTATACATGCTAGAATAACTCAGTTAAGGCATAAAAAGGAAACTATTTAGATAAAATCGAAATTTCAACATTTAGCCCGTGTACGCACTCGTCACCTCACGTACACGGCCTTCACACATCACAAATTGTCACAACAATACCAAATCCTAAGGGAGATTTCCCCCCACACAAGGTTAGACAAGTCACTTACCTCGAACCTCGCTTAATCAATCAATAAGAAGGCCTTTCCCTAGATTTTTCGACTCCTAACAGCTCAAATCTTGCCAAAAATAATTACATACAATAAATTTAACTATAAGAAACTAATCTAAATAATGAAATTATGATTTTAGCAAGAATTGGAAAAATCGCCCCAAAAAGTCAACCCGGGCCCACGTCTCGACATCAGATAAAAGTCACAAAATACGAACACCCATTCAACCACGAGTCCATCCATACCAAAATTACTCAAATCCAATACAAAAATCTCGATCAAAACCTCAAAATTCGACCTAAGGATTTTTCACCTTTCCCCCAAATTCTCAACCCAAATCCTTAATTAAATGAAGAAATTAATGATAGATTAGTGCAAATTAATCAAAAATGAGTCAAGAATCCTTACCCAAATATTTTCTCCGAAAATTCCCCCAAATCTCGCCTCAATCCGAACTCTCAAAGTCCCAAAATGAAAAATGAGAAAAAACCCTCGATATTGAAATTTAAGTTCTGATGCCCAGTTATTACACTACGCGATCGCGGAATAACCCTCGCGATCGCGAAGAAGAAAGAAAGTATGCCCATAAGAATAGCCTACGCGAACGCGGACAAGGAGTGCCCAGATCTACGCGATCGCGAATGAAGCCACGCGATCATGAAGCACAACCGTGTGTGACCTGGTGCACCCAAAACCTCTACGCGAACGCGACCTACTCCACGCGTTCGCGAAACGCTATGAACCAAACCTTCCGCATTCGCGTTCGATTCTCTGCGAACGCATAGGGTAAAACACAGTTCACCCAAAAAAAACCTTCGCAATCGCGGACCGACACACGCAATCACATTGAAGGAAATCAGACTTGAGAAAACCAGCAACTTCAACTATTCTTCAAAGTTCCGAAATGTGCCGAACATGATTTGAATCACATCCGAGGCCCCCGGGACCTCAACCAATTATACCAACAAGTCCTAAAATATTATACGAACTTAGTCGAGTCTTCAAACCACATCAAACAACGCTAAAAACACGAATTGCACATCGATTCAAGCCTAATGAACTTTAGAACTTCAAACGTCTACGTCCGATGTCGAAACCTATTAAATCAAGTCCGATTGACCTCAAATTTTGCACACAAGTTTTAAATGACATTACGGACTTGTTCCAACTTCCGAAATCAAAATCGACCTTGATATCAAAAAGTACACCCCCGGTCAAACTTTTCAAAAATCACCTTACTTTTCAACTTTCGCCATTTAACGCCGAAATGACCTACGGACCTCCAAATCAACATCCGAACACGCTCCTAAGACGAAAATCACCCTACAGAGCTATTGGAACCATCGAAACTCCCTTTCGGAGTCGTTTTCACACAAGTCAACCTACGGTCAAGTCCTATGACTTAAACTTCCATTTTAGGGACTATGTGTCCCATTTTACTCCAAAACAAAAAACCAAACCTCCCGGCAAGTTACGTAACCACAGAATGACATAGATAGAGCAATAAATAGGGTTTCAGGGCTAATACTCTCAAAACGACCGGCCGGGTCATTACATCCTCCCCCTCTTAAAACAAACGTTCATCCGCGAACGAGTATAAAGACATAAATAAAGTGGTGAAAAGATGAGGATAACGATTGCACATGTCATGCTTGGCCTCCCAAGTCGCCTCCTCGACTGGCTGACCCCTCTATTGAACCTTCACTTAAGCGATATTCTTCGACCTCAAATTTCAAACATGCCTGTCCAAAATGGCCACCAACTCCTCAACATAAGATAGATCCTTGTCCAACTGGACTGAGCTGAAGTCTAACACATGAGACGGATAGCCGTGATACTTCCATTGCATGGAAACATAGAACACTAGATGAACTGCAGAGAGACTAGGTGGTAGTGCAAGTCTGTAAGCCACCTCTCCAACCCTCTCAAGAATCCCAAAAGGTCTGATATACCTAGGGCTCAACTTTCCATTCTTTCCAAACCTCATAACACCCTTCATGGGCGAAACCCGGAGCAAGACCCGCTCCCCAACCATGAATGCAACGTCGCGAGCCTTCCAATCTGCATAACTCTTCTGTCTGGATTAGGCTGTATGAAGTCGATCATGAATCAATTTTAACCTTTTCCAAAGCATCCTGAACCAAATATGTACCCAATAGCCTAGCCTTACCCGACTCAAACCAACTCACTAGAGACCGGTATCACCTACCATACAATGCCTCATACAGTGCCATCTGAATGCTCGACTGATAACTGTTCTTGTAGGCAAACTCCACAAGCGGCAAGAACTGATCCCAAGAACCCCCAAAATCCATCACACACGCACGGAGCATATCCTCCAATATCTGAATCGTGCGCTCGGACTGTCCGTCCATCTAAGGGTGAAATGTTGTACTCAACTCCACCCGCGTGCCCAACTCATGATGTACGGCTCTCCAGTACCGCAATGTAAACTGTGTACCCCTATCAGAGATGATAGATACCGGCACGCTATGAAGACCGAAAATCTCGCGAATATAAACCTGAGCCAGCTGCTCTGGAGAATAAGTAGTCACCACAGGAATGAAATGATCTGACTTGGTCAATCTATTCACAATCACCCATACTTCATCGAACTTCCTCCGAGTGTGTGGGTGCCCAACAACAAAATACATAGTGATCTGCTCCCCTTTCTCTAGAATCTCTAACTTTTGAAGCAATCCACCCGGCCGCTGATACTTATACTTTACTTGCTGACAATTTAGGCACCGAGCTACATACTCCACTATGTCCTTCTTCATCCGTCTCCACCAATAGTGTTGCCTCAAATTCTGATACATCTTCGTGGCACCCGGATGAATGGAGTACCGTGAACTGTGAGCCTCTTAGAGAATAAACTCACGCAAGCCATCTACATTGGGCACACATAGCCTGCCCTACATCCGCAATACACCATCCTCCCCAATAGTGACCTTCTTGGTATGGTTGTGCTGAACCGTGTCCTTGAGGACAAGCAGATGGGGGTCATCATACTGATGCTCTCTGATACGATCATAGGTAGAAGACTGAGAAACCACACAAGCCAAAACTCGGCTCGGCTCGGCTCAGCTCGAAAATATCCAATCTTACAAACTGGTTGGCCAAGGCCTAAACATCTAAGGGTAAAGTCCTTTCTGCTACCGGTAGATATGCTAAGCTGCCCAAAATCTCCGCCTTGAGACTCAAGGCATCGGCCACCACATTGGCCTTTTCGGGATGATAGAGAATGGTGATGTCATAGTCCTTAAGCAACTCCAACCACTTTCGCTGCCGCAAGTTAAGATCCTTCTGTTTAGACAGATGTTGTAGACTCTAGTGATCGGTGTAGACCTCACAAGGGACACCATACAAAAAGTGCCGCCAGATCTTCAAGGCATAAACAATAGATGCTAACTTAAGGTCGTGGACAAGATAGTTTTTCTCATGCACCTTCAGCTGTCTAGATACGTAGGCAATCACCCTACCGTCCTGCATCAACACCGCGACGAGACCAGTGCACGACGCATCCTAATACACCGTATAGGACCCCGAACCAGTAAGCAATAACAACACTAGGGCTGTAGTCAAAGCTGTCTTGAGTTTTTGAAAGTTCTCTTCACGCCCCTCTGTCCACCTAAATGGAGCACTCTTCTGGGTCAGCCTGGTCATAGGTTCTGCAATAGACAAGAAACTATCTACAAATCAACGATAATTTCTCGCCAAATCAAGAAAACTCCGGATTTCCATAGCTGAGGACGGTGTGGGCCAACTCTGCACTGCTTCAATCTTTTTCGGATCTACCTTGATCCCCTCACTCGATATTACATGACCCAAAAATGCCACTGAATCTAGCCAGAATTCACACTTCGAAAATTTTGCATATAACTTCTTTTCCCTTAAAGTCTGAAGCACAGTCCTGAGGTACTGCTCATGATCCTCCCGGCTCCGGGAGTACACCAGAATGTCGTCAATAAACACAATGATGAACGAGTCAAGGTAGGGCCGGAATACAATGTTTATCAAGTGCATGAATGTTGCTGGGGCGTTGGTCAACCGAAAAGACATCACAAGGAACTCGTACTGACCATACCGAGTCCTGAGAGCAGTCTTCGGGATATCTGGCTCCCGAATCTTCAACTGATGATATCCTGAACGCAAGTCGATCTTAGAGAACACTCTAGTAGCCTGAAGCTGATCAAATAGGTCATCAATACGTGGCAATGAATACATGTTCTTCACTGTAACCTTGTTCAACTGGAGATAATCAATACACATCCACATAGAACCATCCTTCTTCTTTACAAATAAGACTGGAGCACCCCAAGGCGACACACTAGGCCAAATGAATCCCTTATCAAGAAACTCTTGCAACTGTTCCTTTAACTCTTTCAACTCTGCTGGGGCCATACTATAAGGTGGAATAGAAATGGGCTGAGAGCCCAGTAACAAATCAATATCAAAGTCAATATCTCTGTCGGGCGGCATGCCCGGATGATCCGCCGGGAATACATTTGGATAATCCCTCACTACCAGAAATGACTCGACGGCAGAAGTGTCAACACTAACATCCCTCACATATGCTAGATACGCATCACACCCCTTCTCAACCATCCGCTGAGCCTTTAGAAATGAAACAAACCTGCTAGGAACATAATCTAAGGTACCTTTCCACTCTAACCGTGGTAATCCTGGCATAGCCAATGTCACCGTCTTGGCGAGACAATCAAGGATAGCATAATAGGGAGACAACCAGTCCATCTCCAAAATAACATCAAAATCCACCATACTGAGCAACAATAAATCAGCTATGGTCTCAAAACCACTAAAAACAACCAAAAACGACCGATACATACGGTCAACAACAATAGAATCTCCCACGGGTATAGACACATAGACAAGAGAACTCAAGGAATCCCGGGATACCCCCAAATACAGAGCAAAATAAGATGACACATAGGAATAAATGGAGCCTGGATCAAATAGCACTGATGCATCTCTATGACAGACCTGAACAATACCTATGATGACGGAGTCGGATAAAACTGCCTTTGTCCTAGCAGGAAGGGCATAATATCTGGCATGGCCTCCCTCTCTAGGGCGACCTCTACCTGCTCGACCTCCACCTCTAGCTGGTTGTGCAGGTGGGGTGTCAACTGGTGCTGCAATCATGGACTGAGAAGCCTGAGGACCCGGTGGAATACGCGGAGCCTAAGTAGCCTATGGAGGTGCACCCCTCCTGAGTCTGGGGCAATCCCCCACCACATGACGAGTGTCACCAAACTCAAAATAAGCTCTCGGAGGACATGGCTGATGTGGCTGTCTTGGGCCTGATCGACTAGACTGACCACTGTAAGCACCCCGTGCAGGAGGTGCACTAGATAATGGCGGTGCATAATAGAGAGCCTGAGGCCTAGGAGTGGCCGGAGTACCGCTGGAAGCTGGAAGTGCTGAATGAGGGTGACTCACATAGCCCCTACTATGATGATATGCAACTGGGGAACGAGTACCGCTATATGTACCAGACTCTCGAGACCTCTTGGCCTCTCTCTCCTCTCTCTCCCAAGTCAGCATAACCTCCAATCTCTTAGCAATCCCCACTACCTGTTGGTATGCAATGTCCATCTCCAACTCTCGGGCCATGCTCAATCTGATACTGGGTTGAGCCCCTCGATAAATCGGCGAACCCGCTCTCGAACAGTAGCAACCAAGGCTGGTTCATGCCTAGCCAAATCACTGAACATGACCGCATACTCCGACACTGTCATAGAACCCTGGCGCAACTGCTCAAACTCTGCACGCCATGCATCTATGAGACTCCGGAGAACATACTCCCTCAAGAACATATCTGAGAACTGAGTCTAAGTGAGTGAAGCTGCCTCGACCGGACTACCCAACTCATATGCTCGCCACCACTGATAAGCCGCTCCCCTAAGCTGGAATGTAATGAAAGAAACCACACTAGACTCTACAACACCCATAGTACGGAGGATACGGTGGAACTCCTCAAGAAAACCCCGAGCATCCTCTGACGCCAAGCCACTGAAAGTAGGAGGGTGGTACTTCTTGTACCTCTCGAGTCTGAGCTCCTCCTCCTCAGAAACTGCTGCCCTAGCCTTGGGCCGAACTGGGGCTACCGACTGCACTGGCATGACATCAGGAACCTGATCGACATGAACCTGCTGCTCTGGGGTACGGGAGGTGGGAGTCTGTGCTCCTCCCTCAGCCTGAGATATGGCAGGAGCAAGTAGTATCAACACTGCCCGAACCAAAGTGCTGAACATACTCAGAAACTGGGCGAGAGTCTCCTGGAGTGCTGGTGTAGTAACAGGCATCTTAGGTGCCTGTCCTACAACTGGAGCTACTGATGGATCCTCTGTAGCAGCTCGTGCGGGTGCTCTGGCTGCATCACGTAGACGTCCTCGGCCTCTACCCCGGCCCGACCTCTCGCGGCTCTAGCTGTGGGCGCGGGTGTCTGGTCATCCGATCCAGCTGTACGTGTCCTCACCATCTGTGAGAGAATAGAAAGACAGAAATTTATAATTCGAAGTAAAAGATTTCGCACGATAAGAAATCAAAGAAGTGAAGTTTTTCCTTACAGTTCCGTAGCCTCCCGAAAATAAAGTACAAACGTCTCTGTACCGATCCGCGAGACTCTACTAAACCTGCTTGTGACTCATAACACCTATGAACCTAGAGCTCTAATACCAACTTGTCACGACCCCAATTTTTCTCCGCAGGATGCCGTGACGACACCTAGTCTCTAAGACTAGGTAAGCCTAACAATTATGCAGAATAACTGAATATTAAGCTGAAACTCAAACCTCAACATCTGAAATAAATAAAAACTGCAATTCAAAATAATTACAACTCCCAAAACACGGTAAAAATAAGTCACAAGCTTTAAGAGAAATGCTAAATATCCCTATACATCAGAGTCTAATGAGGATAAGGAAAAATAACATAATAAAGGTAGAGGGGGACTCTGAGGTCTGCGGACGCTGGCAGATATACCTTGAAGTCTCCACGTGCTCACTAGCTCACTAATATCTGGTTTGGTAGGAAGTACCTGGATTTGCACAAAAAGATGTGCAGAAAAGTAGTATGAGTACACCACAACGGTACCCAGTAAGTGCCAAACCTAACCTCGGTAGGGTAGTGACAAGGTTAGGTCAATGCCCTACTGGAATTTATAAGATACAAGACAGAAGATATAATAATATAATGAAATGGTAGAGAAGTGAAACAATAAAAATTTACGGAAGGTAGTAACACGAAATCAGAGAAAGACAATTACAACATGAAAGGAAAGCAAAAATCTTACAAGTTAAGGAAAGACAAAAACAACCAATACAACAAATAGAGGAAATCAATAGGAGCACTCCCGAGGTACCGCCTCGTAGACCTAAAAATAAATAGCTCACAATTTTTCCTTATATCACCGCGGGAGCCTTATAGTTTGTTTTGAAAATCGTTTTCCCGAAATAGCATCCCTCGTTTTAGTCAACCTTATCACAGCGCATGACTTCTAGTAGTTCCCCTACTAGCCACGCGTATCAAGCCCACCTTATCTCACCGCATGCATTTCAACACCCAGACCTTATACCACCGCATGTATATCAATAATCACAACGACACGGTAGAAACCTCGTGTAAACAATAACAACCGCAAGACAGAAACCTCGTGCAATAATAACAACCAACCAATCATCTCAACAATAATTCACAGAAACCAAAACATAACAACTGAAACAATGATATTTCAAGGATAGCAATTTCAAGTAAAGAATCCCACGGTTAAATAAGGAATATGAAATCAAGAAAAGCAGATAATTCAACTAAACATGTAGTACAAGTTGCAAATAAGTGTTAAGACAAGTAGACATGTGAAATTAGGCTAAACATGATAACTATACATGCTAGAGTAACTTAGTTAAGGCATAAAAAGGAAACTACTTAGATAAAACCGAAATTTTAACATTTAGCCCATGTACGCACTCGTCACCTCGTGTACACGGCCCTCACACATCATAAATTATCACAACAATACCAAATCCTAAGGGAGATTTTCCCCCTCACAAGGTTAGACAAGTCACTTACCTCAAACCTCGCTCAATCAATCAATAAGAAGGCCTTTCCCTCGATTTTCCGACTCCGATCGGCTCAAATCTAGCCAAAAATAATTACATACTATAAATTTAACTATAGGAAACTAATCTAAATAATGAAATTATGATTTTAATAAGAATTGGAAAAATCGCCCCAAAAAGTCAACCCGGGCCCACGTCTCGAAATCGGGTAAAAGTTACAAAATACGAACACCCATTCAACCACGAGTCAACCCATACCAAAATTACTCAAATCCAATACAAAAATCTCGATTAAAACCTCAAAATTCGGCCTAAGGATTTTCCACCTCCCCCCCCCCACCATTTTTCAACCCAAATCCTTAATTAAATGAAGAAATTAATGATAGATTAGTGAAAATTAATAAAAAATGAGTCAAGAATCCTTACCCAAATATTTCATCTGAAAATTTTCCAAAATCTCGCCTCAATCCGATCTCTCAAAGTCCCAAAATGAAAAATGAGAGAAAACCCTTGATATTGAAATTTAAGTTCTGATGCCGTGTTATTACACTACGCGATCGCGGAATAACTCTCGCGATTGCGAAGAAGAAAGCAAGGTTGCCCACAAGAATAGCCTATGCGAATGCGATTGACTCCACGCGAATGCGGACAAGGAGTGCCCAGACCTACGCGATCGCGAAGCACAACCGCGTTTGACTTGCTGCACCCAAAACCTCTACGTGAACGCGACTTTCACCACGCGTTCACGAAACGCTGTGAATCACACCTTCCGCGTTCGATTCTCTGCGAACGCATAGGGTAAAACACAGTTCACCCAAAAAAAACCTTCGCAATTGCGAACCAGGACACGCGATCGCATTGAAGGAAACCAGACCTCAGAAAACCAGCAACTTCAGTTATTCTTCAAAGTTCCGAAAAGTGCCGAATATGATCCGAATCACATCCGAGGCCCACGGGACCTCAACCAATTATAGCAGCAAGTCCTAAAATATCATACGAACTTAGTCGAGCCTTCAAATCACATCAAACAATGCTAAAAATACGAATTGCGCATCGATTCAAGTCTAATGAACTTTAGAACTTCAAACTTCTACGTCTGATGCCGAAACCTATCAAATCAAGTCCGATTGATCTCAAATTTTGCACACAAGTCCTAAATGACATTACGGACATGTTTCAACTTTCGGAATCGGAATCCGACTCCAATATAAAAAATTCCACCCGGTCAAACTTTTCAAAAATCACCCAACTTTTTAACTTTTGCCAATTAACGCCGAAATGACCTACAGACCTCCAAATCAACATCCGGACACGCTCCTAAGACCAAAATCACCCTACGGAGCTATTGAAACCATCGAAACTCCATTGCGGAATCGTTTTCATACAAGTCAACCTGCGGTCAATTCCTACAATTTAAACTTCCATTTTAGGGACTATGTGTCCCATTTCACTCTGAAACAAAAAATCAAACCTCCCAGCAAGTCACATAACTACAGAATGACATAGAGGGAGCAATAAATAAGGGTTCGGGGCTAATACTCTCAAAACGACCGGCCGGATCGTTACCTACATTTAAGGAAAGATGCATGCGTAATTTAGACAAAAAATTTATAATGCTTATTGAATATGTTTCCTAAGAGTGTGCAAAAACTTTTAAGAACAAATAATATGACTAGGGGGATCAGTACAACTAGTTGATATTAATTAGTTGCTGATGTTCAGATAAGAGTGAGATTTGGAATATCACGATTTGCCCTAAAATATATTGCAATTTGTATTATAGTGAAGAAGATTCGAATACAATGAATGGTATCAATAATTCATATAGCCAATTCTAATTCATATGAGATTGAGATTAGTTTGATCGATTGGTTAATGAACATAAACAAAGTTATTTTCAATATATAAAAACAAGCAGAAATAATAAATAAATAAATAATAAGACTTAAAAAGAAAAAGAAAAAGAAAAAGAAAAAGAGGGTAAACCTTGGGATTATATTTTCAATACTGTCGAAGTTCAAATCTGGAAGTTAGATATGGTTTTTCCAAGTCTCACTACGTCGTTCAGCTTAGTAGAAATAAGAGAATGAAGCGAACTCATTCAATGATTTATGATGCTTATAAGTCTATTCTTAATATGATAATTTTTTGAAATTTGATTCAATTTTTTTTTAAAATTTTGTGACTCTAGAGAATTGTATTTAAATTGTATTGATCTAATATTTTTTTGAGTCCTTATTTGTCTAAAAAGTTAAAAGTTAATTTAAAGAATCTTACTACTGAGAGGTATGGTGAGATGGATGAGATCTATTCATCCTCAACTAGATGTTTCAGGTTCGAGCCTTGAGAAGGGAGAAACCTCTAGTAGGAGGTACTTCTCTTTTAATGATCCCTACGCAATATGAAACTAGATTAGTTGGACAATGACTTTCGAATACCATATGATTATACCCAAAAATATATATGGAGAACTAAATCATTAATTTTCAATAATCTTTTGGACTAAAATATGGTATAGTACTTCTGTAATCCATGTTAAATGTTTCATATTGGTTGAGAAATGAATTAGCATTTTTCATATAGCATTTTTCATTTTTCAGATACATCACATACTGAGATTGGGATTTTTTTCATGTCACAATCATCAGAAAACAAATAATGAAAAGTAAAATGAAACTGAAAAAAATGAGAAAGATTTAATTACCAACGAGTTCAGTGTTGTCAAATTCTTGTGGATTTGTCAAGTACTCATAGATTCTAAATTTGAAGATACACATGTTAAAATGTGGATTTTGTATTTCCTCAATAATGATCTTGTGGTCTTTGATCTTCTGTCTCATATTATTTGAACAAATCACGAAATTTTCATCATGTACAAATATATTTTCTTAATTTCTTGGTTGAACATTGGATAAAAGACCTGCCAACACTTACGTGAATGTGGTCGCCCTATAAAACCATTCACTTAGTTCAAAAAGATTAAGCTATTCCGTATATAGTAGTAGTGTACTGAAGTCTATATAAACTATGCAAAATAAAAGTAATTCTAAAGTTTAAAAATATTACCTTTTCATCCATCAAAATAAGTTGAATTGAATAAGGACTATTAGGTCTGTCGCGATCCGAATTTTCCAAAAGTATGACGATACGAAAGTGTAGATCAAAATAAAGACACTAATATAAAGTGTAATCAATTAATTAACACACAATACAATATCTTGTGGTATGCACAGAATAAATATTTATTTTATAATGTAATTCTTAGTAGCCTGCTATTATTTCTATTACACAAATTATATAACAGCCAAAGAAGAAAAGCAAGGAGTGAGAGGAAGAAAGAAGTGAAAAATTCGTCGCTTTTTCTAAATTACAGTTAAATATCTGTTAATAATCCAGAAAAGCATCAAAATTAATTCTGAAAATTTTGGGATTGAATATTAAAGAAAGTTGTACTTAATCTATCTGGTATTTGTTATAGAAATTTAATGAGTGTTCTAAAATTACAAATCATGCAACTCACCTCCTGTAATCCAGAATTCTTGAGTGGTATGCGCAGAAAAGAGAAAGAATTGAAGGTGTATATCGTAAAAGTGGGAAATTGATTTAAAAATCTGCAAGATCATATTACTGGGAATTCGACGAAGAAGGATTGACGGGTTAGGAGTTGAGATCGTTGTTCCACATCGTGGGTTGTTTGAAGCACCAACTCCTTAGGGTTAAGAATTTTAGACGGAAGGCGTGCAAGAATGGAGTTGTATTCTTTGTTGGTAACTTTTGAATTTTATTCCTTGTTGGTAACTTTTTTTTTAAAAAAGTAAAAAATAGATATTTCATTATTTTAAATTCAAATTCAAAAAATAAACTAATTATCATTAAAGTCTGCTAAATTATATGTATTCCACACAATCGTTTTCGATTTTTGTTTCTTTTTTGTAACTTTCGAATATTAATCCTTGTGGTAACCTAATTTTTTAAAAATGCAATTTTTTTTAGATATTTCATTACTTTTAATTCAAATTTTAAAAATAAATTAATTATTAACTAACCTAACTAACTTTGTCCTAAATTTACCACATGTCTTTCTCCTACGCTGTCACTTGTCATAATTTTAGGCTAGACTTTCTTCCTTATATATATATATATATATATATAATTTTTATCCCATGGACTAACTTTTGGAATTGTGTTTTACTCAATATTCATTTTCTTAATATGGTATCAGAGCTACATTCACTTCAAGTTTTCTTTACCAATTATTGGGGCCCCATGTTATACTATTCATGCTTTAAATTTTCGGTCCTCATTAGTGTGGGGTTGTATTAAGGGTAGCACATTGCTTATTGAGATTTGGGATGAATTATCTTTCTCCTTATATAATATTGAACAATCTTACCTCATGAGTTTTTGAGATTGAATTATGTCTGAATTTTACTTTTTTCAACAATTTCAAAAAGAATATAGGAACGTTCGGAGAATAAGAAATCTTCTGACTTTTTTTCTTTAATGTCAATCCAGACGTATTGTCTTTTTGGAAACCAATTTGTATTAGAATATATAAAATTTTCTATAGTTAAAAAGGTTTTGAAAAAGCTTTATCAAAAAATCAATTGACCTCTCAAGTAGTAATCGTGCAATATAAATTAAATCACTAACCTGTGACGTCAAGTTGAAACTGAAGATGTTAATCTTGGGCAAAAAGTTTTTTACTTTCCTGAGGACCAGCATAAATTTGCAAATTAAAATTTATAAAGAGACATGATGTACAAATAGCACTAAAAATATGATAACGACAACAATGACAATAAAAATATGATAATAATAATAGACGCATTTTTGCAAGATATTGATTATCATTGTCCTTATCACACACAAAAGTAAAGGAAAAAAAAAGTTGTTGATTGCATTTTTACCTTTAGTACTATTTAATAACCTTGCCACAATACTTGTTGAAGAATTAACCCAAACACACCTTATCTCTTAAACTAGAAATAGCCGGGAATGTATAATATGTATACAATTCATGTATGATATATGCATAATTATGTATAATAAATGTATAATCTATATCTACCGGCTAAGAAAAAGAAAGAAAGGTGCGGGTCAAATCCACATCTTTGCGCCCTTTACTTAATTAAAAATAAACATTGAATCTGACGGGCTATTTATGTAACAATCCCGAGTCACCTCCAATTAATTGCCCGCTAAAATCAGACTCCCGTTCTCCCACAATCTCCGCTTGTAAAACATATTAGGTTGAGTTAAAAGTGGTTAAGTGGAATAGGGCAGAGAAATTCAACTGAGATGGCAATGAATACTTTATTGCATCTCTAACTCACGCGTTTATATGACCTTTATTTAAGAAAATAATTTAAATTTACACTACGAAATATCATTAGCTTATCAAAATATTTTCAGTGTTTATTTTAACTGAGCAAAAGTGTAACGATAAAATTTAATTTAAATCTTATAGTCTCTACACTCCTAGTATACCCTCCCCAACCACCACCACCAACATTCTCAAGGAAAATACTACCAACTGAAAATGTTAAAGAAACTAAATTCTGTTATGAAATATAGCTCAAAGTAACAATATAGAACAAGAAAAAACAAGTTAAGAGATATAGAGAGAAAGAGAGGAGAGATTCTTATTTCTTCTTCAATTGTGTTATATTTCCATCTATTACAAGGCCTTTATATAGGCATGAAAAGTGAAAAAATATGTCATTAAGCATTTGAGATCATGGGGATGTTATGGAGTTACAATCATAACTCCATAAGTATTATAATAGTGAAAGTTATGGAGATAATGGAGAAGAGTAGTAGGCATTACTCCTTTGGTGGTTATGGACATCCACCATAATTCAAGATTTCATAACACTCCCCCTTGGATGTCCATAGATAATGTGTATAACGACCCGACTTGTCGTTTTAAGAATTAATACCTCGTTCAGTGACTTAAGGTCTCGAGCAGTTTCGTCATATGTATTATGACCCGCGGGTGTGGTCGAGTTTGATTTTTCGGAAGATTCGGAATTTAATTAAAAGAACAATTCTTATTTAGAAGCTTAAATTGAAAAAAATTGACCGGAGAGTTGACTTTTGAGCAAACGACCCCGAAATAAAATTTCGATGATGGCAATAACTTCGTATGATAATTTCGGACTTAGGAGTATGTTCGGATTTGGATTTGAAAGTCCGTAGAATAATTCGATGCATTTTGGCGAAAGTTGGAAAAAAGAAGATTTTTGAAAAGTTCGATCGAAGGTTGAATTTTTGATAACGAGGTAGGATTTCGATTCCGAAAATTGGAATAGCTCCATTACATCATTTATGACTTGTGTGCAAAATTTGAAGTCATTCCGGATTGATTTGATACGTTTCGGCGCAAAATATAGAAGTTGGAAGATTTAAAAATTTATAATTCAATTCGATGCGCAATTCGTAATTTTGGCGTTGTTTGACATGGTTTGAAGTCTCGACTAAGTTCGTATTATATTTTGGGTCGTAACAAGTTGGTATCATAACTCTAGGTTTATAGGTTCTACGAGTCACGAACGAGTCTAGTAGAGTCTTGCGGATCGGTACAAAGACGTCTGTACTTATCTTCCAGAGGCTACAAAGCTGTTAGAAAATTTCCAATTCTTCATTCTTGTAGTGCGGAATTTGTTGAATTTAGAATTTGAGCCTTTGTATCTCTATTCTCCCACAGATGGTGAGGACATGTGCTACCGGGTCAGCTGAGCAAACACCCGCACATACTGCTAGGGCCGCAAGAGGCCGGGTGTAACGACCCGGCCGATCGATTTGAGTATTATAACCTCGTTACCCCATTTACTGCTCAATTTATACTTTATAGTTATTTTATGACTTACCGGGTTAATTGGTTCGGGTCCGGAAGGAATTCGAAATGAAATGAGACACTTAGTCTCATAATTGAAAATTTAAATTAGAAAAGTTGACCGGATGTGGACCTATGTGTAAAAGATCTCGGATATGAAATTTTATGATTCCAATAGCTCCGTATGGTAAATTTGGGCTTAGGAGCGTGTCCGGAAAAATTTTTGGAGGTCCGTGGAGGAATTAGGCTTGAAATGCCGAAAGTTAAATTTTTGGGAAGTTTAACCGGGGGGTTGACTTTTTGATATTGGGGTCGAAATTCAATTCTGAAAATTTTAATAGGTCTATTATGTCATTTATGACTTGTTTGCAAAATTTGAGGTCAATCGGACGTGATTTGATAGGTTTCGACGTTGTTTGTAGAAATGAAAAGTTTTAATTTCGACGTTGTTTGTAGAAATGAAAAGTTTTAAAGTTCATTAGGCTTGAATCTATGTGTGATTCGTGTTTTTAGTGTTGTTGGATATGATTTGAAGACTCGACTAAGTTTGTATGATATTTTAGGACTTGTTGGTGTATTTGGTTGAGGTCCCGAGGGCATTGGGTGAGTTTCGGATGGTTAACGGATCAAAAATTGAACTACAACAGCTGCTACAATTTCCTTCTGCTGGAAATTCCTTCTGTTGGAAATTCCTTCTACTAGATTCGAGCCCAGAATTGAGCCACGATCGAGCCTAGGGTCGAGGGCCACGATCGAAGACAAGGTCGATGACTAGGATCAAAGCCACGATCGAAGGCAGGGTCGATGACCAGGATCGAAGCCATGATCGAAGGCCAGGGTCGAGGGCCAGGATCGAGGGCCAGGATCGAGGGTCAGAATTGAGGCCCAGTATCAAGGCCTAGGATTGAGGCCCAAGATCGAGACCCAGGATCGAGGACCACGATCGAAGGCCAAGATCGAGGCAGGACCGAGGCTGTCTGGGCAGAATTATAAAGCACAGGACTTCGTCCCATTCGCCATTTTTGGCAAATTGGAGCTTGAGGAGAGGCGATTTTTGATAGATTTTCAAAGAAAACTTGAGGTAAGTAAGTCCCTTGTGATCATTTCTACTCCATAATATAGAATTATCATCGAATAATCCAACTAGATTATATGTTTTTGAGGTGTAAATCGGAGATTTGAACTTAGAAATTTGGAAATAAGATTTGTAGATTTGAGGGTCGAGTTGAGGTCGAATTTTGGTAAAATTAGTATAGGTATACTCATGGTTGAATGGGCTTTCGGATTTTGTAACTTTTGTCGGGTTCCGAGATGTGGGCCACACGGGCGATGTTTGAGCTAAATTTTGGATTTTTATGGAAAATTAGTATTTTCTTTTGGAATTAATTCCAATAAATTTTATTGACTGAAACGAATTATTTGTGACTAGATTCGAGGCTTTCGGAGACCAATTCTCGTGGCAAGGGCATAGCGGAATAAAGAATTATGCGGTTTGAGGTAAGTAACAGTTTTAAATCTGGCCCTAAGGGTATGAAACCCCGAATTTTTGTATCATGTGATTACTTTGGAGGTGACGCACATGCTAGGTGATGGGCGTGTGGGTATGCACCGAGAGGATTGTGACTTGGTCCGACCCGTGAAACTGTAAAGTTGAATAATTTATTGTTAGCTATATGCTCTCTATGTGTTGTGAAAATTTGACTGTAAGACATGTTAGAAACCATGCTTAGGCTATATGTTGGTACTTCTGGGACCCACAGAGGTCGTGTACATGTTGAATTATCTGCTAAATTATTGTTTGGTACTCAATCACAGTTTACTTATTTATTTTATCTCAGTCTGTATTATTCATTATTGATGCATCATATCATTGTTGTTTGGGCTGATTTCATGATTATTGAAAGCCCGAGAGACTGAAGAGATTTATGACTGAGTGAGGCCGAGGGCCTGATTGTGAGATATTGATACTATAGCACGTGAGTTGGCCGTGCGGATCCAGATATTGATACTATAGCACGTGAGTTGTCCGTGCAGCACATGAGTTGGCTGTGCGAATCCTGATATTGATACTATGGCACGTGAGTTGTCCGTGCAGCATGTGAGTTGGCCGTGTAGATTATAACGCTTGGGCTGTAGGAGCCCCTCCGGAGTCTGTACACCCCCAGTGAGCGCGGGTACCCATTGAGTGTGAGTGCTGAGGGCTGAGAGCCGAGTGGTTGAGCTATTGTGGCAAGTTGAGTATCTGTTGCTTGAGAGGCTGTACTTGCTTTTCATTTGTTGTTGCCCTTAGTTGTTATCTGTCATTGTTGTAAAATTCTCTGAAAGATTTTATATCCAGATTATATGAACTTGAACAATATAAAATTTATTTGACTTAAACTGCCGGATTTGAAAGCATGTATATTCTTTGCTGGAATTACTGGAAATGAACTGTAACTGTGTAGCTCGTCATTATCCTCAATTCCTTATTTATTATTGTTACTTGCTGAGTTGGTTGTACTCATACTACACCCTGCACTTCGGGTGCAGATCCAAGTGTTCCTGGACATAGCGGGTGTTGATTCTTCTGCACAGCTGATTTTTCGGAGATCCTGAGGTAGCTGCCGTGTTTCGCAGACCTTGCTTCTCCTTCCCTATCTCCTTATTTAATGTATTTGGTCTCAGGCTTGTATTCATAATTAAATGCTCATGTACTCAGTGACGCCAGGTTTTGGGGAGTATTCGTATCAGTATTTGTGGGATTTTGTATTATATTTAATTATTGTATTTTCAAACTTAAAGAGAAATTGCGGTTTATGGAGATTATCGGCTTTCCTAGTATTGAGATAGGTGCCATCACGACAGGTTGGGATTTTGGGTCGTGACACCGGGGCCGAGATAGAGGCCGAGGAAGGGCACGTGCCACGACTAGAGCACCTATCAGAACAGCAGTTGAGGAGCCGCCAATAGCTCTAATTGGGGGACAGGTACCAGAAGCACCTGTTGTTACCCCCAGACTTCAGGAGACTTTAGCACAATTCCTCAGTATGTTTGGTACATTAACTCAGGTGGGATTGATCTCTGTTGCACCAAATATTTCGCATATTGGGGGAGTAGCTTAGACTCCTACCACGACTCTAGAGGAGCAGGTTCACATTAGTCAAGTTTCGGATGTAGTACCGATACAACCTGTTATTCCGGTTCAGCCTGAGGTCAGGCCAGAGGCATCAGAAGAAGAACAAAAGAGACTTGAGAGGTTTAAAAGGTATAGTCCACCTACTTTCAGTGGCACAGCTTCAGAGGATGCCCAAGGATTTCTAGAAAAGTGTCACCTTATTCTCCGCACCATGGGTATTGTGAAAGTGAGCGAAGTTGCCTTTCCTACATTTCAGCTGTCAGGCGCAGCGTATCAGTGGTGACAAGTTTATGAAAAAGGTAGACCAGCCGATGCAATACCACCAACTTGGGCTAAATTTTCGAAAATATTTTTGAAAGAGTTTGTTCCCCAGACTCTCCGAGATGCGTGGCGCATAGAGTTTGAACGGTTGCATCAGGGCACTATGACATTGTCAGAATATGCTATCAGGTTTAGTGAGTTGGCCCGTCATACACCTATCTTGGTACCTACAATCAGAGAGTGGGTTCGTAGATTCATTGAGGGGCTCGATTATGATCTTAAAATATGCATGGCTTGAGAGTTGCAAACCGATACTCCATTTTAACAAGTAGTGGAGATTGCGAGGAGGATTGAAGGTGTTCTAGGTAAGGAAAGGGAGTCTAAGGAGGCCAGAATGTCTCAAAGCTCTGGAGGGTTTAATGGATTTTACTCTTCAGCTATGACCCATTATGGCGGAGGCTCGAGCAGTCGGCCAGCTCAGTACCCACATCAAATTACTCGGGTTGCTCCAGTAAGTTCTTATAGTGCACCACTGACACGAGATTCTTATAGTGGTTATTCCAGTTATCTGGCACAGACTCAGTATGGGCAGTCGCGACCTCAGAAGGGTTTTTATGAGTGTGGTGATACTAGGCACATTATGAGAGATTGTCCCAGACTTGGGAGGGGTGGATTTTATCAGAACACTCAGCCTATGGGCCCCAATGCAGTTACTACACCACGTACACATCCAGTTAGAGGTGAAGGACATGCGGGTAGAAGGCGCCCTAGAGGGGGAGGCCCAGCCCGTTGATATATTTGTTATGGTATGGCTGAGGCCACTACACAAGATAGTGTCGTTACAGGTATGATTCTGATCTGTTATAAAAGGATATATTCCTTAATTTGATTCGGTTTTGAATTTTGAGGCGAATCCTCCTATTATGCTCCGCTTATGGATGAGATTCATAACTTTGTGACCCATTTATATGTTATCCTTGTTGGGAGATTTGATGATGTTAGCCCGTTTCTATCATTTTTATTTTTGTGCACCATTGAGGACTATAAGTCAAAAAGTAATTTTTATTATTCACTACAGTGGGTTTTGATGTGATTTCAGAATAATTGATTTCAATTATATGAATTATATGCCCTATTGGAATAGGGGGGTTCATTATGTATTGTGGAAACTGTTTACGAAATATATTGAAAAGAAGAAAGAAAGGAAATTGAAAATTTAAGTTGGCACAATGTGCAAAATACTTGTAATTCGGAGTTGAGGACGAGATCCTCGCATTTTTATATGATGTGAAATATTTAAACCGGTCTACAAGCCACCGTGGAAGTTATATAAGGACGAGGTCCTTGTGGCAAAAAATTTATGAGTTTAAATTCTCCCTTTGTAAAATTAAATTTGTACTATAGTAATAATAGGGAGTCATGCCTGCTAGGCTTATTTGATAATTCTTGTATATTATTTTGT
Organism: Nicotiana tomentosiformis; assembly: GCF_000390325.3. Classification (NCBI taxonomy): domain Eukaryota; kingdom Viridiplantae; phylum Streptophyta; class Magnoliopsida; order Solanales; family Solanaceae; genus Nicotiana; species Nicotiana tomentosiformis. The sequence continues at coordinate 31,343,887 of NC_090815.1, read as the reverse complement.
GCATATTTAGCCATATTCGTACTATAAACATTGAGTTTTAGCCTATAAGGTGGGTGCCCAGGTAGCGTTAAATGTGACTCGTTAGTTCGAGTAAATAATTATGAGGTCTTCATGCCTCACGTGCTGCTGTCAGTGTTGTAAAAGTTTGAAATGAGATTTTGATAAATATGAGATTAATTGAAGATGCTGGAAATTAATTATAAACAGCTATTATGACCAGAGATATGGTTATGGACATACGTATGTTGTGTGCATAGGCACGAATTGCTACAGCCGGTTGAGACTAATACCATGTGTTGATGTAAGAAATTTGAAATTTATTTGGAGTGTAAGGGATTGGCTTAAAGGCTTATAAGTGTGAAAAAAGAAATAATCTCCACTGAAATGATGTTATCGGGCCCTTGCTAAATTTACGATGACGTAGAATCACCCGTGAGTATGTGTGAAATAATGCACTCACTAATTTAATGTCATCAGAATAATTCTTAGTAAGTTCGAGGACGAACGTATGTTTAAGAGGGGGAGAATGTAACGACCCGACTTGTCATTTTAGGAATTAACGCCCCGTTCAGTGACTTAAGGTCTCGAGCAGCTTCGTAATATGTATTATAACCCGCGGGTGTGGTCGAGTTTGATTTTTCGGAAGATTCGGAATTTAATTAAAAGAACAATTCTTATTTAGAAGCTTAAATGGAAAGAGTTGACCGGAGAGTTGACTTTTGAGCAAACGACCCCATAATGGAATTTCATTGATGATAGTAACTTCGTATGATGATTTCAGACTTAGGAGTATGTTCGGATATGGATTTGGAAGTCCGTAGGACAATTCGACGCATTTTGGCGAAAGTTGGAAAATAGAAGATTTTTGAAAAGTTCAACCGAAAGTTGAATTTTTGATAACGAGGTCGCATTTTGAATCTAGAAATTGAAATAGCTCCATTACGTTATTTATGACTTGTGTGCAAAATTTGAAGTTATTCCGGATTGATTTGATACATTTCAGCGCAAAATATAGAAGTTGAAAGATTTGAAAACTCATAATTTGATTTGATGCGCAGTTCGTAATTTCGGCGTTGTTTGACGTGGTTTGAAGCCTCGACTAAGTTCATATTATATTTTGGGTCGTAACAATGTGCCTCGTTAAAACCTTTCTAGGAAAAAACATTATGGAAAAAAATTTCCAGTGAAGCGAAAAGAGTACACATATCATGTAATATGCATTGCTTGCTGCCTCATTAAATACCTTGCCAGAAAAATTCAGTGGGATAAAACCGTAGCTAAGAAAAAAAGAGTACATCACGTATTTTCCTCCCCCTGATGAAAACATTAATTTATTTCACCTAGATGATGTGTTCTGATCCTGTATACCAACTTTTAAAATGTTGAGGTTGATCATGTTTCGTTGAATAGAATCACCAAATTATCAAGCGAACAAATTCATTAAACATCTATTTCACCGTTCGGTGAAGATTGTGTCTGATAAAGAACTTTGATGAAATATATGATTTATTCTGTCTCCTTCAATATATCCTTCTTTCAATTGAGATAAACAAACATCATCGTCTTTACTATTATTATAGTCTTCTCTTCAAAGTAAAGTCACACACCGGTTGTGTGTTGAGTGACTTGATTTATCAGTTACTAGTATATTGACATTGTTGAATAAGTATCAATAATTGATTGCCTTGTGAAATAATAATATGGCAGTACCCTCACATACAAATAGATTCTTTGAAGAACAACCTTGAGAAAATGCCTGCATTTGCATAACCAATAAAACTTTGGCAATATTTGTTAGAATAAACAAACCAATATCAAGAATTCCTTTCGCAATATAATCCTAATAGTATTCCAATATCTTCATATAGGAATAAAACTATATCTTGCTTGCATATTGTTATGCTCATAGTTCTAGCAAGATACATTAGTGCACCAATTGCACTAGACATAAAAACAAATCATGTATGCCATGATCGCTCTAATTCGCATAAGAATTTGCTGAAGCTTTATTTAATAAATTTCTTGGGAACTTAATATGCTTCAGAACAATTTAAATCCTTTAATGATTTTCATTATACGCATATCAAGTTTTTCATGTATTGCCAGATTAAAACCTGAAATGACTACATCCACCACAAGAGAACATGTCTCTATATAATCAATGCCAGGATATTTACAAATCTTCTTGTGTCACAAGTCGTCTTTATGTCTATCGACTTGACCTTTTTCGCATAAGAACACATTTATACCACCACTGGCTTTATACTTTCAGGTGTTGGGACAATCCGTTCAGCTTCACATTTTTCAGGTGAAGTCAATTTTCATTGTGTATTTTTCATTTGGCCAATCATTTATCTGTCGAAATTTCATGACATATTTGAGCTCAAGATCCTCGTCAACATTAATAATATTAAGCGCTACATTATATCAACAATATCGTCGACGATCATTTTGTATCGGTTCCATCATCACTCAATAAAGACATAACTTATCGAGATCTCATTATTTTCAGGTACCTGAGCCTCTCTCATGAGGTCTTATAAAATGTTATGTCATGGTGCTCTTATAAAGCACTTGCCTCCTTAGTATGACCATCTTTATCATTTGCTTCTCTCCTTCTTCAAGGAGTTTTATCTTTGGAACTGATTGGTCTATTACGCTTCTTGCGTGCCATGGACTCTGTCCCTCATGGACTTTATTCTATTTTATATGACCATCTTTATCATTTGCTTCTCTCATTCTATTTAGCAGTTGAATTATGATATTTTATAATGACCCGGCCAGTCGTTTTAAAAGTTGTAGCCATGTTTCCCTATTTACTGCTCATTTTGTGCTTTAAAACTGCTATGTAACTTGCTGGGGTAATTGGTTCGGGTCCGAAAAGATTTTAGAATGAATTGAAACACTTAGTTTCAAAGTTTAAAACTTAAGTTAAAAAGGTTAGCTGAATGTCCACCTATGTGCAAACGACCCCGGAATAGAATTTTGATGATTCCAATAGCTCCGTATGGTGATTTTGGATTTAGGAGTATGTTCGGAATTTTATTTGGAAGTCCGTAGTTAAATTAGGCTTGAAATGGCTAAAATAGTAATTTAAGTTTGGAAGTTTGACCAGGGAGTTGACTTTTTGATATCGGGGTCGGAATCCAGTTCTGAAATTTTTTATAGATCCGTTATGTCATTTATGACTTGTGTGCAAAATTTAAAGTCAATCGGACTTGATTTGATAGGTTTCTACATCGAATGTAGAAATTAGAAATTCTTAAGTTTCATTAAGCTTGAATTGGGGTGTGAATTGTGATTTTAGTATTGTTGGACGTGATTTGAAGACTCGACTAAGTTTGTATGGTATTTTAGGATTGGTTGGTATGTTTGGTTGAGGTCCCGGGGGTTTCGAGTGAGTTTCAGGGTGAGTTTTGAGCGAATACGGGCTTTTCGGCACTCTAATATTGTTCTAGGGGTTTTTGGAAGTGCGGACCACACATTTTGGGAGTGCTGAGGCAAAAGGAAAGTGCGGACCTCAGGGAATTGTGCGGACCGCACAATTTTGTGTGCGGACGCACTCAGGAACTCTCAGATTTGATGGTCCAACTTCGGAATCTTATATCTTTTGATCCACAAAGAATTTTGAGATGATTTAAAAACAAAAGTTGTAGCCCTTTGTATCTAGTTTTCAGAAAGATAAAGAAGCCATCATTTGGATATATGTAGATAAAGTTATGGCCATAATACAAAACTCTAGCAGTGCAGTCACCAAGAGAGTGCGGCCGCACAATGTTTGTGCGACCGCAGGAGCTGGGATGTGCGGCCGCACTTGGAATTGTGCGGACCGAACATGGTGAGTTCAGAGAATGCACTATATAACCGAGGCCTAGGGTATTATTTTATTTTTGGGACCTAGAGATCTTGTTTTTGTGACAATTTTTCGTGGGTTTTTCAAGAAATTCATCGGGGTAAGTGATTCTAACTCAGATTTGGTTAACATACATGAATATATCATTTTTTTCATCATCCAATTAGTATTTTGAGATGAAAATTTGGGGAAAATTGTAGAAATTTCATAAAATGAATTATTGGCATTTGAATGTCGATTCAAAGTCGGATTTGAGTGAAACTAGTATGGTTGGACTCGTAATTGAATGAGTTGTCGGATTTTGTGAGTTTCGTCGGATTCCGAGACGTGGTCCCTACGGGCGATTGTTTTGAGTTAATTTCAGATTTTTATTGAAAAATGTAGTATTTTCTTAAGGAATTGATTCTATAATTTTTGTTGACTGTATCGAATTAATTATGACTAGATTCGAGTTGACTGGAGTCGGAAAATCGAGAAAAAGGCATACTACTTGATTAAATTTGAGCAAGTCGAGGTAAGTGACTTGTCTAACCTTGTCTGGGGAAAATTTTTCCTAGGATTGGTATTGATGTGATAAATGTAATGTGATGAAAGTCGTGTATACGAGGTGACGAGTGTGTACACAAGCTAAATGTGAAAGATTATGTTTTTAAATTGTGTAGATCACTGTTGTATATTAATTAAATTATTAAATCTTGTTATATTCTCCATCATTGATCTGATTTATATACTTTAAATTTGCTTGACTTTCTCCTGCTAATTATTTTTACCTGTTTAGATGAAACTTGGTTTCTTTTATTCTGTGCATTATTTGAAGGTGGAATTTCTTTAATTTAAATATTATTACTATGAGGTGTTTGATATTTTAAATTTGGAACTGAGGCAACGCATTAAATTTTTTTAAATATAATTTTTGCTAAGTTATTTAATTCTCGAATATTTTGTGATATTTTTGTACTCATTGTGATTGAGCCGTGAGCTCCCTGTTGTGAAAAATATTGTTGATGTTGTATATTTTGGCAAATTGAAATACTTGGGCACTTGAGGTGCAAATTGTGATATATTGTGATATTGATACTCATGCAGTGGTATAAGGTCTGGGTGTTGAAACGCATGCGGTGAGATAAGGGTGGCTTGATACGCGTGGCTAGTAGGGGAACTACTAGAAGTCATGCGGTGTGATAAGGGTGGCTAAAACGCGGGATGCTATTTCGGAAAAAATATTTTTATCTTTAAAATTAAATGTGAAGGTTCCCGCGGTGATATAAGGAAATGAGATATTGTGAATTTATTTATGATTTGGGACTACGAGGCGGTACCTTGGGAGTGCCTTTGTTGATATTGATTTATGGCCGCAGTTGCCTTTGATTATTGTTGTGATTTTCTTAAAGTTGAAAAGAATTTTGTTTTGTTTCCACGAGGTATTATTTGTCATTATTTTGCGTAGTTAATTGGTGACATACTAATTACTTGATTCATTTTCATTGTCAATTCATTTTTATTATATTGTTAAACATTTCACCTTGTCTTTTATTATTCCAGTAGGGCCTGACCTGACCTCGTCACTACTCTACCGAGGTTAGACTTGGCACTTACTGGGCACCGCTGTGGTGTACTCATACTATGCTTCTGTACATCTTTTTGTGCAGATCCAGGTACATCCTACCAGTCCAGACATCAGTGAGCTACCTGTGTACGGAGACTTCGAAGTATATCTGCCAGTGTCCGCAGACTCCGGAGTCCCCTTCTATCATAATTATGTTGCTTCCTTATTTTCCTTAGACTCTGATATATATATAGATACATTGAGGATAAATTCTTAGAAGTTTGTGACTTATTTCTACCGAGTTTTGGGAGTTGAAATTATGTGAATTTGAAGATTATTTATTTTATATTTCTATTGTTGTTCCGCATTGATAGGCTTACCTAGTCTTAGAGACTAAGTGCCATCACGATATCCTACGGAGGGAATTTGGGGTCGTGACACATTTAGCTTTGGGTCAGCAAATGCGTCTGGCAATAATTTGCAAATGAATTATCACTTGAACTTCAAGTTCATATTTTCTTGTACGAGGATCTATATTATTCATAATAATTCATTCCACGTATCACTTTCTCAGCTGCCCATTTTCTCCCCCTAATGTTGGGATCACTAATATATTTTTCAACCTTCTTTGGGAACCTATCTTTGTGCATTGTGGTGGCATAATTAAAATATATAGCACATCCATATTTTTAGATGGAAATTATTTGGTTCCTGACCCTGAACTGATTGTGATAGGGAGAACTTTTCATAACTTGGCTAGATGCGTACAAGTGTTGCTGTATATTAAATAATACATCTCATACCAAATTTCTTTTTGGGAGTTTTGTTCTCATAACCAATGGTTTAGCTATAATTGGAGGCATACAATTTCTGCTAAACCAACTTGGATTTAAACCAGCATTATCAAGATAAATCACTATAATTTATATTCTGGAACTGTGCTTTAATAATTTGAGTGTAATGATCCAACCGGTCATTTTGACTTTTAGAACCACGTTCCCAAAAATAAAACTTTTCGTATGTGCTTTTAATGATTTATGACTTGCGGGGATAGTTGGTTCGGGATTTGGAAGTGTTCGGGTTGAAATCAGAACACTTGGTTCCTTAAGTTAGCCTTAAAAGACCAAGTTTGACTTCGGTCAATATTTTGAGAAAACAATCTCGGAATCAGAATTTGACGATTTCAATAGCTCCGTATGGTGATTTTGGACTTAGGAGCGTGTTCGAAAATTTATTTGGAAGTTCGTAGTTAAATTAGGCTTGAAATGGCTAAAACAAGAATTTAAGTTTGAAAGTTTGACCGGGGAGTTAACTTTTTGATATCGGGGTCGGAATCCAGTTCCAAAACTTTTTATAGTTCCGTATAGTGATTTAAGACTTGCACGCAAAATTTGGTGTCATTCTGAGTAGTATAAATATGGTTCGGTGCGTTCGGAGAAAGTTAGAAACTTGAAGTTCAAAGTTTGATCCAATTTGGTTTTGGGGTGTGATTCTTGGATTTGTTGCTGAATTTCGTATTTTGAGAGTTCGAGCAAGTCCGTATTATGTTTACAGACTTGTTGGTGCCTTTGGACGGGGTCTCGAGGGGCTCGGGTGTGTTTCGGACCGCCCGAAGCTAAATCTGAGAAACCAGATTTTCCAGTTCTGGTTTCCTTCTTCGCGTTCGCGAAGAAGCATGTGGGGCAGTGGGCAATTTTCCCTTCGCGTTCGCGGAAAGGCTCGCGCGTTCGCGAAGGGTAATTTTGAGGCTGAGGAAAATGGCCTTCGCAACACGAAGCCTTGACCGCGTTCGCGAAGAAGGGGTCCACTGTACCATGCAGAATGTCTTAAAAACGGGGTTTCACCATTTTTAACCTTTCTTCCATTGTTAGGAGATTTTGGAGCTTTTTGAGAGAGGAGTTCAACTAGCAACTTGAATGTAAGTTAATTCTACATACTTTGAGTTAAATACATAGATTATGGGTAGATTATAACTAGTAAATCTTAGAAACTAAAGGTTTAGATGAAAAACCTAGATTTTTATAAAAACGAGATTTTAACTACGAAAATGGTTATGGAATTGGATATAAATTATATATTTGAGTTCTTGAGATTATGAGTAACGTTTGCATCCGAGAATTTTTGGAATCCGAGCACGTGGGCCCGGGTTGAATTTTAAGAATTTTACCATTTTGGGTTGAGTAATTTATTTAATAGCCTAAATTCGAATTATTGAACATGTATTAATTATTTTGTATAACATTTGGATAGTTTTGGATTTTTCGGCATCAAATTGAGAATTTAACGCGAAGTGGTAATCGGAAAGTGGACTTTGAGATAAGGTAAGTCTCTTGTCTAATCTTGTGAGGGGGAAATTACCCCATAAGTAATTAAATTAATAATTGTTGCTAATTTTAGGGGCTACGTACGCACGAGGTGACGAGAGTCCGTGCGTAGCTACTATTAATGCTAAAGTCCAGGTAGTTTAAGACTCAAATCATGAAATACTTGTGTAAATTGTATTCTTTGTTTAATTAAAATTATTTGATATATATATTGTGTGAATTGTTAGAGAAAAATAATAAAAGATGAAAATCTCATATGCTTAATTTTATGTTTAAATTAATTAATTATTAAAAGAAATTATTTATCCTCTCGAATTGATCTTATAATAAATATACTCTCCTTCTGGAGGTACATAAGAAAAATATTCTCCTTTCTTGTGGAGCGGGCCGAACGCCTTGGCGGGATAGATGCATCTATGGATCGCCCCGCACGTCCCTCGGCAATGTACACGATATTCTGGATCGGGTCGTACGATCTCGGCAGAAATCATGCCTAATAATAATAATTACACGATACTTTGATAGTTTATTGCAGCTTGTGAAGCTAATTGATAAATTAAAAATTTATTGGAATTGAAGGAATTTAATTAATATATTAAAAATTATTGCATTTGAAGGAATTTAATTCTTTCTACTGGTTAAATAAATTATTATTAATTATGTGAAACATGTTGATTTAGGTATTCTATTTTTATTTCAATTATTATTATTGACTCTTAGTGAGTGTCAAAGTCGGCCATCTCGTCTCTACCACTTCGAGATTAGGCTTGATACTTATTGGATACACGTTGTTTACGTACTCATACTACACTTGCTGCACTTTTTGTGCAGGACCTGAGGTAAGTATTAGTGGAGGACCTATCATCTTACACCCACGTTGCCCAGAGGCGTAGTGGTGACCTGTCTTTCTGAGCCGTTCTGCAGCTACCAGTGTCTCTCCTTATATTTTCATTATGTCTATTTTTATTTTAGACAGTATTTAAAATTTTGTATAATCTACTAGATGCTCATACACTTGTGACACCAGGTCTTGGCACACACATTGGTAGAATTGGGAGTTGATTTTTTTTATCTTGGATTTAAATTAATCGGCATCTTTTCTATTTTCTTTAATATTGCTAGTAAAGTAATAAAATTACTTAGAAAATTAGTCTGAAAATAATTGATATATGTTTAATTTATTAGTTGGCTTGCCTAGCTGTAGTGTTGGGCGTCATCACGACCTTTAGGTGAAATTGGGTCGTGACATTGAGCAAGCAACCTTGCAGAAGTCAAACTGCAAATTGATAACAAATGCACATGTGACCATATAATAGATGCATCTATTAAAATCATATAATAGTAAACGGTCCACATGGCAGGTGATTGGGTCCATATATTTATCATCTTTTATTCGTTCCAGAAATTAAGGGATTCAATCCCAACCTTAATTGGTATATCATGAGAATAAGCAGCACAAGAGAATTCTTGAAAATCTTCTATTTCTTCAATATACGTGAATTCTCAATTAATTTTCGCATCATAATTGAACCGGGATGGCCAACCGGTCATGCCAACTAATATTTGTTTCAGTAAACCTCTAGTTTACTTGTGGCATGTGATTCCATCATCGTGGTTATACTTGTGTAGTACAAATAGAAGAAAAGTCGGGTAATCTTTTATATTTATCCGGTATAATTATAGTAATTTGGAGATATTCAATCTTTCTTTCATTTATAGTCTCAATATGCCAACCATTTTGGCTTGTATATTTGAAACTCAAAAAGTTTCTTTTGAGACTTACTACAATATTGATGTTATGAATAATTTTACCCATCCGGGTTGTAGCAAATTAGCTCTTCCGGAGTTCTTAATTGATTTTGTACTATAAGATCTTTTGTCACACCATCGATATGTTGAATGACTCATTCACGGATAAAATTATATCATAATGATTGACATGGTTAAAATCATCATAAGCAAAATTATTTCTTGCTTTAATTTTGCCTTTAATAACCTTTTATAATACATGGCAAAATATTTTCGGCATACCACATGTACGCGACCAATAACATATTCATGTAACTACACAGTAATATTCGTTATCTTTCCTTCTCTCAAACCTCCTGTATAGGTGAGTTGTAGTATTGATTCAATCATGCATAAATACATTCTTATGCATAATTTGTATCACACACACACACACACACACACACACACACACACACACACACACACACATATATATATATATATATATATATATATATATATATATATTCACATTCACTTTCAGGAATGGGTATGCATTTACAATGCTTATCACAAGTCACATTTTTAAAGAATGGACCATAATCATCTTAACGTGCCTCATATTTACAGATCATATTGATACACATTTTCTTCACTTTTGAAGGATTATCGTGAGAACCCTTATTGTTCTCCTTATTATAATTACCATAATGATGACTATTATTATTATTTTCATCTTTGGCACACCCACATTCATTCGTCAATCACTTGTCTTCATTTAGACTTATTATGCACCACTACCACATTCACTTCAAGAATGGAGCAAATCAAGTGGGACACGCTTCATGCCTTTTCATGAAAAATATATTATTTTTCTTTAGTTATCATTATATCATCAATATGGTACATTGAGACTCAAACCCAATGCCTTACCAATATAAAGGCATGTTAGGCCATAATGAATTGGGACTCAAACCCAACTCTTATTATTATGGAGCATCAGGACTTGATCCTGATGTCTTACCTTCATGGTGCATTGCGACTTGAACTCATTGAAGTTGATATCATTAATAGCAAAGGACAAAAATAATTTCAAATACGAAAGAAATGCTTACCTCTTGAGTTAAACTCTTCATAATGTCATTTGAATATAATTCTCAACAATAGACTTTCGTTTACTCAAATCAGCTAATTAATTAGTGTCACACAAATATATGAAAAGTATAAAATAATATTGAAAATTCACATGTGGTCTTTGTTGCAATAAACTTACTTCAAGATGAAAGTGATATGACCAGAACATTAAAGAAAAATGATGTATCAAATAGAATAATATAATACTACTAGTTACCATGCACTTTTGTGAAAACTAAGTATTATGCTCTCTAGAAAAACAAAGAGATATAGCAGAACCTTTAGGTTAATTAGGGAATTTAAAAAAAAATAAAAATAGGGGACAAATCTCTGTCTACTATCTACAACTATATGTTTTTCATATAAAAATGATTCAACATGTTAATTTGATAAGAACTATCATCAATGAAAAATTTGGTGTAGTATATACTTCTTGTACTAATATTTTATCTTATAAAAATAAAATAGTTATGAGTATTATTATTATTATTATTATTATATTTGACAGTAAACTAATGTATAATCATTATACTAGGCATACTAAAATCGTATTATAAGGTAAAGCTATAAGCATACATAATAAAGTATAATTTTAATTTTGTAGATTATTTAGTATATCGCATGCCACCTATTATTTAGTTCATGAAAATTTAGTAAGGTGACATCCATAGCAGCCACATAAATACTAAATTTTCTAATAACCAGAGCATTGCTTATTCCAAATATTGGTATAAACTTATCTGGTTTAAAGCTCGAACTTATTGTTGTAGCAGAAAGACGTGTGCCTGTAACACGGAAGTGGAATTCAACCTTGAGGTTAGAGACTTCGTGCTGATAACGTGTTATGAAATATAGCTTAAAGTAATAATATAGAACAAGGAAAAACAAGCTAAGAGATATAGAGAGAAAGAGAGGAGAGATTCTTATTTCTTCTTTAATTATGTTATCTTTCCATCTATTACAAGGTCTTTGTATAGGCATGAAAAGTGAAGAAATATGTCATTGAATATGTCATTAAGCATTTGAGATCATGGGGAGGTTATGAAGTTACAATCATAACCCCATAAGTATTATAGTAGTGAAAGTTATAGAGATAATGGAGAAAAGTAGTTAGTATTACTCCTTTGGGGGTTATGGACATCCACCATAATTCAAGATTTTATAACAAATTCAATCTATTTTTATCGAATTTTAGTTACATGTTATATACTTATGTAAAATAGTACAGAAGAGTACTAGATCCAAATCTTGAATAATCAAATTAAAGAGAAACTAATAAGACAAAATTTTGGGTATTTCAAACGTATAACTATTACAGTGTCGATGCTTCTGTATAACAATCTCTATTTACTTTTTGTTATCGTATATACTATTGACCTATTTGATTCAACTTGAAAAGGTAAAAGATAAGCTCAACAAGATAAGACAAATGATTTGATTCGACATTTTTTAAGAATTAATTATGTTATTTAAATTAATATGTGATTGAAATATTAAATTTTAAAATTTTATTCATTTTAGTCGATATACAATGGATAATTAAATTATAGAAATAGTAATTAAGTTTAATTATATGTCTTACAATAATATAATGTCTCCCTATTACATGTAACAAACATATTTTTGTCTAGTTTTTAAACTTCTTTATCAAAGTTAGGTCATGAAATTAAAAACTACTTACCAGGTAAACATAAAGTTATAGGTAAAAAATGACTCAATTTGAAATTAGTTGACCACCCTTCTCCCTCCCCCAACAATGTACATCTCGCATTTATGAGCCACTACAGTTGATTGGAATTTTATAATTTAAAATTTTATTCATTTTAGTGCATTTATTTAGATGTGTACGGCAATTGCTAATACGAATTCTCTATACAGGTAAGTTTCACTCTGTTCAGATAGTAATATTGACATTTATAAATTCTTATTTTATTGTTTAAATTGTTTAATCGTGAGCTGATTGGTTCCTTCCAAGCGATTTCTTCAACAGACAGCTTAAGCATCCTCCCATACACCTCAACCAAATGAAAACGACATCTAAAGTTAAGAATGTTTGGAGATCAAGAAAGTAGAAAAAACCCATCCTTAGCCGTTTCTTCCATAACTAACTACAAAATAAAACATATTCTAATATTTTTATTTTTTATTTTTAATTGGATATCCACCTTTTGCTTATAACTCATTTGTTCTCTTTTTTATTTGAATTTGGCACAGATACATCTTACTCTACTCATGGATTAATACGAGAACGTATTCACCAATGGATGACTAATGTTACGGCCCAAGCCCTTGACACGTATTGTTTGTTTTAGTCCAACAACTCTCACAGATTTGTCTCCGCACGTATTATCCGCTTTGGCCCAACAGACTCCACGGATTTGTCCCTTGGACTACGCCATCATTGGTCCCAAAAGCACGCGTAGCATTAGAATTTGTTTTGTGCCTTATAAAGTTCTTTACTTTTCTCTCTCATTCCGATGTGGGATTCGCCTAACGTGATAAGTACACCCCTTTTTCAGAAGCTTGTCCCATCATCGTACTGAGGGAGATTCAGCATGTATTTTTCACTTTGGCCCAACAGATCTCATGAATCTGTCCCTTGGCTATGTAAAAGCGTGCGTACCATATGAACTTGTATTGTGCCTTATAAAACTCTACTTTTCTTTTCTTTTTCAACGTGGGATTAATCTAAGGTGATATGTACACCCTTTCTTCGGAAACTTGCCAACTTAAAAGCCTGTCAGTCCTGTTTGATTCGTTCTCATTAGCCCACCCTCCATCATGGGCGTCACAAATAACATGGCTTTCAAAAATAAAATAAAAAAATTATTTTCCTTCTCACTCTCGAACACCTGAGAGTTTGTGATGATAAGTCCTATGGGAACATAACATATATTCTTAATTTGTTGATGAGTCAAGCTCTAATATATGCTCCGCTGCTTAAATATAAAGCCCTTTAGTAGCATTCTTAGCTTGCTAGTGAATTTTTTTCTTATATTTTTATGAGGGAAAATATTCAAATTTACCATTAATCATGCGAAAGGATCTAAAACACTCCTGTAATAGTTGAGTCAAACATACCTATTTTGTTACCAAATCAGCTCAAACTGTCAAATATATCCTTATTCAGAGACATTGAACTATTAGAGATTACATTCGATTAATATTATATGTATTTTATTGTGTTTGTGCACCTTTTGAAAATATACTTATTAGCCTTAATCATAAAAATATTTATCCAAACTAACTTTTATCTCTTCTTAAGTGTATTACTTAATTAATATTCCATTAATTGGAACATGTCTATCTAGAAAAATGTAATAAATGACTTCTATTTTTCAAAGATATCAAATATTTGAAACACATTCAGTTTATTAGAATGACTAATATTTGGGATCTAAGAGAGTAATAATATTTCTGAAAAAAATACCATCCTAGAAAAAAACAATTGAACTGCCATTCCATTTGTATCTGGAACGGATCTCTTACAAAATGAAGCAATACAAAACTTGGATTCGAAGGTAACCGCAGCTGTACTTATTATCCTGTTTCATTTAACATGACCACGTTATATTATACCAGAGCAAGGAATCGAAATTTCTTTCAATTTTATATACAGTTTTTTCTCTGCTCCAGATTTGAATTACAGAGAAGCCGCACTTTAACGGCTACTTCATAATAAAATCCAAATTAACACCGACCACATATCTTTTTCCAGCCTAGCTTTCCCCATTTTGAGATTCTTGCAAAAAAAACACCTTTTTAAACGAATAAAATGCTCCACACAATACCCAAGAAACCCTACAATTAAAGTCCAAACCAAAACATTCCTCAAACTCAGAAAGTCACTTGTTATAGAGTGAACTTTCAGCTCTGCTCTTACATTTTCAGTTTCCAAAAAAAGGGTCAAAAATGCCCAAGAAAAGGTCGCCTATTTTCCAAAAACTTTCCAGTTTATTAAACATGTCAATTTTCATAGCAAAAATGAGGAAACCCATAATTCCAAGGCTAATTTCATTGAAAAGAGCAAGAAAAATGAAGAAATTTAGCCTACTCAAGTATTACAATTATGGGTATGTTCAAGAATACCAATTCTCTCCTTCAAACACACCTTTGCTTCAGTACCATAAGAAAAAGTCACTTAAAAAACAGAAAAGGTACAGAGATTTTTGCTCTGTTTTTTACATTTCGAAATGTTTGGGGTTGATAAATGGCCAAGGAGAAGAAAAAATGAGGTACCCAAAGTTGGAGTTGGAAGGGTTAGCTTCTATGGGAGATGCAGTAGTAGGTAGAGAATTTTCAGAAGGATCAGATTTTAGTGAGGGAGATGATTTCATTGATGAGAGGGCTGAGAAGTTTATTGAAAGGTTTTATGAAGAAATGAGATTGCAAAGGCAAGAATCTCTCTTGGAGCAGTTCAATGCATTGGTTGATAATTAATGAACCCTGTTATTCGGGACCGGATAAGAATTACTTTTGTCTCTCTCTCTCTTTTTTTTTTTTTTTTTTTCATGTTGGATGAATTACCTAAACCTAAAACCATGTTCATTTTCTTTTTGACCGTATTATATTGTTGCTAATACTTTTTGCTATTCGGTTGTTTTATCTTCACTGTTACTTGAGCCGGGGTCTATCGGAAACAACGTCTCTAGTTCTATGAGGTAGGGGGTAAGGTTTACTTACAAACTATTCTCCCCGAACCCCATTTATGAGATTGTTTGTTGTTGTTGTTATTGACAAGATGGATTTATATTAGAATGTGTTATTCTTTTGATTTATTCTTCTCCACATTGTTTTTTATGGCTGTGGAGATATATCGTTTCTTTTTTTTTTCTTTTTTTTTTTGTGTGTGCTGGTGCTTAACAGTTTGTTAGTTGGTTTATTTTAAAATTTGTCAATTGAAATTGGATAATTTCTTAGGAAAAATACACTACAGTCGTTCTCAATATATATATATATATATATATATATAAACTACCGAATGTAATCTTTACCCAATTTTACATCAGAATACGTTAAACATTGGGCATCTTACTGGAATGTACCAAAAAAAGACATTATTTTTTAATAACCAGCTATTTTAGTCATGCTACCAAAAAAAGGCCCAAACAAATTACCAATGATATACAACATTCAAAAAATATAAGCAAAAAAGGTTTTTTTCAATGGGTATTATTGTGATTCGTTAAAAACATATAGATAATGCAATATATAAAATTTGACCAAGTTTGAAAGTGAGTTAGACTAGTTTGGAGTTAAAATTCATTATCAGTGATAAACAATATTTAAAAAAAATTAGGCAAAAAAAGATTTTTTTCAATGGGTATGGTTGGAATTCGTTGAAAACATATAGATGAGTCAATATACAAAATTTGAGCAAGATTGGAGGAGAATTGGACTGGTTTGGTATCAAAACTCAATAGTTAAAATTGAGTTTTTTAATTAATAAAATTTTCTGCGACACATGTATCAAACATGTACACGCATATATGTCACACACATATATCTATATTATATTAAAAGCACGAAGGCCCTTAGCGAAATATCGTTCGCTTTTTTTTACCTATTAAAAATAGATTTCATACTAGACAAAATTGTCATTTACTTATTTCTCTAATATTTAGAGTTATATATTTAATTATTTTTCTAATATTTAGGATTAAACATTTAATTATTTCCCTAATTTTTATAATTCTTCTAGGTTTAGACGTTTTGTAGTCTTTTTTGGATATAAAATTCTACAGAAATGTTGCCTTTGTGAATAATTTAGTACAAAAACAACTTCTATCAAGTAGTATCAACTAGAAGAAGAAAAAAAATACGATTGTTGAGTCCTCATCAAAGACTAGCATATAAAGCTATTACATGAGAATTGGTTTTGTCCAACCAAATCATCATATGATCATTTAGTTCTTGATCAGGTTCGTAAATTTCGGATATAATTTTTTTGCAACTTTAGTTTTTCTTTATGAAGTAAAAGTTGTTCTTTTTGTCTATGTTAAACTCTTGTGTGTCTTTCATATAGAAACTTTGTGTCTTTCAAAGTATTGATACGTCAAGAGGCATTGATTATAAAATCTATTTGTTGGTTGATTCTCTATTTGTTATGGTATATTAATTCATTAACGTCTATACGTTCTCCAGATTCTTTGAAACACTAGAGTGAAGATAGTATATGTATTTTTTTTTTTTTGCTTTTTATTTTTTGTATTTTTTTCTTCTATTTTTGTATTGATCATAGAATTTTCTAATTCTACTTGTCATGTTTATTTTAGGTATAACCTGATAAAAGGTCATGTCAAAAGACACGCTCAATCATTAAATTTCTTTCCTAAAATTTTCTGTACAGACTAAACTGATAAGAGGATAGTGATAGATTATATAACAATGCTTTACATGTAGTGAGAAATCAACAATTACAAATATATTTAACCATATATTAACTATATATTAAAGTAAGATAAACAAACTGTATCTAAAGATACTTCCATTACTTAATTAATCGAAATTACGAGAAAGAGAGATATTACATTACCTAATGAATTTTAAAATTACGAAGATGAAAAAGAGAGATATTTTTCTATATAAATTTTGTAATGATTAATAGGATACGTCTCAAGCACTAATTTATATCTATTTTATTATAAAATAAAATTATAATTTGAGTTGAATGTATTGACTAATGATTGAGAACTTATCTTGTGGTAGTTTCTTCTTTTATTAAGTGATGTATAAAGGCTCAATATTCATCATTTTAAGGAACATGTTCTTTTATTTTATAACTCAGGCAAAATATTTTAATATAATATTTATATATTTTTTTAAAAAGTCTTTTACCACTTGAGATAATATATACGCGCAATGCGCATATCATAGGACTAGTATATGGATATATATGTGATACACATTTGATATATATGTAATAAACAAATGATACATAGTGTGAGACACATATGATCTTCGTCCATGTTCATCTTCTGTACTTCACATTTGGCTCAAATTTCAATTCAAACCACCTAAAATCTATACCAAATTGTCCCAAAATTGAGATTTACACTCTTTATGATGTACCCAATCTATTCCAACAACACCCACTCGAAATAAATTCCAATTTCGAAAACCCAAAATTTTGAATTCAAGCTTAAGTAAACTTCAATAGATGTCCACTGCGTTTCAGTTTAATCCTTCGACCCAATCCAACAAACTAATATTTAATATTGATTTCTATATCGAGTTAAGGTGCTTGATTCTCTAAATTTCAACTTAAAGGAATTAGAATATTGCAATATTGCTGAAGTCTCAAAAAGTTTGAACTATCTTTGTGTTTTAGAAAAATAAATGTGTTACAAAATGACATTTGGGTTATTTTTGGTAGATATTTTGTTTTGGGCTAGTTTTGGTTGAAATTATTTATGTAGTGACAGTTTGAAATAATACATTTCTGTTATACCAATCAATAAGT
Organism: Nicotiana tomentosiformis; assembly: GCF_000390325.3. NCBI lineage: Eukaryota > Viridiplantae > Streptophyta > Magnoliopsida > Solanales > Solanaceae > Nicotiana > Nicotiana tomentosiformis. The sequence continues at coordinate 31,325,837 of NC_090815.1, read as the reverse complement.
GCATTTGATTTCTAGTACTAAACTCTGCATAACTTATGTTTAAACTTCAAGTGAAAATAAAGCTAGAATTATATCAGTTAAATATAAATAATGTCTTTTTACATGGTAATTTTAGGAAAAGGTGTACATAAAGATAACTATTTTCTACAGCTATATAACCAATGGGTTACATGCATTGTCCAGATGACTATTCAACTATTCTTCTTATTGAATCTTTTAGCTGTATATGTTGATGGTATTGTGCTTTCCACATGTAATAATGAGGCAGAAACTGTAGAAACCTAGTTCTTTAGTAGAAGGCAACTATGTGGATATTTTATATATTAGGAGCAAGCGAGGTGCATTTTATGATTGCACAAGTAAGTGAACAAAATAGTTCTCAACACAATCTGAGGTTCATTTAGTGTTTTAAGGGTAAGTGCATGCCACAATCAATTGCTGAAGTAAATAAATTCAAGACAGATTTCTAGAAAGAAAATGACAGATAAAATAGAACTTACATACGTTTGAGAAAAGGTAAATTTACAAGAACTGGGGAATCACATCATCCAATTCCATAACATTCAAATTTTTCTGTAAGAATGAGATATACCCACCACTGATACATTACAATTTCAGTGTCAAAATAGAAAAGAAAAATCGAACGTGTTCGTTGGCGGAAATTACAATACCTCTGAATTCTATAATCTGTATGGATTGACAACTGAAGATCAGCCTAGTTGAGATTATGGTACAACACAAGAATCATGCATACAAATACAAATAGAACCTATATTTCAAACCTCACATGCCTCAGAGAGATAAAGCACTTGGCGAAGCACAAGACCAACCAATAAATAGAGCAAAGAATATATGAAGAGACTTCTTCCAGTAGCACAATACCTGCACTTGTGGCCTTGACAGCAATTCTATAACTCGAAACTCTGCAGGAAGTACGTAGAGAACATAAATAACCATCCAACATTTCAGTTCTTTTTATCAGATCCTTTGAGGTTAAGGTTGAACCATCTTTTCTTTGATGACTTGTCCTTGGAATCTGAACTGCCATCTTCTCCTGGACTATCCGCTTTATAATCTTCACCAAGGACCTTACTGCTACTTCCATTACTGAAATGCCCACTCCCACTGCCACTTAAATTAGCAACGGACCTTGCAACTGTGAACGAAAAGTGGATGCTGTCTCTTTGTTTCAGCATATCATCGACCTTTACAAATGGTAGTACTAGATCAGCATGTAGGAACTATCAGATAATACAAGGAACAAAGTGAAGTAGCATCTAAACAAACAAGAGATGCATTAAATATAGCAAAATCTGAGATGCATTAACACTTCCATGCCACAAAATGAAAGCCAAGCGACTTGTGTTGCAAAGAATTTGGACATACCATCTCAATACGAGGACATTTACGTAATGTAATAATCGGAGAAGGGTCATATTTACCCCTGTACTATTGAAAATAAATCATATCTACCCTACATTTCACTTTCTGAATATTTAAGGGCCTACCATTATACTTATTTTTGTATTTGCCCCGCATTCGTTAAGTGACCAGCAGTATTGTCAAAGGCGCGCTTAAAGCACGCTTAAGCCCAGAAGCGAGACTCAAAATACGTTGAGCGCTTCGCCTTGCTTTGTGGACGCTTTAGTGTCGCATCAAAGCTCTAAGTCATACTTTTCCTTGCCAATGAGTGTAATCCTGAAAATGCGACCTTAAACAATCGATATTTCACTTTATTGTGAATATTTTCAATTTCTTTGTCCATATATTTGTTATTCATGCTTATAATGATTAGTCTTGGACTACATGCATATTTTTACTTTTTCTTCCGTTGCGCCTTTTTTCATTAAAGCCTACGCTTTATTTGCGCTTAAAGCTCCAATGGACCTTTGAGCTTTTTTGCGTTTTTTGCCTTTGATAACACTAGTGACCAGTCCCAACTTTAAAAAAGACACGTGGAATGTCTAGAATCAATTTTACAGGACCCGGTTCATTTTATAAAAACCCAACCCCAAATAAAACATAACCCGACCCACCGATTCTGCTTAATGCTGTAGCTTTTATTTTCTCCTTCCATTTTGACAATTTAGAGAAATTAGTTGGTGACATATCTTTCCTCTCATACTCTACTCCAAAGTCCAAACCAACAACCCACATATACCAAGGTCGATATAACTCAGCTTTATCACATCCAACACCAATGGACTGCAAGTATCAATGATGGAAGGAGGTAAGCAAAGAACCCTCAATATTGTTCATATTTTATTTTAAGTTTGGTCCGAAGCCAGTCCCAACCGAAAGAGCAGTTCAGATAAATGAGACTTAAGTAGCTGTGCTGGGAATGTGGGAAAAGGGAATTGATGCTTGTATTTCCAGTTTGCTTCATTCACAAAATCAGCAACCAATATTAAAGCTAGTTAAAAAAAGAATGTCAAACCTAGTTTGATCTGATAATACAAATTTTCTTGTTACTTTCAAGCCAGTTAAGAATGCCTTGGCTGATTCAGAGAGCTGCTCTTTCTTTTGTTTCAGAGTTCCTTCTAGCATGCTAAAATAAAGTCTGTATTTGCGTTTATAGTAATTATTCAATCTCTAAGTAGAAGAAAATTCACATCTAGCTCCTCATTATTCTTGTCCTTGTTCTCTTCTGACTTCTTCACATGTTCCCAAATAAGTCAAATAGGAAAATATTTCAATGGCTGTCTAATTCGACTAAAAACTAGTGAAAATAAGAAGGATAACATAAAATCCCAGAAAATTTTCTTGGCTTTTTCACTTGTTCCTTTGACTAAGTGGGTAAATTGGTTTCGATGGGTCGGGTTATGTCTTATTTGGGGTTGGGGTAGTATAAAATGAACTTGGTGCTTTTAAATTGATCCTAGGTACCCCACGTGTCTTTTTTAAAGTTGGGACTGGTCATTTAATGGATGAGGGCAAATATAATAACGGTAGGCCCTTAAAAATTCGAAAAGTGAAACGGATGGTAGATGTGACTTATTTTCAATAGTACAGGGGTAAATATGACCCTTTTCGGTATAATAATTAAACCGAGAGACTTTTCAACAGAAAAACTTACAGACTGCTTCTCTTGGCTGTATCTGTTGGTTACTTCCTGGAAATGTGCCAGTGCCTGTGAACATTAACATGGAAAGTAGGGCAATGAGGATACATGAAAGAATCAATCTCTGCACTCTGCACTCAAGGGTGTGACCTAGTGGTCAATGAATTGGGTTGAGAACCTGAGGTCTCAGTTTCAAATCCCATCTCTCCAACCCTTGGTGGATAGAGTTACCTGGTACCTGTTGCTGGTGGTAGGTAGCAGGTATCCCGTGGAATTAGTCGAGGTGCATGCAAGCTGGCCCGGACACCACAGTTATCAAAAAAAGAAAAAATATCAATCTCCAATAATAAATATTGTCTAGAAGTATATTGACAACCTTTCTATATTCTACTTCAAATTGCCGAAGCTCATTTCTTTTCCTCAAAATCTGAGCCTCAATATCCTTGAGCTTAAGAGTAGTATCCTCATATGACTTGGCACAGAGAGCCTCAATTGTATAAGTAGCAGGCTTGAAGAAATTATCTCCTGCAGAGAGATCAGATCAAAGTTCATTCTTAAGGATTTAGCATCGAGAATCAATTGGAATTTGATAGTGTTTCTCACACCAGAAAAAACAATGTATTTAACAAAATAAGTAGCTCCAACCATAAACAGCGAATATGTGAGTGCCAGCTTTAAGTTCTGAGACCTCACAAGGTTGAAGACCCTCCAGCTTCTTAAAGAAAGCAGCTTCAGGGTCCTTAGCCATCGCTAACTACAATATTTCAAATTATTTATTAGCTCTGACAACAACACTGCATAATGAATTTGACCAACAGGGATTATATTCACATACCGCATTTACAGTTGAATCCATTCTATACACCTGAAAGTGCAAGAAATACATTCCTGCTGACGTCACCTTACCCGTTTTCTCACTATCTTCCTGCATACCGTGACAATTCATCAGATTTGATCAGTCAATTGCTTGGTTAGAATACACAAGACATGCACAACATGTTCATCTAAAATACAGTACACTAGCTCACAAATCAAAGAAGTTTGAGGCATGCTTAGACCTCATAGTTGAGAAGAATTACCCCAAAGATAACTGTGAAAAAATGCAACCCAACGTGCAGGCAAATTAGAGGTAATTCCTGAGTATGTTGAGCATATATATCTAAAGATAAAGGATTACAAGTCAAGCATCTGCTCTGTATAAGTGAGTTTTACTTGTGTATATAGCAGCCTTACAGCTGATGCAGATTGCAGACCATGAAGAGGTTCAAAATCAGAAAATTTCAAAAATTATACCTTAGAATGAGGTCTAGTTTTCCAGTTGACTGATACCGTCAATTATACACTTCAGTTTACTGAGATCTTAAGAGGAAACAGCCTCACCTATTACAGCTAGCCCCTGACCGTAACTTCCTATGCCCGCATATAAGTCATGAGCCATATGCCTTAAAACTTGGCTAACGGAAAATTATCAAGTGAAATGCGGGGAAAAATTTGCATTACAGTTATGTATAACTTGCATCACAACAAGTTAGTTAAGACATTTTATTTGATCAGCAAATGCGGGGAAAACTTTAAGCATTACAGTTATGTTGATCAAAGAAGGGAGTTTGGAGTTCATATTAAATATATAAATGTCATAAAGGACATGTATAGAGGAGCCGCCAATAGAGTGTGAGAAGAGTAGTAGGAGATATATACAGGAGGATCCGAAAACCATGAATTTACACCACGGATTGGCATTGAGTCTATACTTGTTTACCCTAGTTATGGATGAGCTAATAAACACAATACAAGATGAAGTCCCATGGTGTATGCTATTTGCGACATTGTGCTAATTGACCAAAACCAACAACGGTGGTACTCGAGAGTAAGAGTTTTAAGATAACTCGAAGTAAAACTGAATATATGAACTGCAAGTGTAGTCAGCATAAGAAGAGTGAAATTGAGGTGAGATTCGACGGGATTGTGGTGCCTAAATGCAAATAATCAGATATTTAGGCTCGTTCTTCCAAGAGAATGAATGATAGAGGAAGACGTTACACATTTGCAGCTTGATGAATCTGTAACTACCTACTTCAAATAACTCAGAACTCAACATCAATGATAAGTATCTTGAACTCACAATGGAAACTAATGCAGTACCTGCAAAGCCAGGCCATAACCCCCATTTGCATCTTGTTCAAAATACAGCAGCTGAAATTACAGAAAATTCAGTTTTGATATCTCAACCCATTGCAAAGTAGAAAACACACAAAAAAAAAACACGAAGATATAAAAGCACAGCTTAAAAGTACATGCAAAAATAGCAAGAATAGCTACCATTCAAATTCTACAGATCCGGAGTGTACCTTAAATTTGCTTTGAGCTGCTGAAGTAACTCTAACTACAAGCCCTGCCTCCGCTTGTTCATTGCTAATCGTTACACCAAAAAAATGGGCACTTTGCTTTTCAACCTGCAGCAAAATCAAGCTAAAAAACCTTGATAAAGCTGAAATATTGTCCTGCTAATTGAAAAAGAAAATCAAATGCTACCTTTCCACTAAGTGATGCCCCAATTGGAAGAGGGCGAATTGTGACAGTTCCATTCAAAGCTTCTTCAAGAACATTAGCAGAGACAGTCGTTTTGATGGGAACACCCAACTTGCTATGAGATAGATAAAGAATTCAAAAACCAATCAAAAGTCTACTACAAATACAAGTTTGGCATGATGTATTTTTCAGTTCAATCCATTTAATGAAGTTGATTATTGTAGGTGTGGGTGTTTTGCCTCTTCTTTTTTTGTTAGTATATAACAAGTAGAAGCATTTCCGTGTAGGCTCAAGCTTAGAAGATAAGAGCTATTCAAGGAATGCTTCAGAGGTTCCGAACATTATTTAACTTAGATTACCTGAACAATGCTGCAAACATTGTGTTGACAGTTCCAAGATTGGACAAATCGATTTCCATATCCGTTCCTTCAGCATCAAGAGCCTTAAAATTTTCAAGATCAAATGTCAGAGAGTAGGTGAATGGCACATGCGTGTGAGCAGTTATATAGGAACTATAATCAGTTAAAGGTTGCCACGTGTATTAGTCAATTGAGAGTCTTTCTACTAAATATATAATGCCCATCATACCTGACTAAAAAAATAACTAGTACAATTTGGATAAATTGCAAAAAGCATAAAACAGAAACTATACACGTACCACTAGAGAGAGAGAGAGAGAGAGAGAGAGAGAGTGGTAACCACCTTTTAAAATCTATGCACACATAGAAAAGACATTGCAGAAAGAACATCAGCCGAAAAATCCCTACTGTAACACGCAATGATACCAGTGGAAGATAACCAATGTCATCAAATGTATTAGTTTGAGTCCCTCTTTGACCTTGTAAAATTCTTCCAATGAGTTTTTCTGTAGCTGGCATATTACACCCCCCCCCCCCCAAATAAAAAAACAAAAGGGATATGTTCTGCTCCAAATGTCAAGAGCTCAAACAATAGTAACACATTTTTTATAAGAAAAAATGATACAATAACTATACCCCAATCCTAATAGTTAAAGCAACATATCCAGGAAAATCCCACAAGTGAGGTCTGAATAGGGTAGCATGTACCACAGGCCTTACCCCTATATTTGTGAAGGTAGAGAGGTTGTTTCTGGTAGACCCTCATCTCAAGGAAAGCATAATCCCAACAATCATTAAAAGGAAAAAGGATAGTGGAGAAGCCAAGAAGCAGAAACAACAGCAAGAAAAATAAGATAACGGAAGCAAAAAAACTAACAGATAATAATAGAAAACTAAGAACTAGGAAAGTACGGGGGAAATACTAATACTACCGGTATGCATAAGAGAAATTCGCGACTACCTACTAACCTGCTACCTTAACCTCGCCCTCCATACCCTGCTCTCAAGGGTCATTGTCCTCAATAAGCTAAAGATATGTCATATTCTACCTAATCACCTCTCCCCAATACTTTTTTGGTCTACCTCTGCCTCTCCTCAGGCCCGCCACTACCAACCCCAATCCTAATAGTTGGGTTGACTATATGAATCCTTTATATCCATTATGTTCTATTTAGACCTATTTCATTCCAATACTCAATCATTTGTCTTCTCAGAGAAACTAAGAGCCCGTTTAGACATAAGAAATTTTCCCTTTTTTCCAAAAACATTTCACTTTTTTTCGAAATCAGCGTTTGTTCATAAAATTTTCAATTTTCACTTGAAGATGCATTTTGAAAATTTTCAAAAATTTGAAAAATTACAAAAAGGTGTTTTTCAAAATTCACTCAAATTACTCACAAAACTTCAAAAACAACCCAAAATTATATTCATGTCCAAACACAACTCTAAATTTCAAATACCATTTTCACTTGAAAAACGTTTTCCCCCTATTTTGGAATTTTACAATTCTTATGTCCGAACGCTCACTAAGAGTTCTCTAAAACTAAAAGTTCTAAAAATCTCAATCTTATCTTTACCCAGGCACACAAATCTCAAACAAAATAAAAAACTTATGACAAAAACACCAGAACTAATAATGTAAGTGACCAACAATGACTAAGCCTTAATTCAACTAGTATCTTTTACTTCAATTGTATTTTGTTCTTAGCTACTTCTCATGGATCCCAAGTGATTATACGTTATTTAAGACTACTTGTGTGGATATGATCTTAGGTCTATCTGGTCCGTTCTAATACATTCAATCATCATAGTGTCTCACCTACAAACCCATACATTTTGTGATCAACGACATTCAAATGTCTTGAAGCTGATCTGCTCCAAAAATAAAGCTCTGACAAACTAAAATAATATAGCCACAAACTTTTAAAAGCTGGTAAGTAGCTCTCTGAGCCCAGCCAAGACCAAGATTCAAGATAGCACCAAACTAAACTAAAATTTGCTATTGTCTTCGCCAAGTCCGACCGGACTCTTTTGTTTTTCTTATTTCTTCAGGGACATTAAGGAACTGCCAAGTTTCTAACTTTACTACTAGCGATCGCCGTAACTTAAAACATATAAAAATAGCGTTTACTTTAAAAGCCATTACTCCATTGATAAACCACCTTGCCAGAAAATCATGTAATTGATAGTGGACGGAGACAAAGTACCTCAAAACCTGCCATATCATATTGCCTCCTTTTTTCTGGATCAGATAGAATACTGTATGAGTATGCCACCTCCTTGAATAATTCTGAAGCTTCAGGATTGTTAGCATTCTTGTCCGGATGATACCTGCCAATAATTCAGGTTGTGTATGGCTAATGTATTAGAGACTTTTTATGTTTCTAAAATAGTAACTGAATAACAACAATAACAAACCCAGCGTAGTCCCAAAAATGGGTTAAAATAGTAACTGAATAAAAAACTATTAAATCAAGAAATTTCCCTCTTTATTAAAATGCTTATCATTTTTTTTTTAATAATCGAACAAAAGCTTAGCTAATGCATAGAGGCGATAAATCAATAAACTTCCCAACACCTACACCACTAAAGCCATTTTTTCCTCTATACCCAACCTAGCATCCCATCACAATTAATTTTTCCATGTAAGATGTAACAACCCGACCGGTCGTTTTGAGCTCTAGCGCGTCGTTCAGCGGTTTGAGGCCTTGAGTAACTTCACTTCAGGTAGTATGACTGGTACATGTGGTCGGAATTGAATTTCGGGAAGTTCGGAGTTGATTTGGAAAGAAAATTCTAATTTCGGAAGCTGTAAGTTGAAAAAATTGACTAAGGTTTGACTTTTGAGTAAACGACTTCGGAATCGGGATTTGAAGGTTCCAATAGGTTCGTATGATAATTTCAGACTTGGGCGTATGTTCGGGTTGAGTATCGGGTGGTCCGAGAGCATTTCGGCACCTATTATGGAAGGTTGGCATTTTGGAAGTTTAAGTTCTTAAGTTTGATTTGAAATGAATTTTGGTGTTATCGATATCCGTTTGGGATTCCGAGCCTTGGAATAGGTTCGTATTGTGATTTATGACTTGTGCGCAAAGTTTGGCGTCATTCCGGAATGTTTTGATATGGTTCGGACGCGTTCATCGAAGTTTGAAAGTTTAAAAAACGATTTCGATCGTCGATTCGTAGTTTCGATGTTGTTTGGCGTGACTTGAGGCCTCGACTAAGTTCGTAATGTGTTTTGGGACGCGTTGGTATATTTGGTCAAGGTCCTGGGGACCTCGGGTGGATTCCGGATGGTTAACGGATCGGATTTTGGACTTTAAGGAAAAGCTGGAGAATTCTGGTTGCTGGTGCAACCGCTTCTGCGGAAGCTTCACCACAGAAGCGACCTCGCAGAAACGAGGCAGTGAATCGCAGAAACGGCTGGGAGTGAGCTGGGCAGAGGTCGCAGGTGCGAAGAAATTCCCGCACCTGCGTGATCGCAGATGCGACCACTGGAGCGCAGAAGCGGATTTTGCTGGGAAGGCTGGACCGCAGATGCGGTCGAGTTCCGCAGAAGCGGAACCACACCTGCGGATGAGGCGTTGCAGAAGAGAGGGCGCAGAAGCGCTGGAGGAGCCGTAGATGCGGTAGGCGACCTTGCCTGGGTTCTCGCGGGTGCGAGATTGAAGCCGCAGAAGCGACCAGGGGACCGCAGATGCGAAAAGGTCGTTGGGCAGTGTTGTTTTAAGAATGGGATTTTGCCCATTTTCTTTCATTCTCTCTTGGTTTGGGCGATTTTTGGAGAGCTTCAAGCGAGGTTTTCATCATCTATGTCAAGGTAAGTGATTTCTTCACATTGCGAGTTAAATACATGGTTTATATATGGATTTAAGCATGAGAATTTGTAGAAATTGAGATTTTGGTATAAAACCTAGAAATCTGGTATTTTTAGATTTGGACCACGAAATTGGACATGGAATTTGGAATAAATTATATATTTGAGTTCGTGGCGCTATGGGTAAAGTTATCTTCGAAAATTTTCGGAATCCGGGCACGTGGGCCCGAGGGTTAACTTTATTGACTTTTAAAGCGGAGTGGGGGATTGTTATGAATTGATTAATTATAAGCATTGGAGAATATTTTGATTGAATTGCACATTGTTTGACTAGTTTCGGATCGTTTGGCTTGAATTGAAGAGTTAGAGAGGCGTTGGAGTCGGTATTGGAACTTCGGAGCGAGGTAAGTCTCCTGTCTAACCTTGTGAGGGGTAAACTACCCCCTAGGTGATATTTATTGTTATGTGCAACTAGTTGTGGGTGCTACGTACGCACGAGGTGACGAGAGTCCGTACGTAGCTAAAGCATGTTTATGTCCGGGTAGATTTAGGACTTTATCACATAATATTTGAATTATTTGAACTCATTCAGCTGGCTTAATTAATTGAAGTTATAATTGAAATTGATTTAGAAATAAATATATGTATACTAGGCCGAGCCTTATCACTTTGAGTTGTGAGCGAGTTATTTGAGAAACGGTAAAGATTATATTTACTTTGTGATCATGTACTGTATTGTAAGCACATGTCTCGTAATTCGGTAACTTCCTTCCTTTCTTGTGGAGCGGGCCGAACGCCTTGACAGTATAATAGATGCATCTATGGTTCGTGTCGCTCGACCCTCAGCAGTGTACACATTATTTTGGATCGGGCCGAACGACCTCGGCAGAATCGTGCGTTATATCGCTAGTAGTCCGAATATTCACGAGATAATCTTTCCACTGATGTCCGGCATTTTATATGGTATTACTTATTTATTTGATATTGGCACTTGGCATTTTCTGAGCTGTTAAGGTAGAATACAAGATCGAGAAATTCATACTTTAAAAGAAATATTTGAAAGATTATGTAATTTACAGATTCACCCCACTATCGTTGTGCACTTCATATTTGTTATAAATTATTATATTATTTTATTGGATCTCTAGTAAGTGTCAATGTCGACCCCTCATCACTATTTCTCCGGGGTTAGGCCAGATACTTACTGGGTACGTGTTGATTTACGTACTCATGTTGCACTTCTGCACTAAATGTGCAAGATCTGACAGGTTCATTTGGTGGTCATCTTAGCGCGTGAGCACACCTGTTGAGGAGACTTTATGTGAGCTGCATTCCAGACTATGCATCGCAGTCCACTGAGTGTCCATCATACTATTTACTTTATGATGTCTTATTTACATTCTGGACAGATATTGTATTATTACTATACTCTTTAGAAAATGCTCATGCACTTGTGACACCGGGTTTTGGGGTTATACTAGTTGATGCTTATGGTTTTGTACATTATAAAATACAAATGTTGTACGTTCCCGTGGACTTAGAAGTGTAAATCTCCTTCCTTGTTAAAATCTATGATTTCGGAAGTAATAGAATGAATAATTAAATTGATAAATCACCGTTGGCTTGCCTGACGGCGGCGTTAGGCGCCATCACGACCTATAGTGTATTTTGGGTCGTGACATAAGAAATTCTAGGTTCCAATAAAATAACTTCAACAAACTATTATACAAGTAAGTAGCAATCATCTATCTATTACCCAATTACCAAAACACGTCAACCGTCAATCTGCTAACTTCAATTCTTAGAATACTAAATTTAATAAATTTCATGCTACAACTACATTTTAGTCTCAACATGCTCAATATATTTCAGTTTAGGCACACCACATTTAAGTACATATATGCAAAATTGCAAGAATAATAACTCAATTAATGAATCAACTACACCTCAACACTACATTTAAGTGCATACATGCAAAACTGTGATAATGATAGTATAACTTCAATTCATCAACTAAACCTCCATCCAAAACTAATCAGGGTTACATATATGAATCCTCTAGATACTTTTTTCCTTCTATTCAAATCCATTTCATTCCAACACTAAACAATTTGTCCAGCTGCTCTATTCGAACCCATTTCATTCCAACACCAAATGCTTTATAATTTGCCCGACCGATCCAATTGGACCTATTTCATTTCAATACGAAATGATTTGACGAACAAAAATAAACTTACAAAACGAAATTCTTTACAATAGGGCGATAGGTTTGACTTACTTGAGAGCAAGTTTTCTGTAAGCACTTTTAATCTCCTGATCAGAGGAATCCCTTGTCACAGACAATACCTCATACGGGTCTTGCCTTATCGCCGGAGCCGATGACCCCTCCATTTTCGAACTAGCCATTACTCCTTTCTAATCTCTATTTCTTCCTCTTAAGAAAAACCCAAATCACTATCTGATTTCAATTGTGTATCATTCAAATAGCTTTCTTGCCTGCAAATACACAGGCAGAGAAAACTTGTACACACAAAACCATAAAAATTCTTTCTTTTTTTTGGGAAGTCGCAAAACTATCAAAATTTGAGAGGCAATTGAGGGGAATTATGAAGATTTTTCACGGAATTCAAAGAATTGGATCGTCTTTTCATTTCCTTGGGATTAATGCTATGTGTTCAATAAAAATTGAAAAAAAATTAATGGGAAAAGCTATAAGAGATCTAACAGAAGGATTTTAAATTGATTATATTGGGAAAGAAAAAAAACTAGGGCTTTTGGGAAATTTACAGGATGTAAAAGATGTGTGTGTGGGAGGGAGAGAGAGAGAGAGAGAGAGAGAGAGAGAGAAGACGGAGTTCTTATTTTGAATTCGAAAAAGGATTTCTTTGAAAGGAAATTGAATAGCAATAGTCCACAAACAACTATTTTTTAAAATATATATTTTATATATATATATATATATATATATATATTTTTTTTTAATCCGCTGTAATTTTTTAGAAAGGATAAAAATTTATATTTCTCTATTTTTTAACACATGATTTTATTCCAATTACTAATATAGCATGTCGTTTGGGTCAAAGATAAGTTATGTGGGGATTAATAGTATAAAATTTTAATGTAAAAATTAAATAATAAAAAAATTATAAATACATGGCTAGTTATTATACTAGTATTATTTCTTGCACAATCTATACTTTAAATTATTTTTTATTTATTTAAAATAATTATTTAATATATGAGATTTATTTTGGTTATTATAGTTATTTTAGTCCATATTTACTAATTCATGTATTATTATTCCATCTTTTAACATGCATAAATTAATATATAAATTTATGCATAAGTCAAGTATTGTTTATGCTAGCAACAAAATGGACAACTAAACACGATACAAGTAATTCTTAGTTTATATTAAAAATCTAACCTAGTGCTGCATTACTTATGTCGACTTTTATGCATGGATTACTACATTTTAAGCTTGACGTAACTGGTAAAGTTGCTGCAATGCATGGTAAGGCTGCATAGAATAGATCCTTGTGGTGCGGTCCTTCCCCAGATCCCGTACATAGCGGGAGCTTAGTGCACCGGGTGCCATTTACCCTTGAAATCAAACGAGCACTTTATTGCCTATTGGAGATATCAGTCTAGGTTACTCAAATTAATTTTTGACATTGCAACTGTAGGTTTAGTCAAATTAGTTTATAACCATAGGTTTGATAAACATTCAAAATATAAACTAAAATCTATAAGTCAAATCAGCCAAAATTCATAAGTTCTTCATTCTTAATTTATGACTTTTCAATTTCAAGGGATTGTTTGGTATGGTGATGAGTTATGCAAGAATTAGTTATGCAAATCTTAATTATGCTGGTATTAATTATATAGGTATTAGTATGCATTAATTAATTATGTATGTATTAATTATGCAAAAATTAATTGTGTAAGTATTACAATATAGGAATTATTTCTTGTTAGAGGTTTGAGTTGTTTGGCAATTGAAAGAAACATGTCGTAGGGATGAGTACAACACCTTATATTAATTTACTCAATTTTAAAATATTTACTGCCATGAAAAAGATAATGGTAATTTTTAAAATTAAATAAAAATTAGTGAAGTTTAACACTTCAACCCAATAGATATGTCCCGATTCATTTCTTTCTTTTTTAGCAATAAGGATAATATATTAATAACTAGGCATTAAGTCTTGGGATATTACAAGCCAAACTGCCACCATTGGCACCTACATATGAAAAACTGCCTTCTATGGCATCAACATTACCTAGAGCGGGCAACCTAGTGCATACATTAGGCAAAATATATTTTACACAAGAAAAGCCTTCCAGGTCCCTTTGATATCTGGAACTGTTGCTAAGAGACATAATTTATTTACGTTGGATTGCATAAGTGCTTCCCTAGACAAAATATGTGCCACTTCATTTCTTTGCCTGAAGCTATGCTTGAGAGTTACTTGCCCCTTCTGCCTTGCCTGGTGCAACAACCACCTGCAATCATTAACTAAGTTAGTGTAAGTAGGGTGGTCATTTTCTAGTATACTCAACACCTTTGATGCATCTGTCTCTATTTCCATTGGAAATAGGTTATGGTCAATATTGTATGTAGACCTTGTTTAAGGGCTTGGAGCTCCATCTGGGAAGCAGATGGTGCAAATATGTTCTTGTTGCATATGATCGATATGCAAACATATTTTAATATTGAAAGAACAGTAATATGATTTTTTTCCATATGTACTCTTTACTAAGATTTTGTGTCCTATGAAATCGTAAAAATACTAGAAAGGAAAAGAAACGAATTAAAAGTATTGATCATTATAAAACAAAAGTATTCAGAAACATGCAAGACGGTATTTTTGTCATTTAATTGGTTTAACCGACATGAAGGGGAGCCTTGGTGTAATTGGTAAAGTTGCTACCATGTAATTAGGAGGACTGTCTTTTTTTCACATATTATTTAATATATGTATTCCTATTTCACATATCTCGCATAAAAATAACACAATTCTTTTACAATTATGTACATGTATTATTTTATATGGGTATAAAAAAGAAAAGAAAAAACATAACCAAACATTAGATAAGTTGTGCAAGATTTTATACAAGAATTAAAACACCAATCAAATATTGTATAAGTTGTGTACGATTTTATACAGTGACAAAAAATACCAACAAATATTGTACTAAGTTATATTAAAGTTTATACATGATTAATATATAAGGAAAGCAAACCAAATGACCCCCAAGTACTTTTGCTTTAACCAAGTATTTTATGGATTGACCTCTTATTAGATTCATAAATCTTGAGAAGTTCAAACATGGATTATTGAGGGTTGAAAGCATGACGTTAATGGCGAGTTTGGTGGATTAAAAGATAAGGTACCAAGTAATTGAGGTGATCTTAGGATATCACGACCCAAAACCCATAATAGGCCGTGATATCGCCCAACGATACTGTTAGGTAAGCCGACACGTGAATCTCCAACTCAATTACCCATTTTAACTTTTAAAATCAAGAATTTCATTAAATAAATAGATTTAAATCTAGAACTCATGAAAACATATGTTCTTCTTTACCAAAATACTAAGTATAAATAATACATAAAACTAAGTGATAATAATAATGGGTACAACGGTGAACATCCACTAGGAACACCACCCCCCTCCCCCCAAAAAAAAAAAAAATTCGGTGCCACAAGTGCATGAACATCTACTAGAAATAATACAACACTACTACAAAAAATGTCTGAAATATAAATAGACGAAATATAGTAAATGACTAGGACGGAGACTCACTGTGCTGCGACTCGTAATATGGAATGCAACTCACCATAAAGTCTCCTCTGCAGCTGCACATATGCTCCCAAATAACCACCAAAATGTACATGTTTCAGTACATGCACAATCAGTGCAGAAGTGTAGTATGAGTATGTAAATTAAAGCGTACCCACTAAGTATCTAGCCTAACCCTGACGAAGTAGTGATGAGGGGTCGACATCGACACTTACTGGTGGTCCAATAAATCAAGTATAATAAAGGTAAACATGTATGAGGCATAGCAAGTAAAAGCAACTATATATATATATATATATATATATATATATATATATATATATATATATATATGCATAACACGATCCTCAACAGAAGAATGAATACGAAGTCCTAAATAACCGGATACTACCTAGAATGGAATACATAATGGTCAACACCAGATAAAATGTCATGTCTCAAGTCAGGATGACTCATAAGTACGCCGACTCCTTATCAAATATTTCACACGATTCTACCCCTATCCCATAAGAGTAATGGCAGAATATTCTGCCATGGCATTGATGGTAGGCTATAATCTCGTGTTTTAGTCGCTTATTGCACTCTAATTCACTCCACTTTACTTGTGTTTGACTTTAATTGGTAGTGTTTTGCACTTATTGTATGTTTTATGCCTTGTAGGAGTGATTTCGAGTTATGTAGATGTTATGGAATGAATTCGAGCGATTTGGAGCTTTGAAGTCTGAGTAAAAGCCCAAGGGATTAAACCGGGATCGTGTTCGGGGATCGAGATGACGCCCAACACTACAGCTACAGCTAGGCCAGCCAAAGCGATTTGGAGCTTTGAACTCTGTATTGTGATGACGCCCAACACTACAGCTAGGCCAGCCAACTAATAAATTAAACATAACCAAGAAAATAAGCAACTCTTAATTCAACCAATGTGTGTGCCAAGACCTAGTGTCACAAGTGTATGAGCATTATAGTAGATTATACAATACTTAAATACTATCTGAAATAAAAATAGACAGAATGTAATTATAAGAAGGGATACTGGTAGCTGCAGAACGGCTCAGAATAAGCAGCTCACTACTATGCCTCTGGATAACGTGGGTGTAAGGCGATAGGTCCCCCACTAATACTTGCCTCACGTCCTGCACAAAAAGTGTAGCAAGTGTAGTACGAGTACGTAAACAACGTATACCCAGTTAAGTATTAAACCTAATCTCGAAGTGGTAGAGACGAGATGACTGACTTTGACACTCACTATGGGTCAATAATAATAATTGAAATAAAACTAGAATATCTAAATCAGCATGATTCACATAATATAACAATAATTTATTTAACCAGCATAAATAATTAAATTCCTTCAATTCCAACAAATTTTCAAATTTATCAATTAGTCTCATTTACAGGAATAACAATAATTCCTTAACAAGAAAGAATAATAATTCTTTAAATTTCAACGATTTTCAATTTATCAATTAGCTTCACAAGCTATAATAAACTATCAAAGTATCGTGTAATTATTATTATTAAGTACGATTTCTGCCGAGGTCGTACGACCTGATCCAGAGTTTCGTGTACACTGCCGAGGGACGTGCGACACGATCCATAGATGCATCTATCGTGCCGAGGCGTTCGGCCCGCTCCACAAGAAAGGAGGATATTTTCTTATGTACCTCTGGAATGAGAGTATGTTTATTATAAGATAAATTCAGGAGGAAGAATAATTTTTCTTAACAATTAATTAATTTAAACAAAAACTCAAATATATGAGATTTTCATACTTTAATATTTTTATCTAACAATACACAATACACAATATATATATATATATATATATATATATATATATATATATATATATATATATATATATATATATATATATATATATATATATATATCAAATAATATTAATTAAATATCAAATAATATTAATTTAAACAAAGAATACAATTTATACAAGTAATTCATGCTTTGAGTCCTAAACTACCCGGACTTTAGCATTAATAGTAGCTATGCACGGACTCTCGTCCCCTCGTGCGTACGTAGCCCCCACAATTAGCAACAATTATTAAATTTTAATCACCCATGAGGTAATTTCCCCCTCACAAGATTAGACAGGAGACTTACCTCGTCTTGCTCCAATTTAATCCACTAGTAGGCCTTTTCCTCGATTATCCAACTTTGATTGGCTCGAATCTAACCAAAATAATTCGATACAATCACCAAAAATTATAGGAATCAATTTTATAAGAAAATACTATATTTTTCAAATAAAATCCGAAATTAATTAAAATTTTATCCGTGGGACCCACATCTCAGAATCCGGCAAAAGTTACGAAATCCGATAACCCATTCAATTACGAGTCCAATCATACTAGTTTCACTCAAATCCGACTCCGAATCGATACCGAAATCTCAAAAATTTGTTTCTATGAGATTTCAAAATTTTTTCGAATTTCAATCTCAAAATACTAATTAAATGGTGAAAACAATGATATATTTGTGTATATAGACTAAATCCGAGTTAGAATCACTTATCCTAATGTATTTCCTTGAAAATCTATCCAAAATCGCCTCTGCACAAGCTCCAATTTGTTAAAAATGGTGAATGGGACGAATGTCCTATTTTTATAAAACTGCCTAGACAGCCTTCGGAACTGGGCCTCGAACTGGGCCTCGATCGTGGCTTCGATCATGGCCCTCGAGCCTAGGCCTCGATCGTGACTTCGATCACAGGCTCGAGCCTGGACCTCGGTCATGGCCTCGATTATGGCATCGAGCCTGGTCCTTCGATCATAGCCTTGATCATGGCATCGAGCCTGAGCCTTCGATTGTGACCCTCGATCTTGGGTCTCGATCCCGGACCTCGAGCATTGCCTTCGTTCATGGCCCTCGAGCATTGCCTTCGATGGCCCTCGAGCTGGGCTCGATATCTGGGCTCGATCCTGAGCCTCGTCCCTGTCTTCGATCCTGGCCGTCGACCCTGGGCTCGATATCTGGGCTCGATCACACCCTAGAATATGCAGCAGAAGAGAAAAATTGCAGCAGCTTTTTAAGTCAAATTTTTGATCCGTTAACCATCCGAAACTCACTCGAGGCCCTCGGGACCACAACTAATTATACCAACAAGTCCTAAAACATCATACAAACTTATTTGAAACCTCAAATCACATAAAATGACGCTAAAACCACGAATTATATTCCAATTCAAGCATAATGAAACTTAGAATTTCCAACCTCTACATTCGATGACGAAACCTATCAAATCAACTTCGATTGACCTCTAATTTTGCACACTAGTCATAAATGACATAACGAAGCTATAAAAATTTTTGGAACTGGATTCCGACCCCGATATCAAAAAGTCAACTCCCCGGTCAAACTTCCAACCTTAAATTCTTATTTTAGCCATTTCAAGCCTAATTTAACTACGGACTTCCAAATAAAATTCCGAACACACTCTTAAGTCCAAAATCACCATACGGAGCTGTTGGAATTGTCAAAATTCTATTCCGGGGTCGTTTTCTCAAAATGTTGACCGAAGTCAAACTTGGCCTTTTAAAGCCATCTTAAAGAACCAAATATTTTGATTTCAACCCAAACACTTCCAAATTCCGAACCAACCATCCCGCAAGTCATAAATCATTAAAAGCACATAAGTGTAGATATCTGCTCCGCATGTTTTCCTCGGCCTCCCAAGTCGCTTCCTCGACTGGTTGGCCCTTCCACTGGACTTTTACTGCAGAAATCCTCTTGGACCTCAACTGGCGACCTGTTTATCAATAATGACAACTGGCTCCTCTTCATAATCCAAGCTATTATCTAGTTGATCTGTACTGAAGTCTAACACATGTGATAGGTCGGCATGATACTTCGGGAGCATGGATACATGGAAAATCGGATGAACTCCCGATAGGCTGGGAGGCAATGCAAGCTCATAAGCAACCTCCCCAACTCGTCTCAACACCTCAAATGGGCCTATAAACCTTGGGCTCAACTTGCCCTTATTCCCGAATCTCATGATTTCCTTCATCGATGAAACATTCAAGAGAACTTTTTCACCCATCAAAAATGATAAATCACGCGCTTTCTGATCTACGTAACTCTTCTGTCTGGACTGTGTTGTACGAAGTCGCTCCTGAATCAACTTTACCTTTTCCAAGGCATCCTTCACCAAATCAGTACCATATAACTTAGCCTCACCAGGCTCAAACTACCCGATGGGCGAATGACATCACCGACCATATAAAGCCTCAAATGGAGCCATCTCGATGCTAGATTGGTAACTGTTATTATAAGAAAACTCGGCCAAGGGCAAGAAACGATCCCACTGACCTCCAAAGTCAATCACATGCCCTGAGCATATCCTCCAAAATCTGAATTATCCGCTCTGACTGCCCGTCGGTCTGCGGATGAAAGGTTGTGCTGAGCTCTACACGGTTCCTCAATTCACTCTGTATTGTATCTCCAGAAATGTGAAGTAAACCGAGGGCCCCTATCTGATATGATAGAAATTGGCACACCGTACAACCGAACTATCTCCTGAATATATATCTGGGCCAACCTCTCTGAAGTATACGTAGTCACAACAGGAATAAAGTGTGCCGACTTGGTCAACCTGTCAACAATGACCCAAACTGCATCAAACTTCTGCAAGGTACGCGGCAACCCAACTACAAAGTCCATAGTGATGCGTTCCCATTTCCACTCCGGTATAGTCATCTGCTGAAGTAGGCAACCTGGCCTCTTGTGCTCATATTTAACTTGCTGTAAATTAAGACACCTAGCTACATACTTAACTATGTCCTTTTTTCATTCGTCGCCACCAATAATGCTGCCTCAGGTCACGATACATCTTCGTAGCACCTGGATGAATAGAATATTGAGAACTATGTGCCTCCTCTAGGATCTTTTTCCTCAGTCCATCCACATTAGGGACACATAGACGATCCTGGAGTCGCAGAACGCCATCCGCCCCAATAGTAACTTCCTTGGCACCACCCTGTAGTACCGTTTCTTGAAGAACCATTAAGTGTGGATCATCATACTGGTAAGCCTTGATCTACTCAAATAGTGAAGACTGAGCTACAACACATGCAAGAACTTGGCTGGGCTCTGAAATATCCAACCTTACAAGTCGGTTAGCCAAGGATTGAATATCTAAAGCTAATGGCCTCTCCTCTGCTGCAATGAAAGACAAACTACCTATACTCTCCGCCTTTCTACTCAAGGCATCTGTAACCATATTTGCCTTGCCCGGATGATATAAGATAGTAATATCATAATCTTTCAGTAACTCAAGCCATCTGCGCTGTCTGAAATTTAGGTCCCTCTGCTTGAACAAATGCTGCAAGCTGCGATGATCAGTGTAAACTTCACAAGACACCCCATAAAGATAATGCCTCCAAAATTTTAGAGCGTGAACAATCGCGGCTAACTCCAAATCAAGTACCGGATAATTCTTCTTGTAGGGCTTCAATTGACGTGAAGCATATACAATAACTCGCCTTTCCTACATTAATACACAACCCAAACCAATGCGTGAAGCGTCACAATACACTGTATACATCCCCGAACCGGAAGGCAACACTAACACTTGTACTGTAGTCAATGCTGTCTTGAGCTTCTGAAAGCTGACCCCACAATCATCGGACCATTGGAACGGAGCACCCTTCTGGGTTAATTTGGTCAAAGGTGCTGCAATAAATGAAAAACCCTCCATGAACCGATGATAATAACCTGCTAAACCCAGAAAACTCCTGATCTCAGTCGCCGAAGTGGGGCGATGCCAATTTTGAACTGCCTCAATCTTTTTGGGATCAACTTTAATGCCCTTACCCGATACAATATGCCCAAAAAATGCTACAGACTCAAGCCAGAACTCACATTTAGAGAACTTAGCATATAGCTTTTGTTCCCGCAACGTCTGAAGCACTACTCTCATATGATGCTCATGCTCCTCCTTACTGCGCGAGTAGATCAAAATGTCATCAATGAAGACAATGACAAACAAATCTATATATGGCCTGAATACCCTGTTCATCAAATCCATAAATGCTGCCGGGGCGTTAGTTAAACCGAAGGACATTACCAGAAACTCATAATGACCATATCTAGTCCGGAAGGTAGTCTTCGGAACATCCGAATCCCGAATCTTCAATTGATGGTACCCCGACCTCAGGTTGATCTTAGAGAACACCCTAGCACCCTGCAACTGGTCAAATAGATCATCAATACGCGACAACGGGTACTTGTTCTTAATAGTAACTTTGTTCAATTGGCGATAATTAATACACATCCGCATTGTTCCATCCTTCTTCTTCATAAATAATACCGGTGCACCCCAAGGCGATACACTCGATCTGACGAACCCTTTGGCTAGTAACTCCTCAAGCTGTTCTTTCAATTCTTTCAATTCTTTCGGAGCCATGCGATATGGTGGGATAGATATAGGCTGGGTATCTAGAGCCAAGTCAATACAGAAATCAATATCACGATCATGTGGCATACATGGAAAATCTGAAGGAAATACATCGGAGAACTCCCAAACTACAGGCAATGAATCAATAGCTGGAGTCTCTGCAGTAGTATCCCGAACATAGGCTAGATATGCCAAACAACCCTTCTCAATCACGTGTTGAGCCTTTATAAAAGAAATAACTCGATTAAATGAACTATCAGACGAACCCTTCCACTCCAGCTTAGGCAATGCTAGAATAACCAAGGTAACAGTCTTGGCATGACAATCTAGAATAACATGATATGGAGATAACCAATCCATGCCCAGAATAATTTCGAAATCGGTCATCTCAAGCAATAGGAGATCTGCTCTACTTTCATAACCACATAATGTAATAATACATGACCGGTAGATCCGATTCACAATAACAGAATAGCCCACAGAAGTGGACACATAAACAGAAGTACTCAAGGACTCACGAGAAACACCCAGTAAATGAGCAAATAGAGATGACACATATTAATACGTAGATCCTGGATCAAATAATACTGAGGCATCATTGCCGCAAATAGAAATAATACCTGTAATTACGGCATCTGAGGCCTCTGCATCTGGTCTAGCCGGAAAAGCATAGAACTGAGCTGGAGCGCTAACTGGCTGGCCTCTGCCTGGCTGACCTCCACCTCTAGGACGGCCCCTACCCACCTGTCCTCCACCTCTTGGTGGTCGGACTTCTGGTGGAGCAACTGGTGCGGTAATCATAGGCTGCTGACCCTGCTGCACTGGCCTACCCCGCAGTCTGGGGCAGAATCTCCGCATGTGACTGGGGTCCCCGCAGTCGTAATAACTCTTCGGTGCAATGGGCTGCTGACTAAAAGTTTGGACCTAATGACCTGAATACCCACTAGAAGAACCCTGAATAGCTGGTGGGCGATAAGAACTCTCTGGTATAGCACTAAGATAGGGTCGCACTGGAGCACCTCGAGGAGACGGTGGTGCTGGATATGGGGGCCTGCTGGACTGCCCTCTCACGAACTGACCTCTGCCCCCAAACGGAGCACCTCTGAACTCTCCAGAATACCTAAACCGCTTATCTCTAGTTACCCGCTCTCGGATACGCTGACGTACACCCTCAATCCTCTGGGCTATCTCCACAACTAGCTCATAAGAAGTACTCATCTCAACCTCTCGAGCCATAGTGGCATGAATGATAGTATGTAAACTAGCTACAAACCTCCGTACTCTCTCCGCCTCAGTAGGGAGTATCATAAGTGCATGGAGAGATAATTTAGAGAACCTCGCCTCATAATCGGTCACTGACATCTGACCGTGCTGGAGCTGCTCAAACTGAAACCTCAACTCTTCCCTCTGGGAGGGTGGAATATACCTGTCTAGGAAGATACGGGTGAACCTATCCCAAGTTATGGGAGGAGAATCTGCTGGTCTGCTAAGAATATATGACTGCCACCATCTGCGGGCTCTGCCCTCTAGCTGAAAAGTAGCAAAGTATACCCCATGAGACTCTAATATCCTCATGTTGTACAGTCTATCCTTGCACCGATCAATGAAATCCCGGGGATACTCATGTCACTCACCCCCAAAAATAAGAGGATATAGTCTAGTCCATCTGTCCAATAGTTTATGAGGATCAGCGGCTACAGCTGGCTTGGGCTCAGGTGTAGCTGCTACCACTGGCTGGGCTCCACCCACGGGTAGTGCACCCTGGGTCTGATATACAATAACTGCCTGTCCATGAGCCTATGCGGTAAGGGTCTGTGCTCCCCCACCCGCCTGAGATGTGGCTGGGCCTCCCTGAAATAAACCGGCATGAGTCATATTGTCCATGAACCGCAACATACGACCCATGACATCCTGAAATCCCGGTGCAGATGTGAAATTCACCGGAGATGGCTCTGCCACAGGCACCTCACCTTGTTCCTCAACAATGGGATTCTCTGCTGGACCCACTGGCGGCATAACTGGAACAGTCCTGGGACGTTCTCGCCCTCTACTATGGGCTGGAGCCCTCTCTCGGCCTCTAGCAACTGGGGGAGTAGCTCTTCCCTGGTCTAGAACCTTATTAGAGCGCGTTCTCACTATCTGTGAGAGAATAAAATAAGGATATTTAGTACTACATTAATTGTACGATGGAATATGAAGAAAGGTAGTTTCCTAACACCCTATACCCTCTCAAAAATAAGTATAGACGTCTCCGTACTGATCCGCAAGATTCTATTAGGTCTACTCATAACTTGTGAGACCTACGTGAACCTAGTACTCTAATACCATATTGTCATGACCCAATTTCACCTATAGGTCATGATGGCGCCCAACACTACAGCTAGGCCAGCCAACTAATAAATTAAACATAACCAAGAAAATAAGCAACTTTTAATTCAACCAATGTGTGTGCCAAGACCTGGTGTCACAAGTGTATGAGCATTCTAGTAGATTATACAATACTTAAATACTGTCTGAAATAAAAATAGGCAGAATGTAAATATAAGAAGGGACACTGATAGTTGCAGAACGGCTCAGAATAGGCAGCTCACCACTATGCCTCTGGATAACGTGGGTGTAAGGCGATAGGGCCCCCATTAGTACTTGCCTCAGGTCCTGCACAAAAAGTACAACAAGTGTAGTATGAGTATATAAACAACGTGTACCCAGTAAGTATCAAGTCTAATCTTGAAGTGGTAGAGACGAGATGACCGACTTTGACACTCACTATGGGTCAATAATAATAATTGAAATAAAACTAGAATATCTAAATCAGCATGATTCACATAATATAACAATAATTTATTTAACCAGCAAAAATAATTAAATTCCTTCAATTCCAACAAATTTCCAAATTTATCAATTAGTCTCATTTACAGGAATAAGAATAATTCCTTAACAAGCAGGAATAATAATTCTTTAAATTCCAATGATTTCCAATTTATCAATTAGCTTCACAAGGTACAATAAACTATCAAAGTATCGTGTAATTATTATTATTAAGCACGATTTCTGCCGAGGTCGTACGGCCCGATCCAGAGTTTCGTGCACACTGTTGAGGGACGTACGACACGATCCATAGATGCATCTATCCTGCCAAGGCATTCGGCCCACTCCACAAGAAAGGAGGACATTTTCTTATGTACCTATGGAATGAGAGTATGTTTATTATAAGATAAATTCAGGAGGAAGAACAGTTTCTCTTAACAATTAGTTAATTTAAACAAAAACTAAAATATATGAGATTTTCATACTTTAATATTTTTATCTAACAATTCACAATATATATATATATATATATATATATATATATATATATATATATATATATATATATATATATCAAATAATATTAATTTAAACAAAGAATATAATTTACACAAGTAATTCATGCATTGAGTCCTAAACTACCCGGACTTTAGCATTAATAGTAGCTATGCACGGACTCTCGTCACCTCGTGCGTACGTAGCCCCCACAATTAGCGACAATTATTAAATTTTAATCACCTATGAGGTAATTTCCCCCTCACAAGATTAGACAAGAGACTTACCTCGTCTTGCTCTAATTTAGTCCACTAGTAGGCCTTTTCCTCGATTATCCAACTTCGGTTGGCTCGAATCTAACCAAAATAATTCGATACAATCACCAAAAATTGTAGGAATCAATTTCATAAGAAAATACTACATTTTTCAAATAAAATCCAAAAATAATTAAAATTTTGTTAGTGGGGACCACGTCTCGAAATTCAGCGAAAGTTACAAAATCCGACAACCCATTCAATTACGAGTCCAACCATACTAGTTTCACTCAAATCCGACTCCGAATCGATACCGAAATCTCGAAAATTCGTTTCTATGAGATGTCAAAAATTTCCCAAAATTCAATCTCAAAACACTAATTAAATGGTGAAAACAATAATATATTTGTGTATATAGACTAAATCCGAGTTAGAATCACTTACCCTAGTGTCTTTCCTTGAAAATCTATCCAAAATCGCCTCTGCTCAAGCTCCAATTTGTTAAAAATGGCGAATGTCCTATTTTTATAAAACTGCATAGACAGCCTTCGGAACCGTGCCTCAAACTGGGCCTCGATCTTGGCTTCGATCACAGGCTCGAGCCTGGACCTCGGTCATTGCCTCGATCATGGCATCGAGCCTGAGCCTTCGATTGGGACCCTCGATCTTGGGTCTTGATCCTGGACCTCGAGCATTGCCTTTGATCATGGCCCTCCAGCATTGCCTTCGATCATGGCCGTCGAGCTGGGCTCGATCCCGAGCCTCGTCCTTGGCTTCGACCCTAGCCGTCGACCATGGGCTCGATATCTGGACTCGATCCTGGGCTCTATCACAGCCCATAATATGCAGCAGAAGAGAAAAATTGCAGCAGCTTTTTAAGTTAAATTTTTGATCCGTTAACCATCCGAAACTCACCCGAGGCACTCGGGACCTCAACCAATTATACCAACAAGTCCTAAAACATCATACGAACTTATTTGAAATCTCAAATCACATAAAACGACGCTAAAACCACGAATTATGTTCCAATTCAAGCTTAATGAAACTTAGAATTCCCAACATCTACATTCGATGACGAAACCTATCAAATCAACTCCGATTGACCTCAAATTTTGCACACAAGTCATAAATAACATAATGGATCTATGAAAATTTTCGGAACTAGATTCCAACCCCGTTATCAAAAAGTCAACTCCCCGGTCAAACTTCCAACCTTAAATTCTTATTTAATCCATTTTAAGCCTAATTTAACTACGGACTTCCAAATAAAATTTCGAACACGCTCCTAAATCCAAAATCACCATACGGAGCTGTTGGAATCGTCAAAATTCTATTCCGGGATCGTTTTCTCAAAATGTTGACCGAAGTCAAATTTGGCCTTTTAAAGCCATCTTAAAGAACCAAATGTTCCGATTTCAACCCAAACACTTCTGAATCCCGAACCAACCATCCCGCAAGTCATAAATCATTAAAAGAACATATGGGAAGTTTTATTTTAGGGAATGAGATTCTAAAAATCAAAATGACTGTTTGGGTCATTACAAACACGAGCATAAGGATTTCATCATTCATTCCTCACTCAAGACCCGAGTTTGGATTGAATTTATATTTTCCTACATTTTAATTTTATTTGTGGTGAATTGCTCCATATCTATGGAGTAATTCTATTTAGGGTTTGATGGATTTGGTGTATTGATGATTGTTTGTGAATTATAACTCTAGTTTTATGTATTGAATCAATCCCCGTGGATACGATATTATACTATACTATATTTGATTAGCGAGAAGAAGTTAAGTGTGTGTTTTGTGCTCGTCAAATTTTGGCACCGTTTCTGGGGATTGACAATCAATAGTGTTTGAAATAGTCTGTAGTGCTAATTCAGGAATTGTTTTCTTTTCCTTTTTATTTTCTCTTTTTATGTTTGGTGTTCTTTGACTGTGCGTAGGTTACATGTTTAGATTGGTGCATGACTCGAGCTTCTGGAAAAGAAGTGCTACCATATAAGCCAGAGATAGAAAAACAACTGCGACAGTTGAGGAACGAAATAAATCTCAGCGAGACGTTAGAAAAGTTTGGGCAATCCTCAACCAAAGAAACTATGGTTGGAAACGGTGATGATAATGTAGATTTGGCTGCAAGAGAGGCATCCCAACAACGAGAAAAAGATGTACGGGATGCTGAGGAAGCAACTATTAGAGATGCATAGATTATCTATGAAGAAGAGAGGGGTCAAAGAATTGCTCAAAATCAACCCTTGGTTGGATATCATTTCGGAAATATAGCTACCATTCCTGGGAGATCACTGGGCGATTATGTTAGACCGGTCTACAACCAAGGATTATCAAGTGTGAGACCACCTCCAATTGTAGCTAACAATTTCGAGTTGAAGCAAGGGTTGCTTCAACCTTTTCATAATTATTGTGTCTTCAGAGGGAAGATGAACGAAGATCCAAACACACATCTAATGGACTTCGAGGAGATTATGATCACCTTTCAACATAATGGTGTGTCACAAGATGTAGTGTACTTAAGGGCATTCCCCTTCACACTCAAAGATGATGCAAAGCAGTGGCTTTGAAGCTTACCCTCAGGATCGATTAGAACATGGGAGGAGATGACCCGAAAATTTCTTAATAAATATTTCTCCTCAGCTAAGACGGGCAAGTTTAGAAGAGAAATCCATAACTTCTACCAGAAAGAGACCGAGACTGTTTTTGAAGCATGGGAGAGGTTTAAGGAGATTGTTAGAAAATGTCAACATAGTGGATTGAACTCTGGATGCAACTCCAGGACTTTTGGGATGGATTGACACCGGCCTCACGTAGAACATTCAGCAATGCAGCTGGAGGCCCTTTGATAAAGAAGACTCCAGAGGAGATAGTTACGATTCTTTATGAGTTATCTGAAGATGAAAATCAGTGGCCCTCTAAGATTGCTAAAGAACACATATGTTGAACACTAGTTGATCTCCCATCGATAACTTTCTTTGCTTATTCCTTGATTCGATTGTCATTAGTCAATAGCTTTAGATTTTTAGTTAATTTTAGTTATTAATCATATAAATCTAAACTGTTGATTCTCCTGGATAGATACCAAGCTAGAAACTAAGAGAATACTGTTTAAATTCAATCCCTATGGATACGATATTATACTATACTATATTTGATTAGCGAGCAGAAGTTAAGTCTGTGTTTTGCGCTCGTCAGGCGTACGACCTAATCCCATAATAATAGTGTACATTGTTAAGGTTGTACGACCCGATCTATGTATGCATCACATAATACTGCTGAGGTCGTATGGCTCAGTCCATAATAGTACTGCTGAGGCGTTCAACCCGATCCCATAGAAATAGTGAAACTCGACGGGTCACTGGCCCCACTCACGAATATACATGTGAGTTATGAAATTCAAGAAACTTTCGGACAAATTCGTACAACACGAGAGAAATCCATAAAAGGAAGTATAATTTTCAGTATTAAACTAATCAAATTGTTCGCCAAGTATCTAAAATAGCAAGTCCGATATTTTATGCAAGTCTAGTCTTAAGCAAAAATGTAAATTTAAGCATTTTAACAGGCAAGAATGACTCAAATAACGCAATTAAAGCATGGCGTGAGTCTAAGTCTATCCGGACATAATCGGGAATTCTATCATACGCATGGACACTCGTCACCTCATACGTGCGTAGCTCCCAAGACACGTAGCACATAACAAATATAGCACCTACGGGATAAATGTTTCCTCACAAGGTTAGACAAGAGACTTACCTCACTCTGAAATCCGATAACTGGCTCCAAACCTCTATAGCACCTCTAACAGTGCCAAACAATCCGAAACACGTGATAGATGATGAAAATGCCCCTTCAAAGTCGCCCCAAATTGCCTCAACAAGAGAGAATTTGAATAAAATGATCTCACCTCCAAGCTCATTGTTATAAGCCTCTGTCAGGCCCTTCCTCGTGTTCGCGGGCCATTGGTCACATTCGCGGAGGCCTTCCTTCCCAGTGGTTCATGTTCGTGATCAACCCCTCATGTTTGCGATGATCAACCTTCCCCCACCCATATACCCCTCCTTCGCGTTCGCGGTCGCCCTTCCACGCTCGAGAAGGGAATATCTGTCAGCCCACTATTCTTTGCATTTGTGACTCCTGTGTCACGTTCGCGTAGGGTAAAAGTCCCCTGGCCCTAATTCCTTCTCCACATTCATGACTTCTTTGTCGTGTTACTGTAGCACAAATGCCCAACATCCAAAATCCTTCAACGCAAACATGTGATCCCCACCGCATTTGCGGAGAACAACACCAAAACCAACAATAACAAAACAAAGGGAATTGGTCCGAAAGCATCCCGAAACACATATGAGGCCCTCGAGTCCCTGTCCAATTACACCAACAAGTCACCATACCTTATCCAAACTTATCCAAAGGCTCGAAACAACACAAATAACATCAAAACCACAAATCAACGATCAAAATCCCTCTTTTAACTTTCAAACTTCGCCAAACGCATCCAAATCACACTTAGACATTCTGGATCACCATCAAACTTCACGCACAAGTTACAATTAATAAAATAAACCTATACAAGGTCCCAGAACATGGCCAGGAGTCCGATAACACCAAAGCACATTCCAAGTCAAACTTAGTAAATTTCAAACCCTTCAAAATGTAAACTTACGATATCATGTGCCGAAACGCTCCTGGAAAATCTGATACTCAACATGAACATACGCCCGAGTCTTAAATAACCTTGGGAACCTATAGAAACTTTCAAATCTCGATTCTGATGTCGTTTACTCAAAATTCAAACCTTGGTTAACTCTTCCAACTTAAAACTTCTGAATTGAGAATTATTCTTCCAGTTCAACTCCGAACTTCTCAAAAATCAAAACCAACTATGCGTGCAATTCATAATACATAAAGTGAGGATACTCAAGGTATCAAACTGCTGAACGGCATGCTAGAGCTCAAAATGACCGATCGGAACGTCCTCGAACGTGCCAATGATTGTTCCAAAGTTGCCAAAATCATTGCGTAACTCCTCGTGCACCTACCCGTACCACCAAAATCCATATGAGCATATTATCTCAACCCATACCGGAGATCCTTCCTGCTACCTTAGCCCACAAGACTTAGAGCGAAATTCCAACATTCAAAATTTTCTACAAGGTCCGATATTTGCATACAAACACCGTATCAGGAACCATTGCTACTTTCTGAACTGATTAGTGACATTCTCCCTCCAAACATACATTATACCAATCAAATTATGCTGACTCCAAGTCCAAAAACCTCGTCTCACCCAGTACAAGTTACTCGGTCGACAAGCCACATCAAAAACCATCTAAAATCTTATACAACATCATCAATGCGCCAACAAGCCATTGCTGCACCCTATTTTACATGAGTCAAAACAGGATTCAATGGGTTCCTTATAGATGATAAAAAAGAGTCCCCACCTAATATTTAAAGATATACTATGGTATCTATTTCATTACTAAAGTCATTTCTAATTAGTCTGCTAACCGGTGAGATTTTGGGTAAGGGTTCTTGTTCTTCTGAGGGGAAGGTATTAGGAACCCCTTAAAATCTACCTAAGGTAGTGTAACGACCCGGTCGGTCGTTTTGAGTATTACAACCCCGCTTTCCCCTTTACTGCTCAAATTGTACTTTATAGTTGTTGTGTGAATTTGCCAGGGTAAATGGTTCGGGTCCGGTGATATTTTTGAATGAATTGGAACACTTAGTTACAAGGTTTAAAGCTTAAGTTAAAATAGTGACCGGATGTCGACTTATGTGTAAACGACCCCAGAATGAAGTTTTGATGATTCCAATAGCTCCGTATGGTAATTTTGAATTTAGGAGCGTCTCCGGAAAATTTTTTGGAGGTACGTAGTGGAATTTGGCTTGAAATGCCGAAAGTTAAATTTTTAGAAAGTTTGATCGTGGGGTTGACTTTTTGATATCAGGGCCAGAATCCGATTCTAGAAATTTGAATAGGTCCGTAATGTGAAATGTGACTTGTGTGCAAAATCTGAGGTCAATCGGACGTGATTTGATAGGTTTCGGCGTCGTTTGTAGAATTTGGAAATTTCAAAATTTATTAGGCTTGAATCCGTGTGTAGTACGTATTTTTGAGGTTGTTTGATGTGATTTGAGGCCTCGAGTAAGTCCGTGGTGTATTTTAGGACTTGTTGGTATATTTGGTTGAGGTCCCAGGGGCCTCAGGAGAGTTTCAGATGGTTAACGTATCATATTCGGACTTAAGGAAATGCTGGAGCTGCTACCTACTAGTGTGATCGCACCTGCGAAGCTTTTGATCGCAGGTGCGAAGCCGCACGTGTGTGAGATCAGTCGCAGAAGCGACAAAGAGTGGAACTAGGCAGTGCTCGCAGGTGCGAGAATTTGCCCGCATCTGCGAGGCCACATGTGCGAAGGATAATGCGCATCTGCGTGCCCGCAGATGCGAGAAGGGCGCCGCAAATGCGAGAAGGGCACCGCAGATTCGAGATTTTTGAAGGCTAGTTATTTCCGCAGGCGTGCATTTTTTGTCCGCAAAAGCGAATGCGCTGGTGCGTGCCCAAGCACTGCAGGTGCGGAAATGCCTGGGCAGTGTTAAAAATGAGGGTTCCGAGATGTTTTCTCATGTTGGACATTTTAGAGCTCAGTTTGGGCGACTTTGGAGAGGAAGTTTTCCACACAACTTGGGGTAAGTGTTCTTGACTCCCTTGTGATAATATTCCATGAATCTATCTTCATTTTTAGCAATTGGTTTGATGAATTTAAAGAGAAAATTGCGGGTGTTGGCCTAAAGTTCATAATACGAATTTTTGAGTTTTGAATATCGATTTGGAGTCGGAATTGAGTGAAATTAGTATGGTTGAATTTGTAATGGGATGGGTTTGTTGTATTTTGTGAGTTTCATCGGATTTCGAGACGTGGGCCCCACGGGTGATTTTTGGGGCGTAATTTTGAATTTTTGTGGAAAATATTAGTATTTTGATATGGAATTAATTCCAATAAATTGTATGGATTGAATCAAATTAATTGTGACTAGATTCGAGCCGTTCGGAAGTTGATACGCGCATAATGGGATTTTTGGAGCATTGTTTAGCTTGCTCGGCATTGGATTTGACTTGTTCAAGATAAGTAACTCTTCTAATCTTGGAGTTGAGGGGTATGAACCCTGAATATATGTATTTTGTAAATTTGTTGGGAGGTGACGCACATGCTAGGTGATGGGCGTGTCAGCATGCATTATATAAATTATGACATAATTGTTTCTGTGAAATTTTGTAGTTAAATAATCTTGGCATTTCCCATGCGGTTTTATGTGTTAAAGAAATTGAGCTAAAAAGCATATTAAAAATTATGTGGAGGCTATGTGCTAGTATTTTAGGACCCACAGAGGTTATATTGCTGTGAATTATTTGTTTTAAATTGAAAATTCATACTCAGTCATATTCATTTCATTACATATCATATTCAGTCTCTGTTGTTATTTATTGATACATCATATCATCATTTTTGGGCTATTCTCATGACATTGTGAGCCCATGAGAGAGAGGCTGGAGAGATTGATGACTGAGGGAGGCCGAGGGCCTGATTGTGAGAATATTTTTGGGATCGGGTTGCACGCCACAACAGGCCATGTTGGCTTTATATATATTACAACTATTATATGGATCGGGGTTGCTCGCATGCAGCAGGCCATATTGGCTTATTATGGCACGCGAGATGTCCGTGCCGATTCTGATATGATATTATAGAACGTGAGTTGTACGTGCAACACGTGAGTTGTCAATGCAGATTATAGCGCTTGGGCTGTAGGAGCCCTTTCAGAGTCTTTACACACCCTCATTGAGCGTAGGTACCTACTGAGTGTGAGTGCCGAGTGCTGAGTGACTGGAAGGCATGAGTGATTGTGAGGTATGCCCGATGGGCTGTTTACGAGTGATTGTGAGGTAAGCCTGAGGGGCTGTATACGAGTGATTGTGAGGTCTGCCCAAGGGGATGTTTATGATTTTATCATTGAGTTATATCGCATTGGCATGCACACATGACATACAGGCATAGAGAGGTATTTTCCTCATGCTGTACTACATCACATCATTCATGATGTTTACACAATTTTGACAGATAGGCATAGTGATTCATTTGTTTTTACACGGGTTTTCTAGAGGGAAGATGAAATATCTCATTTATTTTTGAAAGGATTTTTGGGAAAAATTATTGTTTTCAAACTTATTCATATTTTCGGCAACTTCGGTAAACGATTTGGGTTTTCACTAATGTACTTGAAAGGATGAACTATTATTTTTGAAATCATGATTTATCTAAGCATTTTACCTCTGAGTTACTTCTGATATTATTTGCTTTATATTATTATGGACTGTTGTGGACTATTGGTTTTGGATACGACCTTGGTGGAAGATCATCACTACTTTCAACATAAGGCTAGGTTTGTTACTTACTCAGTACATAAGGTCGATTGTACTGATACTACACTTCTGCACATTACGTGCAGATATTTGCTGTTGTTATTGCTGTGCTTGATGATTGCCGGATTTGATGATGTACATGCGTTTCCTGTTGTAGTTGCCTCTTGTTCATGGTAGCCTTAGATTTATAAAATCCCTGTTTATGTACTATTCAAACAGATTATGTATTTATTTCATTTCCGCTTTGTAAACTCTATTCTTAGAAGCTCATGATTTGTTCTACCAGTTCTTGGGGAATGTATAAGATTAAGATCTCTATTTACTTAAATTGCTTTAATAATTATTAATGGAATTGGGTAGTTGAAAGTTGGCTAACCTAGCAGGTTGGGTTAGGTGCCATCACGACTAGTTGGATTTTGAGTCGTGACAAGGTGGTATCAGAGCTCTAGGTTCATAGGTTCTACAAGTCATGAGCAAGTGTCAAGTAGAGTCTTGCGTATCGGTATGATGACGTCCATACTTATCTTCGAGAGGCTACAAGGATTTTGGATATATACTTCCCTTATTTCTTTCCTTATCGTGCGAGATTGATTCAGTTTGAGACATAACTCTTTGAATTCCTTCCACGTATTCGTATGCGCACACGAGCGCTCAGTATCAGCTGTGCATCGCCGGCTTGTGATTCCATGAGCGAAGTTTGAGATGAGTATTCTATGTTTTGGTGATGGGCCGGTCTGGAGGACTTGAGGCCAGGTCTAGACCGCAGTTTAAGCTCGGTAGCTTCAGTTGTAACTTGAACAATTGGACTCATATGTCCGGTGATGACCCTACAGTGGAATTTGTGGCTCGATGAGCGGTGTAATGGCAGTATGATGGGTATGATGTGACCGCGGGATGTGTTAAGACGATTTGAAAATAACGAAAAGTGTTTCATTGAAAAATAAAGGGAAGGCCATTGGGTGCTTGATTGTTTTGATTTGATGTGACGTACAGTCTCGAGAATAAATGTTCTGAAGGATTTTTCTCATTGTTAAATTTTGGGGTAAATTAAATTCTCATGTCTAGTAAATGAGTTTGGACTCAGATTTACTAAGTGATTGCATGGTAATTATGACTGCGAAAAGATATAACAAGATGCCAATTTGAGGCTAGGGAGGGGGTTATCTCCTGGAGAGTAATCTACGTAGGTGTATTCCTTATGATGTGAGTAGAGAGTTTCTTTTCTGCCGACGGGGCGTATGGGTGGAGATTTGAATTTAAATCTGGCCGAGAAAGTTGACTCGAGTGTCAAGAGAATGATTGCGAGTTTAGCAGATGATTTGGGGTATTTTTATGGTTGGCGTTGCATGAGTTTGAGAAGAGGTTTCATTGAACTGACTGTGGCATCATGACAGTAATAGAGTATGAGTATTGTGAGTTATGTATTGTTTTAATCTATGGCTTTGATCCAAGTGAGGGAGCCTGCTATTGACAATTTGATTTTATGGTTAGGTGTTAAATTTTAATTTTGGTATAAGGCATACTTGGGGGTTGGTTATGACTTGCAGAAGTGAGATCGAGGATGACTCGAATAAGGAAATTCCTGGTTAAGGATTATATTGCACGTATGAGTATATGAAATTCATGGGATGAGTGAGTTATTATTGGTGAATGATGTAGTGCGCACGGAGTATGAATTGGATAGGTACTGTTAAAGTAGATTTACTTATTTGAGTGTTGTTGTGCTAATGGGGCACATGTCTTTTGGCCCATTTGGGCGGTGCAATTAGATTTGAACAAAGTAGGTGACTCCCGAGAAAATTCTAGTGGGTTTGAGAATTATATATAGCAATTGAGAATGTTTCTAGACTTGCGTATGGATAAAATCTGAGATTTTCATTTGATGGTTCCAGGACTTGCAAAAATTCTGTATGACTATGGATTTTACATTTTGGTATAAGGAAGGTAAGAAGAGCAATTTCAAATTCACATAAGGCATTCTCAGATTAAGGGTTACAATTGTAGTATTTTTGAAGGTGCTTAAGAAGAATACAGTTGCTTATGGGCCGTAGGGAGTTATGGTTCTATGCTAGTTTGAGGGGTGAGCTGTGGTTAAATATCGTGATATTTTAGCAAGGAGAAGTATCAATTTGAAGGAAAATTTGGAAGGGACTCGGAGAAATAGGACAACTGGGTAGTATACTAGACAAGTATGGTAATGGTAGGATCGGTCCTTTGGGTAATTACGACGTGGTAAGACTTTACAGATATTTTGGTGGCAATATTCTTAGGTTTGGTGACCTGTGTGCATTGGTTGATTTAGAGAGATTCAATTCTGATGGCCTGATTATGTGCAAGTGGATTCCAAAGCATTCTCGAGGTTTTCTACCATGATTTGAGATGGGTATTATCCTACCGACCTGAGGAGCATGTTGAGTATTGTGATTTTCTACCGAGTGGGATCAAATGGAAGGCTTCTGACTGATCAGATATGTATTTTACTTGTGACTCAGAATAATTATGAGGTTCTCGTATTTTTCAAATGATGGCATGATAGATGCATTGTGTTGCGTGGGATTAAAGTTGGCATGTGCAAGGTCACGGTTTAGCTTTGAAAGGGAGGTAGTAGATTCTGAGGGGATGAACAGTTTTCGATGTATAGATGAATGCTATCACTATTTGGTATTGTGTGAGTAGAGTATACATTTCAGAAGGCGCACTATGCTTTGAATTATGGATGTTTGTTTTTAGGTATTGCAGCATTTTTCTGGTTGATCGACTACTGATTTTAAGACATTGCTATATGGCAAGAAAGAATGGGAGAAATATTCCCAGTGGGATGATTGTTAATGAGAGATGTGTTAGACATTCGGGCAGTGGATATGGAATCAGAAATGGTGATTCGTGTGTTCTATGGATTTGGAGCAAACTGTTTTATGGTTGCGGACTGTGAAGTCATGGCCGAAGCTAGCCAGATAATGATATATATTATGACTCCATCGTCGTGAATTTTTGGAGGGTTATTTATTTACTGTGAGTGACCAGAGTTGATTTGGGGGTCCATTGGTAGGCCCAATCAAGATGTGTATTCTACACTGAGCCGGAATGGTTGGCTCCATACTTCTATTGTTAAGGGATGTGCCATTCAATTGATGTTGAACTAATTCGTGTTCTGCAATGATCTATGAGTTACTTCTTTATGCTACGAGGAGTTTTGATTCATTGGTTATGTGCACAGATGGTGCGGTTCTATTTGAGCTCTATAGCGGAATTTGAGCGTGGTGAGTATTTGGGTATTGCATGATCGATTGCGTAATGGTTATGTTCTTTCAGGTTTTATGTGGCATTTTGGTCATTTGCCTCTCCGTCGTTATTGATTTTTGAGCAGGGTGACTCGAGGTAGGTAATATGGACCAACATTTGGATGGGGTCACGCATTGCAGTGAAGCTATGTTAAGGTATGAACCTTATGTTAGAATCGGGTGATGGTTCTACGGTATATGATGAATTTTCAGCATTTCGTTGTGGTGGTACTTTTTAATCTTGCATGGCAGTTCTCTCATTTGAGTCATTTTTCATGACCGGGTATATTTGAATTGTTATGTATTGGTGCACAGATGGCATGTGTTGTGACTCTAAGTTATATTGATGCGGTATGTCTGTGGAGTAGTTGTGTTTAGTAATATAAGGTCACAGGACCTAGAATAGGTACTATCAGGTTTGATTACGGATACGTTCGAAAGTATAATATTGAAAGTCAGCTCAGAAAGCAATTATGGTTCTGGTTGGGGCGAGAGAGCTCCGTGAGTTGTGATCTGGTAAGTGGTCATGAAATTTCGCATGTTTCTTTTATTATCAATAGTGTACAAAGATTTTGGGATGAGGTTTGGTTCGATAGGGGTTTAATACTAATATTTGGTTGGTTTTGGAGTAGTCACTGTGATCAGGAATTGTGCCACGAGCATCTGAGTTGTGAAATATGTTAGTTGATTATATTCGTGGTTTTGGTTATGGCTTGATACAGCTTGTTCAAACTCATACAGTGTGTAAATGTAAGATTCATGTCTTGAAAAGAAATTTCTAAAGGTTGGAAATTAAATTCCAAGGTTTATGGACTAAAGTTAAATCAATGATTTCAGTTGTATTGTGTTCTCAAGCTTATATGGAATAAGGTGACGTGGGTTCACCCCCGGATACGTGTGTGATAAGATGGAACAGTGGTTTGATGGCTTGGAA
Organism: Nicotiana tomentosiformis; assembly: GCF_000390325.3. NCBI lineage: Eukaryota > Viridiplantae > Streptophyta > Magnoliopsida > Solanales > Solanaceae > Nicotiana > Nicotiana tomentosiformis. The sequence continues at coordinate 31,287,635 of NC_090815.1, read as the reverse complement.
ATGACTCTTGGCATGTTCGAGGACGAACGTATGTTTAAGTTGGGGATAATGTAACGACCCGGCCGGTCGTTTTGAGTATTACAACTCTACTTCTCCCTTTACTCCTCAAATTGTACTTTATAGTTGTTGTGTGAATTGCCGGGGTAAATGGTTCAAGTCCGGTGAGATTTTGGAATGAATTGGAACACTTAGTTTCAAGGTTTAAAGCTTAAGTTAAAATAGTGATCGAATATTGACTTATGTGTAAACGACTCCGGAATAGATATTTGATGATTCCAATAGCTCCGTATGGTGATTTTGGATTTAGGAGCGTATCCGAAATTTTTTTTGGAGGTACGTAGTGGAATTTGGTTTGAAATGCCGAAAGTAAAATTTTTGAAAAGTTTGACCGGGGGGTTAACTTTTTGATATCGGGGTTGAAATCCGATTATGAAAATTTGAATAGGTCCTTAATGTGAAATGTGACTTGTGTGCAAAATTTAAGGTCAATCGGACGTGATTTGATAGGTTTCGGCGTCGTTTGTAGAATTTGAAAATTTTACAATTTATTAGGCTTGAATCCGTGTGTAGTTCATATTTTTGAGGTTGTTTTATGTGATTTGAGGCCTCGAGTAGGTCCGTGGTGTGTTTTAGGACTTGTTGGTGTATTTGGTTGAGGTCTCGGAGGCCTCGGGTGAGTTTCAGATGGTTAACGTATCAAATTCAGACTTAAGGAAATGCTGGTACTGCTGCCTACTAGTGTGATCGCACCTGCGAAGCTTTTGATCGCAGGTGCAAAGTCGCACGTGCGTGAGATCAGTTGCAGAAGCGACCAAGAGTGGAACTGGGCAGTGCTCGCAGGTGCGAGAATTTGCCCGCATGTGCGAGGCCGCATGTGCGAAGGGTAATGCGCATCTGCGTGCCCGCATATGCGAGAAAGGCACCGCATATTCGAGATTTTTGAAGGCTGGCTGTTTTCGCAGGCGCGCATTTTTTGTCCGCAGAAGCGGATGCGCAGGTGCGAGCCCATAATACCTGGGCAGTGTTAAAAATGAGGGTTCCGATATGTTTTCTCATGTTGGACATTTTGGAGCTTAGTTTGGGCGACTTTGGAGAGGAATTTTTTCACACAACTTGGGGTAAGTGTTCTTGACTCCCTTGTGATAATATTCCATGAATCTATCTTCATTTTAGCAATTGGTTGATGAATTTAAAGAGAAAATTGGGGGTATTGGCCTAAAGTTCATAATACAATTTTTTGAGTATTGAACATCGATTTAGAGTCGGAATTAAGTGAAATTAGTATGGTTGAACTTGTAATGGGATGGGTTATTCTATTTTGTGAGTTTCGTCGGATTTCGAGACGTGGGCCCCATGGGTGATTTTTGGGGCATAATTTCAGATATTTGTGCAAAATATTAGTATTTTGATATGGAATTAATTCCAACAAATTGTGTGGACTGAATCAAATTAATTGTGACTAGATTCGAGCCGTTCGAAAGTTGATACGCACATAATGGGATTTTTGAAGCATTGTTTAGCTTGCTCGGCATTGGATTTCGCTTGTTCGAGGTAAGTAACTCTTCTAATCTTGGAGTTTAGGATATGAACCTTGAATATATATATTTCATGAATTTGTTGGGAGGTGACGCACAAGCTAGGTGACGGGCATGTGGGCGTGCACTATAGAAATTGTGACATAATTATTTATATGGAATTTTTTAGTTAAATAATCTTGGCATTTTCCATGCGGTTTTTAGGTGTTAAAGAAATTGAGTTGAAAAGCATATTAAAAATTATGTGGAGGCTATGTGCCAGTATTTTGGGACCCATAGAGGTCATATTGCTGTGAATTATTTGTTTTAAATTGAAAATTCATACTCAGTCATATTCATTGCATTACATATCATACTCAGTCTCTGCTATTATTTATTGATACATCATATCATCATTTTTGGGCTATTCTTATGACATTGTGAGCCCATGAGAGAGAGGCTAGAGAGATTGATCACTGAGGGAGGTCGGGGGCCTTATTGTGAGGATATTTTTAGGATCGGGCTGCACGCCGCAGCAGGCCATATTGATTTTATATATATTATTACTATTATATAGATCGGGGTTGCTCGCCTGCAGCATGCCTTATTGGCTTATTATGACACGTGAGTTGTTCGTGCGGATTCTGATATGATATTATAGCACGTGAGTTGTCCGTGCAGCACGTGAGTTGTCCGTGCAGATTATAGCGTTTGGGCTGTAAGAGCCCCTCCGGAGTCTGTACACACCCCCACTGAGCGCAGGTACCTACTGAGTGCGAGTGCCGAGTGCTGAGTGACTGGGAGGCATGAGTGATTGTGAGGTATGCCCGAGGGGCTGTTTACGAGTGATTGTAAGGTAAGCCCGAGGGGTTGTATACGAGTGATTGTGTCTTCCCGATGGGATGTTTATGATTTTATCATTGAGTTGCATCGCATTGGCATCCACACATGACATACAGGCATAAAGAGGTATTTTTCTCATGCTGTACCTGTACTGCATCACATCATTCATGATTTTTACACATTTTGACAGATGGGCATAGTGATGCATTTATTTTTACACGAGTTATCTAGAAGGAAAATGAAACATCTCATTTATTATTGAAAGGCTTTTTGGGAAAAATTATTGTTTTCAAACTTATTCATATTTTCGGCAACTTCGGTAAACCATTTGGGTTTTCACTGATGTACTTCAAAGGATGAACTATTATTTTTGAAATCATGATTTAGCTGAGCATTTTACCTCTGAGTTACTTCAGGTATTATTTACTTTATGTTGTTATGGACTATTGTGGACTATTGGTTTTGGACCCAACCTTGGTGGAAGCTCTTCACTACTTTCAACCTTAGGCTAGGTTTGTTACTTACTCAGTACATGTGGTCGGTTTTACTGATACTACACTTCGGCATATTGCGTGCAGATATTAGTTGTTATTATTGTTGCTGTGCTCGATGGTTGACATATTTGAAGATGTAGCTGCGTTTCCTGTTGTAGCTGCCTCTTGTTCATGGTAGCCTTAGATTTATAAAAGCTCTGTTTATGTACTATTCAAACAGATTATTTATTTATTTCATTTCCGCTTTGTAAACTCTATTCTTAGAAGCTCATGACTTGTACTACCAGTTCTTGGGTAATGTATAAGATTAAGATCTCTATTTACTTAAATTGCTTTAATAATTATTAATGGAATTGGATAGTTGAAAGTTGGCTTATCTAGCGGTTTGGGTTAGATACCATCATAGTTGGATTTTGGGTCGTGACAAGGTGGTATCAGAGCTTTAGATTCATAGGTTCTACAAGTCATGAGCAAGTGTCTAGTAGAGTCTTGCAGATCGGTATGATGACACCCATACTTATCTTCGAGAGGCTACAGAGCATTTAGGATATATACTTCACATCTTTCTTTCCTTATCGTGCGAGATTGATTCAGCTTGAGACATAACTCTTTGAATTCCTTCCACGTATTCGTATGCGCACATGAGCGCTCAGTATCAGCTGTGCATCGTCGACTTGTGATTCTATGAGCAAAGTTCGAGATGAGTATTCTATATTTTGGTGATGGGCCAGTCTGGAGGACTTGAGGCCAGGTTTAGACCGCAGCTTAAGCTCGGTAGCTTCAGTTGTAACTTGAACAATTGGATTCATATGTCCGGTGATGACCCTACAGTGGAATTTGTGGCTCGATGAGCGGTGGAATGGCGGTATGATGGGTATGATGTGATCGCGGGGTATGTTAAGATGATTTGAACATAACGAGAAGTGTTTCCTTGAAAAATAAAGGGAAGGCCATTAGGTGCTTGATTGTTTTGATTTGATGTGACGTACAGTCTCGATAATAAATGTTCTGAAGGTTCTTTCTCATTGTTAAATTTTGGGGTAAATTAAATTCTCATGTTTGGTAAATGAGTTTAGACTCAGATTGACTAAGTGATTGCATGGTAATTGTGACTACGAAAAGATATAACAAGATGCCAATTTGAGGCTAGGGAGGGGGTTATCTCCTGGAGAGTAATCTATGTAGGTGCATTCCTTATGATATGAGTAGAGAGTTTCTGTAATGACCCGGCCAGTCATTTTGAATATTATAACCCCGTTCCCCCATTCACTGCTCAATTTATGTCTTACAATTGATTTATGACTTATCAGGTTAGTTGGTTCGGGTCCGAAAGAAACTCGGAGTGAAATGAGACACTTAGTCTCATAATTGAAAAATTTAAGTTAGAAAAGTGGATCGGACATGGACCTATGTGTAAACGACCTCGGATTTGAATTCTGATGATTCCGTTAGCTCCGTTAGGTGATTTTGGACTTAGGAGTGTATCCAAAATGTGATTTGGAGGTCCGTGGTAGAGTTAGGCTTGAATTGGCGAAATTGAAAATTTGGCGATTTCGGTCGGCAGTGGAAAAATTTGATATCGGGATCAGAATGGAATTTCGGGAGTTGGAGTAGGTTCGTAGTGTCATTTGTGATGTGTGTGCAAAATTTGAGGTCATTCGGACGTAGTTTGTTTGGTTTCGGCATCGGTTGCCGAATTTGGAAATTTAAAAGTTCTTAGGCTTGAATCCGAGGGTAATTTGGTGATTTGATGTTGTTTTGAGTGATTCGAAGGTTCTACTAAGTTGGTATGTTTATATATGACTTGTTGGTATTTTTGGTTGAGATCCCTAGGGGATCAGGATGATTTCAGATGGGTATCAGGGAGTTTGGAAGTTGGAAAATGCAGCTGGAGTTGCTGTTCTGGTGTGTCCGCACCTGCGAATTGGGAACCGCAGGTGCGATGATCGCAGGTGCGTGGGAGGCTTGCAGATGCGGAGATGGAGGCCTGGGGCTTGGTCACAGATGCGAAGAGTGAATGGCACATGCGGGCTCGCAGGTGCGAGGAGGCTGCCGCAGGTGAGGAGGCTGGTCGGTTAAGTGGAATGCGCAGGTGCGCACCTGTGTCTGCAGATGTGGAAGCGCAGGTGCGATGAAAGGCCCGCAGGTGCGAAAAACCTGGGCAGAAACCATAAATAGAACCCTTCGCAAATTTGGTTCATTTCCACCATTTTCAAGTCGGTTTGTGGAGCTTTTGGAGTGATGTTTGAAGGGTGATTCAAGGGCTATCAGTGAGGTAAGTTGCTTGAGCCCTAATACTTGTATATATTGTGATTTTCCGTTGGTTAGTCATTGTAATTAGTGAAAATGAGGGGTTAGGGCTTGGGATTTTTGAAAAGTAATTTAAGGATTTGAAGGACCAAACGATGTCGGATTTTGATGAATTTGGTATGGTTAGACTCATGAGTGAATGAGCTTTCTAGTTTTGTAATTTTGTCGGATTTTGAGGCGTGGGCCCGGGGGCCGGATTTGAGTCAATTTTGAGTTTTGGTCTAATTTAATAGTTTTTCTTGTGGAATTCATTCCATTAGCGTATATTGATGGTATTGTACTGATTATGAATAGATTCAGAGCATTTGGAGACCGTGTCCAGAGACGAGGGCATCTTGGAGTGGGATTTTATGCTGCTAAGGTAAGTAACAGTTTTAACTCTGGCTATGAGGGTATAAACCCGGAGATTTGACATCACGTGATTGTTTGGAAGTGATACCCACGCTAGATGATGAGCGTGTGGGTGTGCACCGCGAGGGATTGAGACTTGGTCCGTCCCGTGAGACTGTGAGGCCTAATGGCTATTATCTGTGGTTATGTGTTTATTTGTTGTTGAACTTGTTTGCCTTCATATTAGAGATCATGCTTAGGCTTTATTCACGCTCACATTATTTGTACTCAGTCATAGAAATTATTATACATGTTTACCTCAGTCTCTATTATTTGCTAATATGCGGTGATACTTGATGTGGGCTGTGTTCGCTTATTTGTTGGTGATGATGAGGCTAGTGAGGTACATGATTGAGTGAGGCCGAGGGCCTGGTTGTGAGGATATTAATACCATAGCGCGTGAGTTGTCCGCGTAGCACATGAGTTGACCATGCGGGTCCAGGTATTGATACCATAGCGCGTGAGTTGTTCGCGTAGCACGTGAGTTGACCATGCGGATCCAGGTATTGATATGATGGCACGTGAGTTGTCCGTGCTTAGCGCTTGGGCTTTGGGAGCCCCTCCGGAGTCTGTACATACCCCCAGTGAGCGCAGAGTGTTGAGTGTTTTGAGTATTGAGTGCTAAGTGATGAGTGATGGAGTGACACTGCTGTGAGGTGGTATTTATTTGTGTTGTTGCTGCATTTATCTGTTAAACTTCTTTGTGGCATTTACTGAGTTATGGAATTTACCTGTTGATTTCTGTTTATTTTTAAAATTGTGAAAATAAATAGTTGGACTGTTTTACTTAGCTCGTCACTATTGCTCAGTTCCTTAGTTATTTCTGTTACTTGCTGAGGTGGTTGTACTCATGCTACACCCTGCACTTTATGTGTAGATTCAGGTGAGCTAGAGCGCGGCGATCGTTGATTTCAGGCCGGCTATCTGTGGAGATTGCAAGGTAGCTGCTAGCGTCCGCAGGACCTTGTCACTCCTTTTATCATTTCTTCTTTTGGATTGTATTGACATTTAGACAGTTTCATTTCTTAGTTCATAGATTTAGACGCTCATGACTTAGTGACACCCGATGTTTGGGGCTCATTTCCGTATTTCTAAAATTATATTTAAAGTTGATTTAGTTTATGAGAAATTCAAATGTTGAAATATTTTATTAAATTCTTATAATCGGTTTAGTAGTAATATTTTGGGAAATAGGCTTGCCTTGTAACACGATAGGCGCCATCACGACTATGGTTAGATTTTTGGGTCGTGACAGTTTCTTTTCTGCCGACGGGGCATATGGGTGGAGATTTGAATTTCAATCTGGCTGAGAATGTTTACTCGAGTGTCAAGAGAATGATTGAGAGTTTAGCGGATGATTTGGGGTATTTTTATGGTTGGCGTTGCATGAGTTTGAGAAGAGGTTTCGTTGAACTGACTGTGGCATCATGACAGTAATAGAGTATGAGTATTGTGAGTTATGGAATATTTTAATCTATGGCTTTGAGCCAAGTAGGGGAGTCTTCTATTGACAATTTGATTTCATGGTTAGGTGTTAAATTTTAATTTTTGTCTGAGGCATACTTGTGGGTTGGTTATGAATTGCAGAAGTGAGATCGAGGATGACTCGAATAAGGAAATTCCTGGTTAAGGATTATATTGCACGTATGAGTATATGAAATTCGTGGGATGAGTGAGTTGTTATTGGTGAATGATGTAGTGCGCATGGAGTATGAATTGGATAGGTACTGTTAAAGTAGAGTTACTTCTTTGAGTGTTGTTGTGCTAATGGGGCACGTGCCTTTTGGCCCATTTGGGCGGTGTAATTAGATTTGAGCAAAGTGGGTGACTCCCGAGAAAATTCTAGTGGGTTTGAGAATTATATATAGCAATTGAGAATGTTTCCGGACTTGCGTATGGATAAAATTTAAGATTTTCATTTGATGGTTCCTGGACTTGCGGAAATTCTGTATGACTATGGATTCTACATTTTAGTATAAGGAAGGTAAGAAGAACAATTTCAAATTCACATAAGGTATTCTCAGAGTAAGGGTTACAATTGTAGTATTTTTGAAGGTTCTTAAGAAGAATACAATTGCTTATGGGCCATAGGGACTTGTGGTTCTATGCTAGGTTGTGGGGTGAGCTATGGTTAAAGATCGTGGTGTTTTAGAAAGGAGAAGTATCAATTTGAAGGCAAATTCATAAGGGACTCAGAGAAATAGGACAACTGGGTAGTATACTAGGCCAGTATGATAATGGTAGGATCGGTCCTTTGGGTAATTACGACGTGGTAAGACTTTACAGATGTTTTGGTGGCAATATTCTTGGGTTTAGTGACCCGCGTGGCTTGTTTGATTTAGAGAGATTCAACTCTGATGGCCTGATTATGTGCAAGTAGATTCCAAAGCATTCTCGAGGTTTTCTACCATGATTTGAGATGGGTATTATCCTACCGACCTGAGGAGCATGTTGAGTATTGTGATTTTCTACCGAGTGGGATCAAATGGAAGGCTTCTGGCTGATCAGATATGTATTTTACTTGTGACTCAGAATAATTATGAGGTTCTCGTATTTTTCAAATGATGGCATGATAGATGCATTGTGTTGCGTGGGATTAAAGTTGGCGTGTGCAAGGTCACGGTTTAGCTTTGAAAGGGAGGTAGTAGATTCTGAGGGGATGAACAGTTTTCGATGTATAGATGAATGCTACCACTATTTGGTATTGCGTGAGTAGAGTATTCATTTCAGAAGGCGCACTATGCTTTGAATTATGGATGTTTGTTTTTAGGTATTGCGACATTTTCCTGGTTGATCGACTACTGATTTTAAGATGTTGCTATGTGGAAAGAAAGAATGGGAGAAATATTCCTGGTGGGATGATTGTGTATGAGAGATGTGTTAGACATTCGGGCGGTGGATATGGAATCAGAAATGTTGATTCGTGTGTTCTTTGGATTTGGAGCAGATTGTTTCATGGTTGCGGACTGTGAAGTCATGGCCGAAGCTAGCCAGATAATGATATATATTATGACTCCATCGTCGTGAATTTTTGGAGGGTTATTTATTTACTGTGAGTGACCAGAGTTGATTTGGGGGTCCATTGGTAGGCCCAATCAAGATGTGTATTCTACACTGAGCCGGAATGGTTGGCTCCATACTGCTATTGTTGAGGGATGTGCCATTCAATTGATGTTGAACTTATTCGTGTTCTGCAATGATCTGTGAGTTACTCCTTTAAGCTACGAGGAGTTGTGATTCATTGGTTATGTGCACAGATGGTGCGATTCTATTTGAGCTTTATAACGGAATTTGAGCGTGATGAGTATTTGGGTATTGCATGATCGATTGCGTAATGGTTATGTTCTTTCAGGTTTTATGTGGCATTTTGGTCATTTGCCTCTCCGTCGTTATTGATTTTTGAGCAGGGTGACTCGAGGTAGGTAATATGGACCAACGTTTGGATGGGGTCACGCATTACAGTGGAGTTATGTTAAGGTATGAACCTTATGTTAGAATCGGGTGATGGTTCTACGGTATATGATGAATTTTCAGCATTTCGTTGTGGCGGTACTTGTTAATCTTGCACGGCAGTTCTCTCATTTGAGTCATTTTTCATGACTGAGTACATTTGAATTGTTGCGTATTGGTGCATGGATGGCATGGGTTGTGACTTTGAGTTATATTGGTGCAACATGTCCGTAGAGTAGTTGTGTTTAGTAATATAAGGTCATTGGACCTAGAATGGGTACTATCAGGTTTGATTACGGTATGTTCGAAAGTATAATATTGAAAGTCGGCTCAGAAAACAATTATGGTTCTAGTTGGGGCGAGAGAGCTCCGTGACTTGTGATCTGGTAAGTGGTCATGAAATTTCGCGCATTTCCTTTATTATCAACAGTGTACGAAGGTTTTGGGATGAGGTTTGGTTCGATAGGGGTTTAATACTAGTATTTGGTTGGTTTTGGAGTAGTCACTATGATCAGGAATAGTTCCACGAGCATGCGTGTTGTGTAATATGTTAGTTGATTATATGCGTGGTTATGGTTATGGCTTGATACAGCTTGTTCAAACTCATACAGTGTGTAAATGTAAGATTCGTGTCTTGAAAAGAAATTTCTAAAGGTTGGAAATTACATTCCAAGGTTTATGGGCTAAAGTTAAATCAATGATTTCAGTTGTATTGTGTTGTCAAGCTTATATGGAATAGGGTGACATAGGTTCACCCCCAGGTACGTGTGTGGTAAGATGGAACAGTGATTTGATGGCTTAGAAATGACTCTTGGCACGTTCGAGGACAAACGTATGTTTAAGTTGGGGAGAATGTAACGACCCGACCGGTCATTTTGAGTATTACAACCCCGCTTCCCCCTTTACTGCTCAAATTGTACTTTAGAGTTGTTGTGTTAATTGCCGGGGTACATGGTTCGGGTCCGGTGAGGTTTTGGAATGAATTGGAACACTTAGTTCCAAGGTTTAAAGCTTAAGTTAAAATAGTGACCAAATGTCGACTTATGTGTAAACGATCTCGGAATGGAGTTTTGATGATTCCAATAGCTCCGTATGGTGATTTTGGATATAGAAGTGTGTCCGGAAATTTTTTTGGAGGTACGTAGTGGAATTTGGCTTGAAATATCGAAAGTTAAATTTTTTGGAAGTTTGACCCCGGGGGGTCGGGGAGTTGACTTTTGATATCGGGGTTGGAATCCGATTCTGGAAATTTGAATAGGTCCGTAATGTGAAATGTGATGTGTGTGCAAAATTTGAGGTCAATCGGACGTGATTTGATAGGTTTCGGCGTCGTTTGTAGAATTTGGAAATTTTGAAATTCATTAGGCTTGAATCCGTGTGTAGTTTGTATTTTTGAGGGTGTTTGATGTGATTTGAGTCCTCGAGTAGGTCCGTGGTGTGTTTTAGGACTTGTTAGTGTATTTGGTTTGAGGTCCGGGGTCTCGGGTGAGTTTCGGATGGTTAACGTATCAAATTCAGAATTAAGGAAATGCTCGAACTGTTGCCTAATGGTGTGATCGCACATGCGAAGCTTTTGATCGCAGGTGTGAAGCCACACGTGCACGAGATCAATTGTAGAAGCGACCAAGAGTGGAACTGTGTAGTGCTCGCAGGTGCGAGAATTTGCCCGCATCTGTGAGGCTGCATGTGCGAAGGGAAATGCGCATCTGCGGGCGCTGCATATGCGAGATTTTTGAAGGCCGGCTATTTCCGCAGGCGCGCATTTTTTGTCCGCAAATGCAGATGCGCAGGTGCGAGCCCAGGCACCGCAGGTGCGGAAATGCCTGGGCAGTGTTAAAAACAAGGGGTCCGAGATTTTTTCTCATTTTGGACATTTTTGAGAGGAATGTTTCCTCACAACTTGGGGGTAAGTGTTCTTGACTCCCTTGTAATAATATTCCATGAATCTATCTTCATTTTTAGCAATTTGTTGATGAATCTAAAGAGAAAATTGGGGGTATTGTGCTAAAGTTCATAATACGATTTTTGACTTTTGAACATCGATTTGGAGTCGGAATTGAGTGAAATTAGTATGGTTGAACTTGGAATGGGATGGGTTGTTGTATTTTGTGAGTTTCGTCGGATTTTGAGATGTGGGCCCCACATGTTATTTTTGGGGCATAATTTTGGATTTTTGTGGAAAATATTAGTATTTTGATATGGAATTAATTCCTATAAATTGTGTGGACTAAATCAAATTAATTGTGACTAGATTCGAGCCGTTCAGAAGTTGATACGCGCATAATGGGATTTCTGGAGCATTGTTTAGCTTCATCGGCATTGGATTTGGCTTGTTCGAGGTAAGTAACTCTTCTAATCTTGGAGTTGAGGGTATGAACCCTGAATATATATATTTCGTGAATTTTTTGGGAGGTGACGCGCATGCTAGGTGATGAGCGTGTGGGCGTGCACTATACAAATTGTGGCATAATTGTTTCTGTGAAATTTTGTAGTTAAATAATCTTGGCATTTTCCATGCGGTTTTATGTGTTAAAGAAATTGAGCTGAAAAGCATATTAAAAATTATGTGGAGGCTGTGTGCCAATATTTTGGGACCCACAGAGGTCATATTGCTGTGAATTATTTATTTTAAATTAAAAATTCATACTCAGTCATATTCATTTCATTACATATCATACCTAGTCTCTGTTATTATTTATTGATACATCATATCATCATTTTGGGCTATTCTCATGACATTGTGAGCCCATGAGAAAGAGGCTGGAGAGATTGATGACTGAGGGAGACCGAGGGCCTGATTGTGAGGATACTTTTGGGATCTGGTTGCACGTCACAGCATGCCATGTTGGCTTTATATATATTATTACTATTATATGGATCGGGGTTGTTTGCATGCAGCAGGCCTTATTGGCTTATTATGGCACGTGAGTTATCCAGGCAGATTCTGATATGATATTATAGCACGTGAGTTATCCGTGCAGCATGTGAGTTGTCCGTGCAGATTATAGTGCTTGGGCTGTAGGAGCCCCTCCGGAGTCTGTACACACCCTCAGTGAGTGCAGGTACCTACTGAGTACGAGTGCCGAGTGCTGAGTGACTGGGAGGCATGAGTGATTGTGAGGTATGCCCGATGGGCTGTTTACGAGTGATTGTGAGGTAAGCCCGAGGGGCTGTATACGAGTGATTGTGAGGTCAGCCCGAGGAGCTGTTTATGATTTTATCATTGATTTGCATCGCACTGGCATGCACACATGACATACATGCATAGAGAAGTATTTTTCTTATACTGTACTGCATCATATCATTCATGATTTTTACACATTTTTGACAGATGGGCATAGTGATGCATTTGTTTTTACACGGGTTTTCTAGAAGGAAAATGAAACATCTCATTTATTATTGAAAGTATTTTTGGGAAAAATTATTGTTTTCAAACTTATTCATATTTTCGCCAACTTCGGTAAACGATTTGGGTTTTACTGATGTACTTGAAAGGATGAACTATTATTTTTGAAATCATGATTTAGCTGAGCATTTTACCTCTAAGTTACTTCTGATATTATTTTCTTTATGTTGTTATGCTCTGTTGTGGATTATTGGTTTTGGACCCGACCTTGGTGGAAGCTCGTCACTACTTTCAACCTAAGGCTAGGTTTGTTCCTTACTCAGTACATGGGGTTGGTTGTACTGATACTACACTTCTGCACATTGCCTGCAGATATTGGCTGTTGATGTTGCTGTGCTCGATGGTTGATAGATTTGAAGATGTACCTGCATTTCCTGTTGTAGCTGCCGCTTGTTCATGGTAGCCTTAGATTTATAAAAGCTCTGTTTATGTACTATTCAAATAGATTATGTATTTATTTCATATTCTCTTTGTAAACTCTATTCTTAGAAGCTCATGATTTATACTACCAGTTCTTGGGGAATGTATAAGATTAAGATCTCTATTTACTTAAATTGCTTTAATAATTATTAATGGAATTGGATAGTTGAAAGTTGGCTTACCTAGCTGGTTGGGTTAGGTGCCATCACGACTAGTTGGATTTTGGGTCGTGACAGGTAGCTCCATAGGACTTAGACTAGATTTAAAGGATTAGTTGCCTTATACTCTGCTTAACTAGTGTTAGAGGTACGACATACTATATATCTAATTTAAAACTTAATACCTGAAAATAGGATGTAGTTTTAAAAGAATGGGAAATAAGTTTATGAAAATCTTGAAGATAATGTTTATATATAAATGATTGAAAGAGTTTTTGAAGTATGTATCTGATGTTTGTGTTTATAAAACTTATGAAATGTGGCTATGTTGTAAGGCATTGTCTTTAAATGAATATTGCTATTTGTGTAACTCTAATAAGGGTATTGTAAAAGTGGGTCTAAGATATACCTTGGTTTTCAAACTTTATTTTTACTTTGAAGAAATCGTTGGAAGCCTTTTTTAACTGGGCAACGACACTTGTTTAGAAAAACTCGATTTTTAGAAGGCCAATTTCGGATTCCATTTTTGGTTTTTGAAAAGCGAGGCTGACGTCCTTTGCTAAGCTGTTTTGGTTTCAAAGTCTTCATAGAAAATGTTAGTAAAAGCATAAGTGATTAACGAATTGGGATTATCTACTACTAGGTCTAGTGTTTCTTTTAATCCTATATTTTTTAAAGCTTGCCTAGATTATCCACATGATTCAAAGTATAGAATAAAATATTCAATAAAATATGGTAAGTATTATATACATGTATAAAACAATAATGTGCGTAAATAAAATAGTAGAGAGGATGTAGTGACTATGGTTTGGGCTTGAAAAGAGGCTGGCCCAGCAGCAGGAACAGACAACAGCAGACTTCAGACTTTCAAATACACAAGTACAGGACTTGGGCCTGAGTTCTTTGAGAACTTGGTAGGCCCAATGGTAATACATGTTCAAAAAGGAAAGAAGGTCATTATATATACTATTCAATGTACACAGTTATGCATGAAATAAATTAACATGAGCCTAAGTCGAATTACACAGTTAATAAGCAATCTAGAATATGAAAATTAGTGTGGAGCCACAGATGGCCAAGTGATTCACAATGAAGCCGTTTGTTGTCATTAAACATTAAACCTAAAGGGCTTAATTAATGTCAATAAATTAGAGGCTAAGAGTAGAATTCTATTCAAGTCCAAGGTACTCTTTGGATCCCTGACACTTCAAAGTTCCCAAGGGTCTCAAGGCCTAGGCAGTATTTGTGTCAGGGAGAATAACCCAATCAAGAACTAAACTCTACTCCCAAATACCCCTAATTATCTCAAAATTACTCATCCCCACAGGTTTATGTGCCAATGAGGCACTCAATGTGGATCCCTATACCACAATGATACCACACCACATAAGTATGTACATTACCCATAACAATTAATGTAGAATACTATAGGATTACAAGACAGCCTATTCACATTATTGTAACCACATTTCAAAGCTAAGTGTATGATTCACTATGAATAACATGACATGTTAGGTAATCTCGAAAGAAATCAGCTTCAAGCATACATAGAGACAAGAGCATCATCAGATTTCTTCTAGAAAACCAAACACCTGAGATCACATGTTTTAGGAGTAAAGGAGGTACATAATTCAAATTCATAATAGGTTCATGACTACATCTTCTTATTGGCCTTTAATAAAGTTACTCAAGGATTTGTTATAACTAAGCCCCAACTTTTAGCATACATGGAGGTTAGCAATTTCAATTGAAACTCTTAAAGAGTATTAACAAAAATATGGATTAACAGCTTCAGTTGAACTTCTGAAGAGTATTGAGAGGGGTATAGATTAACAACTATAATTAGAACTTCTGAAAGGTATTAACAACATTATAGATTAACCACTACAACTAATACTTTCTAAAGAGTGTTAATATATATACAAATCAGTATTTTAAAAGGCGTGGGCATAAGGCGAGGCATTTTACATATGCCTCAGCGAAGCGTAAGCCCCGAGGCACGAGGCCTAAGCCCCATAGGTATTTAATTTTTAATATTTTATAAAATAATATAATGATAGTAAATATTTATAAACAGGTAAAATTGCATAAAAATTAAAGAAAACTATATATATATATATATATATGCTCCATCCCCACAAAAAACTCATCAAAAAAATCTATTATACGCTACTTACAAGCATAAGTAATTTGAGTCTAAAAGAATAAAGTTTTCTATATGGAGGAACAAAAAGGATAATTAACCTGCAATTTGAACTTTGAACTTGCTGCTATGAAGAAGGATGTAGTTCTCTTTGTATTTGTAAAAAAAATTAAATATTCATTTCTTTTGGGAGATATTAGCAGACTAGCGGACAAGATAAAAAATTGGAAAAGACCATGAATTAGGTCTTCAAACAATAAAAAAAGTGTTGACTTTTAAATTTAATACTTTTGAGTTCCTTTTTAAACCTTTTGAGTAATTACCAAACTGACTTTTGAGAATTTTGGTATTATATGAAGGACTTATTCAACAAATTTTGTTTAAGTCTCTGGGGCTTACTCCTCACTAAAACAACGCGCCTCGAACTCCCGGGCATACGCCCCAAATTGCTGGGCGTACGCCTCTTGAGACTTTCGCCCCACACTATCGCCTCGGGGCTCGCCCCGAAAACGCCTTTTAAAACAGTGATACAGATTAACAACTTCAATTAGAGATACAAATCAATAATTTCAATTAGGATTTCTAAAGAGTGTTAACAGGGATACAAATTAACAACTACAATTAGAACTCCTAAAAGGTATTACCATAGACACAAACTAACAATTACAATTAGAACTTTTTAAGAGTATTAACAGAATCACAGATTCACAACCTAAATTAGAACTTCTAAAGAGTATTAACAGAATCTTAGGCTAACAGTCCTGTTTTACTCTAAAGCCCATGGCATGATTACTTCTTTATAAGAGCTTTTAACTTCACACTAATCTCTTTGGAGAACAAAACATGCTGTAATACTCAAACAATAGCAACATGAGGTTCACTTAAAGTTCACAAGCTAAGTCTGGTTCATTCATGTGAGCTTAGTAAAGTTCTAAAGACAACATGGGCATGCATATGATTAGGAGAGACAAACGGAAGTATTTGAAGAGCAAATAAGTGCATAATAACAAGAACACCCAGATGATACACTTAACAGGGATCATGCCATTATAATGTGTTAACATAATCAAACTAACAACATTACTCCATGCATTTCAGAAAAAGGGAGTGATTACATTAGGGATCTTGTTAGGCAAAGCAAGGGTGAGATTTTAGACATAGTGAGATTTAATATCAGTACTTCAGTACAACAAATGGAATGAGCACATCTCAACTAAACCTCACAACTTCAGTTAAGGGCATGGCAATCATCAGAATACATACCAAGATAATACATGAATTAGCTTAAGACATGTTTATGTAATGTGATCAAACAATCATTAGTTTGATGAACTTCTAAGAATCAGCAGAATCACAGAGGCATTTCAGGAAGAGAAGACTATTTTAAAGGTCTTGAACTAGTGTATGACAATCTTATCTTACCACTAAACAGGTTCATGTTTGTTCGAGTCTAATTTGTCAAGTGAGCCACTACAGATCCTAGTAATGCCTAAGTCAAGTTTGTATAACAACCATGACTGTACTAACAGACAATGAAAAACTAAATATCAGGATAGCTTGAGAGTGTTTTAGGCTGTTTTCAAAGCTTAATAATAGAGGCGAGTCATTAGATGTTCATTGAGATCAATACATGATTCTAATTTCAGTAACGTAAGGGAATTCATGATTCTAGAATCTATTTAACAGTCATTAATGAACACATAAAGCAGTCAAACATGGACACATTATTAACAACATCATTCAGTAAGAGGTAACAAAATGTTCATGTTCAGTAATTCAAACTAACAAAGGAAAAGTAGGGTTGAGGTTTTACTGACCTCCTTTAAGGCAGCACACCAAACGAGTACTCAAATTAGCCGGTTAGGAAGCCAAAAGCTCAAGATTTCAATCAGTAAACAAACTCAGAACCAGAAAGAGAGAGAGATAAGCAGAGATTGTGTAAGAACTTTGAACTTCAATCAAAAATACCCAAATGATACTATACTGTGTATTAATATCCTAGATGTTAGGTGTGGTTAGGCGTGTTAGGTGAGAGCAATTAAGGCAGCTATTAATTGTAGCCATTAAAGCCTTTAAGGTTTCAGTAGATTCAAACTAGATAGTGGAGAGTGACGATTACAAGGTGATGCAAGAAGAGGTGAGTAAAAATTAGAGAAACAGAGGGAAAATTAATGGGAGTTTTACATGAGAAGAGGGAATATGACCGTTGATGGAAAAACACATCGGGTAAAGCACCAATGTCCAGAGGTCATTGCATTTGACCTCCGGACCTCAAATAATCACGATGAGATTCTGAAATGTGCTTATGCATGCTCCGATTTAACAGAGCACAAAGGAAATCCGGAGATTCTAAGTTGCATCTTTGAGTCTTAGGGTTCGAATTTGGGGGATTTCGAATGTCATTGGTGAAAGGGGAAAGGTTCATCGAGAATCGCAGACATAGGAGACATGAGTGATGATTTCTTGATGGTTTCATGACCTTCCACGAATTTGTGCAAGTTCTTTGATTGATTGGAGCCTGTGAGGTTGAGAGAAAATGGAGAGAAAGGGGAAAGGGAGGCGGACGAGCTCGTGGGGGAATGATTAGGGTTTTGGGATATAGAGGTGGTCGTCTCTAGGTTTAAGATAGGAGGATTGGATCTGGGTCGTTGATCATTTAG
Source organism: Nicotiana tomentosiformis (assembly GCF_000390325.3). Lineage (NCBI taxonomy): Eukaryota > Viridiplantae > Streptophyta > Magnoliopsida > Solanales > Solanaceae > Nicotiana > Nicotiana tomentosiformis. Next base: position 31,269,847 of record NC_090815.1, on the reverse strand, counting down.
ATCAACTGTCCTTATAATTTGGGACTAAATCATTTTATGGGGTATTTTGGTGGCCGTTGGATCCTTGTGATCCAATGGCTAGGATTAAATCTCTGGATGTTTTAATTTAAAGGGGAAATGGAGCCAAATATTGTGGGTCATTGATCTAAGAAACAGACAGCCCAGATGAATTGTGTTTTTTTGTGAGTGTGAGAGACGGGTGACGTGGTGGGCTCTAATTGGTTTAATGGTAATGGCAAGGATTGCCAAGGTGGATTGGAGGGGTGTTTGGACTGGGTCATTTTCGGATATGAGCTTGTGTATTGGGCTAGAGTTTATTTAAAAAATGGACAATTAATTGAAAATTTGCAATCATAGCCCTTTGGATTTTAATCCCTTTTGAAATTAAATTAAATAAACTTAATTATTCTCAATAAAATATAGCAAAATTATAATTATCAAATATACTACTAATTATTATAATTAATTATTTATAAAATACCTTGTTTTCTAAATTGTAACACTAATTCCGAATTATTAACACAATAATATAATTAATTAAAAACTAAGGAGTAATAGGAACAGTCTTGGGACGTCCTCGCCCTCTACCACGGGCTGGAGCCCTCCCTCGGCCTCTAGCAACTGGGGGAGTAGCTCTTCCCTGGTCTGGAACCTCATTATAGCGCGTTCTCACCATCTGTTAGAAAATAAGAGAAGGATATTTAGTACTACATTAATTGCACGATGGAATATAAAGAAAGGTAGTTTCCTAAAACCCTATAGCCTCTCGAAGATAAGTACAGACGTCTCCGTACTGATCCGCAAGACTCTATTATGTCTGCTCATAACTTGTGAGACCTACGTGAACCTAGTGCTCTGATACCATTTTGTCACGACCTAATTTCACCTATAGGTCGTGATGGAGCCCAACACTATGGCTAGGCAAGCCAACAAATAACTTAAACATATATCAATTATTTTCAGAATACTTTTCTAAGAAATTTTATTATTTTACTAGCAATATTAAACAAAATTAGAAAAGATACCGATTAACTTAAATCTAAGAAAATAATACAATTCCAGATTCTACCAATGTGTGTGCCAAGACCTGGTGTCACAAGTCTATGAGCATCTAGTAGATTATACAAAACCTCAAATATTGTTTGAAATAAAAATAGACAAAATGAAAAATACAAGGAGAGACACTGGTAGCTGCAGAATGGCTCAGAAAGGCAGCTCACCACTATGCCCCTGAAAAATGTGGGTGTAAGACGGTAGGTCCCCCACAAGTACTTGCCTCAGGTCCTGGACAAAAAGTGCAGCAAGTGTAGTATGAGTACATAAACAACGTGTACCCAGTAAATATCAAGCCTAATCTCGAAGTAGCAGAGACGAGATGGCCGGCTTTGACACTCACTATAGGTCAATAATAATAATTGAAATAAAACTAGAATATCTAAATTAGCATGATTCACAGAATTTACAATAATTTATTTAGCCAGCAGAAATAATTAAATTCCTTCAAATGCAACAATTCTCAATATATTAATTAAATCCTTCAATTCCAATAAATTTCTAATTTATCAAATAGCTTTACAAGCTGCTATAAACTGTCCAAATATCATATAATTATTATTATTATTATGCACGATTTATGCCGAGGTCGTACGGCTCAATCTAGAGTGTCATGTACACTACCGAGGGACGTGCGACACGATCCATAGATTCATCTATCATGCCGAGGCATTCGGCCCGCTCCACAAGAAAAGAGGACATTTTCTTATGTACCTACGGAAAGAGAGTATATTCATTATAAGATAAGTTCGAGAGGATGCACAATTTCTTTTAACAATTAATTAATTCAAACAAAAAATTAAGTATATGAGGTTTCCATCTTCTACTATCTTTCCCTAACAATTCACAATATATTACAAATAATTTAATTAAATAAAGAATACAATTTACATACGTAATTCATGATTTTGAGTCCTAAACTACCCGGACTTTAGCATAAATAGTAGCTACGTACGGACTCTCGTTACCTCGTGCATACGTAGCCCCCACATTTAGCAACAATTATTAATTTAAATCACCTATAGGGTAATTTTTCCCTCACAAGATTAGACAAGAGACTTACCTCAATTTGCTCCAATTTAATCCACTAGAAGGCCTTTTCCTCGATTATCCAACTCTGAATGGCTTGAATCTAGCCAAAATAATTCGATACAATTACTAAAAATTATAGGAATCAATTCCATAAGAAAATACTATATTTTTCAATAAAAATAGGAAATTAATTAAATATTCGTCCGTGGAGCCCACATCTCGGAATCCAGCGAAAGTTATGAAATCTGACAACCCATTCAATTACGAGTCCAACCATACTAGTTTCACTCAAATCCGACTCCGAATCGGTACCAAAATCTCAAAAATTCGTTTCTATGAGATTTCTAAAATTTTTCCAAATTTCAATCTCAAAACACTAATTAAATGGTGAAAACAATGATATATTCGTGTATATTGACCAAATTCAAGTTAGAATCACTTACCCCAATGTCTTTGCTTTGAAAATCTATCAAAAATCGCCTCTGCTCAAGCTCCAATTTGTTAAAAATGGCGAATGGGACGAATGCCCTCTTTTATAATTCTGCCCAGGAAGCCCTCGATCATGACCTCTATCCTCGGCCTCGATCGTGGCCTCGATCATGGCCTCAATCATGGCTTCGATCATGGCCTCGATCCTCGGCCTCGATCATGGCCTCAATCGTGGCTTCGATCATGGCCTCGATCCTCGGCCTCGATCGTGGCTTCGATCATGGTCTCGATCCTCAGCCTCGATCGTGGTTCGATCATGACCTCGATCATGGCCTCGATCCTGGGCCTCGATCTTGGACTCGATCTTGGCCCATAATTTCCAGCAGAAAGGAAATATTGCAGCAGCTGTTTTAAGTCCAACTTTTGATCCGTTAACCATCCGAAACTCACCCTAGGACCTCAGGACCTCAACCAAATATACCAACAAGTCCTAAAACATCATACGAACTTATTTGAAACCTCAAATCACATAACACTACGCTAAAATCACGAATTATGCTCCAATTCAAACTTAATGAAACTTAAAATTTTCAACTTCTACATTCGATGCCGAAACCTATCAAATCAAGTCCGATTGACCTCAAATTTTGCACACAAGTCATAAATGACATAACAGAGCTATACAAATTTTGGAACTGGATGCCGACCCCGATATCAAATGGTCAACTACCTGGTCAAAGTTCCAAACTTAAATTCTTATTTTAGCCATTTCAAGCCTAATTTAACTACGGACTTCCAAATATAATTTCGAACATCCTCCTAAATCCAAAATCACCATAAGGAGCTGTTAGAATCGTCAAAATTCTATTCCGGGGTTTTTTCTCAAAATGTTGACCGAAGTCAAACTTGGCCTTTTAAAGCCAACTTAAGGAACCAAGTGTTCCGATTTCAACACAAACACTTCCAAATCCCGAACCAACCATCCCCGTAAGTCATAAATCATTAAAAGCACATACAGGAAGTTTTATTTTAGGGAACGGGGTTCTAAAGGTCAAAATGACCGGTTGAGTCATTACATTCTCCACTTCTTAAACAAACGTTCGTCCTCGAACGAGTTTAGAATTGTACTTGGAGTGACGAATAAGTGTGGATATCTGCTCCACATGTTTTCCTCGGCCTCCCAAGTCGCTTCCTCGACTGGTTGGCCCCTCCACTAGACTTTTACTGCAGAATTCCTCTTGGACCTCAACTAGAGAACCTGTTTATCAACAATGGCAACTGATTCTTCTTCATAGCCCAAACTATTATCTAGTTAAACTGTGCTGAAGTCCAACACATGTGACAGGTCGGCATGATAATTCCGGAGCATAGATACATGGAAAACAGGATAAACTCCCGATAGACTGGGAGGCAATGCAAGCTCATAAGCAACCTCCCCAACTCGTCTCAACACCTCAAATGAGCCTATAAACCTTAAGCTCAACTTGCCCTTCTTCCTGAATCTCATGATTCCCTTCATTGGCGAAACCTTCAAGAGAACGTTTTCACCCATCATGATGGATAAATCACGTGCTTTTTGATCTGCGTAACTCTTCTGTCTAGACTGCGCTGTACGAAATCGCTCCTGAATCAACTTTACCTTTCCCAAGGCATCCTTCACCAAATCAGTACCATATAATTTAGCCTCACCGGGCTCAAACCACCCGATGGGCGAACGACATCGCCGACCATATAAAGCCTCAAATGGAGCCATCTCGATGCTGGATTGGTAACTGTTATTATAAGCAAACTCGGCCAAAGGCAAGAAACGATCCCACTGATCTCCAAAGTCAATCACACATGTCCTGAGCATATCCTCCAAAATATGAATTGTCCGCTCTGACTGCCCATCGGTCTGTGGATGAAAGGTTGTGCTGAGCTCTACACGGGTCCCCAATTCCCTCTGGTAATGCTCTCCAAAAATGTGAAGTAAACTGAGGGCCTCTATCTGATATGATAGAAATTGGCACACTGTGCAACCTGAACTATCTCCTGAATATATATCTAGTCCAACCTCTCTGAAGTATAAGTAGTCATAACAGGAATAAAGTGTGCCGACTTGGTCAACCTGTCGACAATGAACCAAACTGCATCAAACTTCTGCAAGGTCCGTGCCAACCCAACTACAAAGTCCATAGTGATGCGTTCCCATTTCCACTCCGGTATAGTCATCTGCTGAAGTAGGCCACCTGGCCTCTGGTGCTCATACTTAACTTGCTGGCAATTTAGACACCTAGCTACATACTCAACTATGTCCTTTTTCATATGCCTCCACCAATAATGCTGCCTCAAATCACGATACATCTTTGTAGCACCTGGATGAATAGAATACCGAGAACTGTGTGCCTCCTCTAGGAACATTTTCCTCAGTCCATCCACAGTAGGAACACATAGACGATCCTAAAGTCGTAGAACACCATCCGCTCCAATAGTAACTTCCTTGGAACCACCCCGTAGCACCGTTTCACGAAGAACCATTAAGTGTAGATTATCATACTGGCGAGCCTTGATCTGTTCAAATAGTGAAGACTGAGCTACAACACATGCAAGAACTCGGCTGGGCTCTGAAATATCCAGCCGCACAAGTCTGTTGGCCAAGGACTGAATATCCAAAGCTAATGGCCTCTCCTCTGCTGAAATGAAAGCCAAACTACCCATATTCTCCGCCTTTCTACTTAAGGCGTCTGCAACCACATTTGCTTTGCCCGGATGATACATGATAGTAACATCATAATATTTTAGTAACTCAAGCCATCTGCACTGTCTCAGATTTAAGTCCCTATGCTTGAACAAATGCTGCAAACTGCGATGATCCGTGTAAACTTCACCCAAGACACCCCATAAAGATAATGCCTCCAAATCTTTAGAGCGCGAACAATCGCAGCTAACTCCAAATCATATACTGGATAATTCTTCTCGTGGGGTTTCAGCTGACGTGAGGCATATGCAATAACTCCCACTTCCTGCATAAATACACAACCCAAACCAATGCGTGAAGCGACACAATACACTGTATACATCCCCGAACCGAAAGGCAACACTAACACTGGTGCTATAGTCAATGCTATCTTGAGCTTCTGAAAGCTCGCCTCACAATCATCGGACCATCGGAACGGAACACCCTTCTGGGTTAATTTGGTCAAAGGTGTTGCAATAGATGAAAAACCCTCCACAAACCGACGATAATAACCTGCTAAACCCAGAAAACTTCTGATCTCAGTCGCCGAAGTGGGACGATGCCAATTCTGAACTGCCTCAATCTTTTTGGGATCAACTTTAATACCTTCGCCCGATACAATATGTCCCCAAAACGCTACAGACTCTAGCCAGAAATTACATTTGGAGAACTTAGCATATAGCTTTTGTTCCCGCAATGTCTCAAGCACTACTGTCATATGCTGCTCATGCTCCTCCTTACTGCGCGAGTAGATCAAAATGTCATCAATGAAGACAATGACAAACGAATCAATATATGGCCTGAATACCATGTTCATCAAATCCATAAACGCTGTCGGGGCGTTAGTTTAACCGGAGGACATCACCAAAAACTCATAATGACCATATCTAGTTCGAAAAGCCATCTTCGGAACATCCGGATCCCGAATCTTCAACTGATGGTACCCAGACCTCAAGTCGATCTTAGAGAACACCCTAGCACCCTGCAACTGGTCAAATAGATCATCAATATACGGCAACGAGTACTTGTTCTTAATAGTGACTTTGTTCAATTGGCGATAATCAATACACATCCGCATTGTTCCATCCTTCTTCTTCACAAATAATACCGGTGCACCCCAAGGTAATACACTCGATCTGACGAACCCTTTGGCTAGTAACTCTTCAAGCCGTTCTTTTAATTTTTTTTAATTATTTCGGAGCCATCCGATACGGTGGGATAGATATAGGCTTGGTATCTGGTGCCAAGTCGATAGAAAAATCAATATCACGATCAGGTGGCATACCTGGAAGATCTGAAGGAAATACATCGGAGAACTCGCGAACTACATGCACTGAATCAATAGACGGAGTCTCTGCAGTAGTATCCCGAACATAGGCTAGATAATCCAAACAACCCTTCTCAACCATGTGTTTAGCCTTTATAAAAGAAATAAATCGATTAAATAAACTAACAGACGAACCCTTCCACTCCAGCTTAGGTAATGATGGAATAGCCAAGGTAACAGTCTTGGCATGACAATCTAGAATAGCATGATATGGAGATAACCAGTCCATGCCCAGAATAATTTCAAAATCGGTCATCTCAAGCAATAAGAGATCTGCTCTAGTTTCATAACCACAGAATGTAATAATACAGGACCGGTAGATCCGGTTTACAACAATAGAATCGCCCATAGGAGTGGACACATAAACAGGAGTACTCAAGGACTCACGAGAAACACCCAGAAATTGAGCAAATAGAGATGACACATAGGAATATGTAGATCCTGGATCGAATAATATGGAGGCATCTTATCCGCAAACAGAAATAATACGGCATCTGAGGCCTCTGCATCTGGTCTGGCTGGAAAAGCATAGAACCGAGTTGAAGCGCCAACTGGCTGGCCTCCGCCTGGCTGACCCCCACTTCTAGGACAGCCCTTACCCACCTGTCCTCCACCTCTTGGTGGTCAGACAACTGATGGAGCAACTGGTGCGGTAATCATAGGCTGCTGACCCTGTTGCACTGGTCTAACCCGAAGCGTAGGGCAAAATCTCCGCATGTGACTAGGATCCCAGCACTCGTAACAACCCTTCTGTATAATGGGCTGCTGACTAAGAATCTGGCCCTGGTGACCTGAATACCCACTAGAAGAACCCTGAATAGCTGGTGGGCGATAAGAACTCTTTGGTATAACACTGAAATAAGGTCGCACTAGAGCACCCCAAGGAGGCGGTGGTGCTGGATATGGGGGCCTTCTGGACTACCCTCTCACGAACTGACCTCTGCCCCTATACGGAGCACTTCTGAACTCTCCAGAATACCTAAACCGCTTATCTCTCATGGCCTGCTCTCAGCTACGCTGACGCACACCCTTAATCCTGCGGGCTATCTCCACGACTAGCTCATAAGAAGTACCCATATGAACCTCTCTAGCCATATTGGCCTGAATGCCAGTATGTAAACCCGCAACAAATCTCCACACTCTCTCCGCCTCAGTAGGGAGTATCATAAGTGCATGGAGAGATAACTCAGAGAACCTTGCCTCGTAATCGGTCACTAACATCTGACCCTGCTGGAGGTGCTCAAACTGAAACCGCAACTCTTCCTTCTAGGAGGGTGGAATATACCTGTCCAGGAAAATACGAGTGAATCTATCCCAAGTCATAGGAGGAGAATATGCTGGTCTGCCAAGAAGATATGACTTCCACCATCTACGGGCTCTTCCCTCTAGCTGAAAAGTAGCAAAGTCTACCCCATGAGAGTCTAATATCCTCATGTTGTACGGTCTATCCCTGCACCGATCAATGAAATCTTGGTGATCCTCATGTCTCTCACCCCAAAAAGATAGGAGGATGTAGTCTAGTCCATCTGTCCAATAGTTTCTGCGGATCGGCGGCTACAGCCGGCCTGGGCTCAAATGTAGCTGCTGCCACTGGCTGGGCTCCACCCACGTGAAGTGCACCCTGGGTCTGATATACAGCAGCTTCCTGCCCATGAGCCTGTGTGGTCGGAGTCTGTGCTCCCCCGCCCGCCTGAGATGTGGCTGGGTCTACTGGAAATAAACTGGCCTGAGTCATAGTATCCATGAAATGCATCATACGACCCATAACATCATGGAATCCCGGTGCCGATGTGAAATCTACTGGAGCTGGCTCTTCTACAGGCACTTCACCCTGCTCCTCAATAATGGGATCCTCTGCTGGAGACACTGGTGGCATAATAGGAACAGTCTAGGGACGTCCTCGCCCTCTACTACGGGCTGGAGCCCTCCCTCGGCCTCAGCCTCAGCCTCTAGCAACTGGGGGAGTAGCTCTTCCCTGGTCTGGAACCTCATTATAGCGCGTTCTCACCATCTGTTAGAAAATAAGAGAAGGATATTTAGTACTACATTAATTGCACGATGGAATATAAAGAAAGGTAGTTTCCTAACACCCTATAGCCTCTCGAAGATAAGTACAAACGTCTCCGTACCGATCCGCAAGACTCTATTATGTCTGCTCATAACTTGTGAGACCTACGTGAACCTAGTGCTCTGATACCATTTTGTCACGACCCAATTTTACCTATAGGTCATGATGGAGCCCAACACTATGGCTAGGCAAGCCAACAAATAAGTTAAACATATATCAATTATTTTCAGAATAATTTTTTAAGAAATTTTATTATTTTACTAGCAATATTAAAGAAATTAGAAAAAATACCGATTAACTTAAATCCAAGAAAATAATACAATTCCAGATTCTACCAATGTGTATGCCAAGACCTGGTGTCACAAGTGTATGAGCATCTAGTAGATTATACAAAACCTCAAATACTGTATGAAATAAAAATAGACAGAATGAAAAATACAAGGAGAGACACTGGTAGCTGCAGAATGGCTCAGAAAGGCAGCTCACCACTATGCCCCTGAAAAATGTGGGTGTAAGACGGTAGGTCCCCCACAAGTACTTGCCTCAGGTCCTGGACAAAAAGTGCAGCAAGTGTAGTATGAGTACATAAACAACGTTTACCCAGTAAGTATCAAGCCTAATCTCGAAGTAGCAGAGACGAGATGGCCGACTTTGACACTCACTATGGGTCAATAATAATAATTGAAATAAAACTAGAATATCTAAATCAACATGATTCACAGAATTTACAATAATTTATTTAGCCAGCAGAAATAATTAAATTCCTTCAAATACAACAATTCTCAATATATTAATTAAATCCTTCAATTCCAATAAATTTTCAATTTATCAAATAGCTTTACAAGCTGCTATAAACTGTCCAAGTATCGTATAATTATTATTATTATTAAGCACGATTTATGCCGAGGTCGTACGACCCAATCCAGAGTGTCATGTACACTGCCGAGGGACGTGCGGCACGATCCATAAAGGCATTTATCCTGCCGAGGCGTTCGGCCCGCTCCACAAGAAAAGATGATATTTTCTGATGTACCTCCGGAAAGAGAGTATATTCAATATAAGATAAATTCAAGAGGATGCATAATTTTTTTAACAATTAATTAATTTAAACAAAAAATTAAGTATATGATGTTTCCTTCTTTTACTATCTTTCCGTAACAATTCACAATATATTACAAATAATTTAATTAAATAAAGAATACAATTTACATACGTAATTCATGATTTTGAGTCCTAAACTATCCGGACTTTAGCATAAATAGTAGTTACGTACGGACTCTCATCACCTCGTGCGTACGTAGCCCCCACATTTAGCAATAATTATTAATTTAAATCACCTATAGGGTAATTTTCTCCTCACAAGATTAGACAAGAGACTTACCTCAATTTGCTCCAATTTAATCCACTAGAAGGCCTTTTCCTCGATTATCCAACACTGAATGGCTTGAATCTAGCCAAAATAATTCGATACAATTACTAAAAATTATAGGAATCAATTCCATAAGAAAATACTATATTTTTCAATTAAAATCGAAAATTAATTAAATATTCGTCCGTGAGGCCCACATCTCGGAATCCAGCAAAAGTTATGAAATCTGACAACCCATTCAATTACGAGTCCAACCATACCAGTTTCACTCAAATCCGACTCCGAATCGATACCAAAATCTCAAAAATTCGTTTCTATGAGATTTCTAAATATTTCCCAAATTTCAATCTCAAAACACTATTAAATGGTGAAAACATTGATATATTCGTGTATATTAACCAAATCCGAGTTAGAATCACTTACCTCAATGTCTTTTCCTTGAAAATCTATTAAAAATTGCCTCTGCTCAAGCTCCAATTTGTTAAAAATGGAGAATGGGACGAATGCCCTCTTTTATAATTCTGCCCAGGCAGCCCTCGATCATGACCTCGATCCTCAGCCTCGATCGTGGCCTCGATCATGGTCTCTATCCTCAGCCTCGATTATGGCATCAATCGTGGCTTCGATCATGGCCTCGATCCTCGGCCTCGATCGTGGCTCCGATCATGGTCTTGATCCTCGGCCTCGATCGTGGTTCGATCATGACCTCGATCATGGCCTCGATCCTCGACCTCGATCATGGCTTCGATCATGGGTCTCGATCCTGGGCCTCGATCTTGGGTCTCAATCTCGGGCCTCGATCTTGGGCTCGATCTTGGCCCAGAATTTCCAGCAGAAAGGAAAAATTCCAGCAGTTGTTTTAAGTCCAACTTTTGATCCGTTAACCATCCGAAACTCACCCGAGGCCCTCAGGACCTCAACCAAATATACCAACAAGTCCTAAAACATCATACGAACTTATTTAAAACCTCAAATCACATAAAACAATGCTAAAACCACGAATTATGCTCCAATTCAAGCTTAATGAAACTTAAAATTTCCAACTTCTACATTCGATGTCGAAACCTATCAAATCAAATCCGATTGACCTCAAATTTTGCACGCAAGTCATATATGACATAACAGAGCAATAAAAATTTTCGGAACTGGATTCCGACCCCGATATAAAAAAGTCAACTCCCCTGTCAAAGTTCCAAACTTAGAATTCTTATTTTAGCCATTTCAAGCCTAATTTAACTACGAACTTCCAAATAAAATTATGAATACACTCCTAAGTCCAAAATCACCATACGGAGCTGTTGGAATCGTCAAAATTTTATTTCGGGGTCGTTTTCTCAAAATGTTGATCGAAGTCAAACTTGGCCTTTTAAAGCCAATTTAAGGAACCAAGTGTTCCGATTTCCACCCAAACACTTTCAAATCCCGAACCAACCATCCCCCGTAAGTCATAAATCATTAAAAGCACATACAGAAAGTTTTATTTTAGGGTGCGGGGTTCTAAAGGTCAAAATGACCGGTTGGGTCATTACACATAATACCACGTGACTATACAGGATTGCAACAACACGTGTGAATAATCAAGCCACCTCACAACCCACATATCATAAAAGTAATGCAGGGAATAGATGGTGACAGGAACATCTCAAAATAGGTAAGTGATAAGTGTGGATTTTAACCACTTATTAGTACCTTCTTGCTTTAATTTTTAGTCCAAAGGTAGTGATTTTTGCTTCCGAATCTAATGAAATTGTGTGAATTCCAGGCATGCTGGAGGATTTGAGCTCAATGAAGAAACCAAACTCAAAAAGGAGTATCCCAGCTCAACAAGTCAAAGAGGATAAGTGCAGAGAATTATGCGGTCCGCGAACTTATTTTGTGGCCGCAATTGAATATGCAGCCCACAGAAAGACAAGTGCGGCTGCAGACACCCTTGACGACTTAGAGGAGTTTTAGAAGAAGTGCGGTCCCATACCAGATTGTGCTGCCGCAAAAGCTGTTCGCACTGACAAGCTTGAAAAGTTCAGAGAAGCTGCAAAAGATCAAATGTGAAGCCTCCTTAGAATGCTGTCCACATCCAAAATGTGCGGTAGCAGAAGCTGAAGTGCGGTCACAGAAGTTATTATGCGGCCGAAGAATCCTTACCACTGCAAAAGAAAAAGAAGAAAGTGCAGCCGCAGCCAAATAGTGCGGCCGTAGAACCTCCTGAAGGGCAGTTTTGTCGGCAAATTTTTGGGCATTATAAATAGATGAGAAATACTTTTTTAGAGTAATTTTTGTACTATAGCAGCTGATAGCGGATAGAGTTTATTATTTTGGGCAATTTATGACAAAAATTATAGAAGACCTGCTAATTTTATCTTTTAATTTTAGTTTTATGTCTTCAATTGCTTCTTCTTTTTTATTTTCTATGACTTTGAGCATGAGTAGCTAGATTTTATCTAGAGTTGTGACCCAAGCCTAGCATGTAAAACTCATGGGTAACTAATATTAATGCTTGTGTTTGATTGGGTGAATGTTATTTAGCCTTGTTTATACTTTATATCTAGAATTAATGGTTTCAAACATTGATTCATGCCTATTTGACTTAGTTCTTACTTGAGAAAGAGGAACCTAGTCTAGGAAAGCTTGTCTAACAAGAAATTGAACTAGTTAAGGTTTTGATTAATTTGATTAAAGAATTTGAACTAGAGATAGGGATAATCCTACTTGAACTCATATCAATTACTTAAACTGCTACCCATTCGGTCTTGAGAAAGCTAATGTGGGCATAATCACTCTTTGACCGAGAGGTATTGAGTGGGTACTTTATAATTGAGGGTCATAACATACCCCGATCTACCAAACAAGCATAGATTTATTCTACCAATTAGGTTTACACCTAGGTGAAGGTTACATACCTAGGCTTTTTCCTTAATTGATAAAAACACCAAAAACATTTCATTTATTAGTTGCTCACTAATTAGTTTAATTTCTTGGAAGTCAAATTAGTTAATAATTTCTCACTATTTTTGAAAGATAAGTCCAATTATTTCAAGTTCTTCTCTTAAGTGTTTACCTTAGCATCAACCTAAACTCCCCGTGGATTCGACCCCGACTCGTGTTGAGTTTTATAATTGCAACGACCGTTTCATACTTGTTATTTGGGTGTGAATTGGACGTGATCAGTAAGCATCCTTTCAAGATCCAAAATGACCCTATTCACAACACACACAAATAATTGTCAAATCTTGAACACACTTTCACATTCCACAACCATAGGATAGTGCGTCTCTCTGACATAAACTCTCCAATTTACGACAGTACCAGAATCCCCGTACCTGACCTCAATCTCCACCACTTAAATGATTGACACGTCACACCTACAAAATCATTCCATGGGAGATACTCCCACAACCTTCCGCACCAAGTAACAAAATCTGAACGCCAGCATCTACAACCATGCTATTTATGTAGTGCTAATCAAGAATTCGCAAATTAATACACAATGCCTCTTCCATTGAACACAATTCTCAGGCGGCACTTATATAGCGCAAGTATACTCTTAAACATATGAAATCCCCCCTCCCGCTCCTCTGAGCTCGTGATGTCCCTGTCAAAACTGAACTGCAACTTTGACCCTTCAATCTCAATTTCACACCGCTCACTGCACCTACCATACTAATATGCAAGAGTGCAAGAATTTCATCTTAAATCCTGAATCGTCAGTAGCAGAAGCACACAATCGGCTAGAACCCCCTTTACTTAACTCAGCTCACGAGAAAAATAGCAACACACAACCAACTTCCCGTAACCATAGAAGACCAAAACTCAAGTTATGGTCAAACCGTCAAAACTCTCAGGGACCCATATGCACATAACCAAACGATTAAAATTGGATCCCTCCAAATAAAACAAATTACGGAGATTTCCAAGCCCACAAGTATAGCCACGAAACACCTGTATAGCCCTATCACACCGAAGGAATCGATAATTTCTTTTACCATGATGATCAAAACCACTACTAAACTAACCAAACTTCTTCCGATTTCTTCTTTACTTGAGTTCAAAGTAACACATCTCTTTTCCAGCGCACAATGAACATCAATCGTCACTCATCCCCAGTGACCCCAAGTTATAAGATCACGTCGTTTCAATACTCATAAGCTGTTTTATACCCTCTCATGCACTCAATAGTACCTCCAACTACTACACCCATCCCGAGGAGAACCTCTGCGAATCTGAAGTTGTTTCTTCTATCTCTCTAACACTGCACTGCAGACCCAGTGACAACATAGAAATACTCCATGTCCCTTTCACACTCCGCTCTAGAACTAAATCCTTAGACACACGATGGACCTGAAATCCTTAGGTACCACTCTTTAATTCTTGAACCCACTATAACTATTGTTGAGAGTTGCCCACTATAAACTAGTCACGAATACAAAACCAAATGACTACTACTCTGTAGCACACTAATACTCCAGAAAAGGAAATCATAGGAATCTCTTCCCTTGCACATCACACTCACAAAGAAATATCAAGTCTGAATCATTCCACAACCTTCACATATTAATGAGGTGAAATGTAGCAGACATCCACCAAATTCCTTGCTCGAATTACCCTGGATGTTCTCTTCCTAAGTCATAACTAATCCATCAATGTACTGATAACTAGAAACTGCAAAGACATATAACCACATGACCCAATCATCGACGGTAGGCTGGCTTTAAACTTGTCACGACCCAAAATCCAACCCGTCGTGATGGCACCTAACCTAACCTGCTAGGTAAGTCAAATAACAATAAAACACAATATAGTGATAATGATAAGAGTCAACAATGAAACAACTGAATTTTTATACAACTCCCTAAGGAGTGCTTTTGAACAAGGACAAAAATCAAGCACAAAAAGCTAAAGTGTGGACCGCAGAATTCTGTGTGCGGCCGTAGAACATGAAGAAGAATTAACAGAGATGCAATGTAAGGTGCGGACCGCACAATAATTAGGCGGTCGCAGAAGTCAAGGTTTAGAGATTTCCAACTCCAAGTCCAGCAAGAACTGCGGACCGCACTATAATTGTGCGGCCGCAGAAATCAAATGTGCGGCCACACCCAGAATTTTGCGGTCCGTAGAACTCAAGAGACACGGTCGCAGTGCAAAATTGTGCGGCCGCTGATCCAACTCCTATCAAGAGTTGAAGCGAAGTGTGGATCGCACACAGAATTGTGCAGCCGCAGAACCTCCAAAAGGGCAATTTTGTCCGAAATTTTTAGCTGTGTATAAATAGACTTTTTTGACGAAATTAGATTAAGTTTTTAATACCAGAAAGTCTGTAGCCATTTTTCTTTACTCTTTTAGGCAACTTTAGTTTATATTATTGATTTTTACATTGGATTTTCATCTATTAATCATTCAATATGAGTTTTATCATCTTTTCTTCTTTATTTTCTTCAATATCCACTATGAGTAGATAATTTTCTAGCTAGGGTTGTGACCCAACCCTAGTGTGGGAACCTAATGGGTGTTTGATTTATGGCTTATTTACAGTTGGGTGTGAATTATTTAGCCTATTTCTTACTATAATTGTAGAATTAATGGTTGCAAACATTGGTTCAAGCCTATTTGACTTAGTCTCTACTTGAGAAAGAGAGACTTAGTCTAGGAAAACTTGGCTAACAAGATTTTGGGATGAAATCAAGAGATTGATAGTCCCAATTAAAGGGTTGAACCTAGAGATAGTAAAATCCGACTTGAGGAATTTGTCAACTGTTTAGTTCAATACCCTTTTGGACTTGAGAAAGCCAAATTGGGCAAAACCACTCTCTTACCGAGAGGTATTGAGTGGGTATTTGAGTGTTGATTTCTATAATACACCCCAACCAACTAAACTTGCTCTAAAGCCCACAACCCGTTAGGCAAACACCTAGGTGGAAGTCACAGCCCTAGACCTTTTACATATTTGAAAAACAACAACAAAAACATTCTTCTCTAGTTTCATATTTTTCAATTTCAATCCTTAGTATAATTTTAGAAGTAAAATCAAAACAAAGTTTGTGGAAGTGCAACTTAGACAATTCACGGGCTTAGACCAAATACATACTACTAATCCCATCTACGCTCCTTGTGGATTCGATCCCGACTCCTAGTTGGGTATTATTATTGCAATCGACCGCTTCACAACCCAATTTGAGGTGTGACTTGAGCGAGATCAAGGCATACCATGAAATCGGACAATCTCTTGGATATAAATCTGGGCCAACCTCTCGGAAGAGTAAGTAGTCATAACCAGAATAAAGTGTGCCGCCTTTGTCAGCCTGTCAACAATGACCCAAATGGCATCAAACTTCCTCAACGTCCGCGGCAACCCAACTACGAAGTCCATGGAGATGCGCTTCTACTTCCACTCCAGTATAACCATTTGCTGGAGTAGGCCACAAGGCCTCTGGTGCTCACACTTAACCTGCTGGCAATTCAGACATCTCCCTACATACTCAACTATGTCCTTCTTCATCTACCGCCACCAATAATGCTGCCTCAGGTCACGATATATCTTCGTAGCACCTGGATGAATGGAATATCGAGAACTGTGTGTCTCCTCTAGAATCTTCTCCCTCAAGCCACCAACATTAGGAACACATAGGCGACCCTGGAGTCGCAGAATACCATCCTCACCGATAGTGACCTCCTTGGAAACACCCTGTAGTACCATCTCTTTGAGAACCAACAAGTGCGAATCATCGTACTGACAAGCCTTGATCCACTCAAGTAATGAAGACTGAGCCACACCACATGCGATAACTCGACTGAGCTTTGAAATATCCAACTTCACAAGTCTGTTAGCTAAGGACTGAATGTCAAAACCAATGGCCTCTCCTCTATCTAAATGAATGCCAAACTACCCATACACTTGGCCTTTTTGCTCAAGGTATCCACTACCACATGCGCCTTGCCCGGATTGTAATATCATAGTCCTTCAGTAACTCAAGCCACCTGCGCTACCTCAAACTAAGGTTCCTCTACTTAAACAAATGCTACAAACTGTGGTGATCAGTGTAAACACTGGACACCCCATAAAGATAATGCCTCCAGATCTTGAGGGCATGAACTATCGCGGCCAACTCCAAATCATGTATGGGTTAATTCTTATCGTGGGGCTTCATCTGACGTGAAGCATATGCAATAACTTGCCCCTTCTGCATCAATATACAACGCAAGCCATCGCGTGAAGCGTCGCAATACACGATATACATCCCTGAACCAGTGGTCAATACTAACATTGGTGTTGTTGTCAAAGTGGTCTTGAGCTTCCGAAAGCTCGCCTCGCAATCATCAGATCCTCTGAATGGAGAACCCTTTTTCATCAATCTAGTCCAGGGTGCTGTAATAGACGAGAAGCCCTCTATGAACCACTGAAAATAACCTGCTAACACCAAGAAACTACTAATCTCGGTCGATGTGGTAGGACGAGGCCAACTCTGGACTACCTTGATCTTCCTGGGATCCACCTTAATACCCTCACCTAATACAATATGCCCCAAGAAAGCCATGGAATCCAACTAGAACTCGCACTTGTAGAACTTAGCATATAGCTTCTGTTCTCGCAGGGTCCGAAGCACTAACCTCAAATGCTGCTCGTGCTCCTCCATACTACGCGAGTAGATCAATATGTCATCAATGAAGACAATGACAAATGAGTGAAGATATGGCCTGAAAACCCAATTAATTAAATCCATTAATGCCGCCGTGGCATTAGTCAAGCCGAAGGACATCACTAAAAACTCATAGTGCCCATACCTGTTCCGAAAAGCCGTCTTTCGTACATCCGAAGCACGAATCTTTAGCGGATAATACTTAGATCTCAAGTCAATCTTAGAGATCACCCTGGCACCCTGCAACCGGCCAAATATGTCATCAATGCGCGGCAACAAGTACTTATTCTTGATGGTGACTTTGTTCAACTGGCGGTAATCAATGCACATCCGCATACTCCCATCCTTCTTCTTCACTAACAACACCGGTGCGCCCTAAGGCGGCACACTGGGTCTAATGAACCCCTTCTCAAGCAACTTCTGAAGCTGCTCCTTTAACTCTCTCAGCTCCTTGGAAGCCATGAAATAATGCAAAGTAGAAATAGGCTGGGTACCTGACACCAAATCAATGCCGAAATCGATATCCAGATCCGGCAGCATACCTGGTGGATCAGCAGGAAATGCATCGGAAAATTCTCGTACCACCGGCACTGAATCTAACACGGGAGTCTCTGCAGTAGTATCCCTAACAAAGGTCAAATAGGCCAAACAACCTTTCTCGACCATATATTGAGCCTTCAACAAAGAAATAACCTGGGCATAAGTACCGACAGATGATCCCCTTCACTCTAATCTGGGCAACTCAGGCATCGCCAAGGTAATAGTCTTGGCATAGCTATCAAGAATGACATGGTACGATGACAACCAGTCCATGCCCAGGATAACCTCGAAATCAGCCATATTGAGCAATAGAAGATCCGCTCTGGTCTCATAACCAAAGAAAGTCATGACACAGGACTGGTAAACCCGATTCACAACAACAAAATCACCTACTAGCGTGGACACATATACAGGGACGCCCAAGGACTCGCAAGATACATCCGGATAAGGAGAAAATAGAGAGGAAACATAGGAATAAATAGACCCCGGATCAAATAATACCGAGGCATCCCTAAGACAAACAAAAATAGTACATGTGATCACTGCATCGGAGGTGACTGCCTTTGGCCGGACTAGCGAGCGATCTGGTAGCTGGTGTGGTAATCATGGGTCGATAGTCCTGCTGCTCGGCCTTGACCCAAAGTCTAGGACAAAACCTCTTCATGTGGACAAGATCCCTGCACTCGAAATAACCCCTCGGAGCAGTGCACTACTATCCTGAAGTCTGACCCTGATGGCCTGAATACCCATTGGAGGAACCGTAAATAGCTGGCGGATAGTAAGTACTCTCTGGAATGGCACTGAAGTAAGGTCGTGCTGGAGCACTCCGAGCAGGCAGTGGTACTGACTGCATGTGCCTGCTAAACTGACCCCTCATGAACTAGCCTCTTCCCCTAGGTGGGGCACCATTGAATCCTCCAAACTACCTAGGCCGCTTGTCCCTCGGTGCAAACTCTCCGCTGCGATTGAGAATACTCTCGATCCTTTGAGCTATATCTACAACCTGATGAAAGAGAGTCCCCATATCTGCCTCACATGCCATAGAAACTTGAATCTTAAGGTGCCTACATGCAATGAACCTCTGCACCCTCTCTGCGTCTGTGGGGAGTATAATAGCTGCATGGCGAGACAAGTCAGTGAATCTCGTCTCATAGTCGGTCACAGACATATGACCCTGACGGAGTCGCTCAAATTAACCCTGAAGCTCCTCTCTCTCCGAAGGTAGTATGTACTTCTCCAAGAACAAATGTATAAATTAATCCCAAGTCAAGGGAGGTGAACCTACTGGCCTGCTAAAGAGGTAAACCTGCCACCATCTGTGGACCTTGCCCTCAAGCTGAAAGATGGTGAAGTCCACCCCATTGGACTCCAATATCCCAATGTTCCGTAGCCCATTCTTGCACCGGTCGATGAAATCCTAGGGTTCCTCTGACAGCTCACCCCCCAAAGTTAGAGGGGCAAAGTCTAGTCCATCTATCCAGCCGCTTCTACTGATCAACGGTCGTGACTAGTACAGACTCTGGCATAACCGCTGCAACTAGCTGGGCCCCACCTACCGGTAGTGCATCTGGGGTATGATAAACGGTAGTAGCGTGCCCTGGATCCTGAGCGGTAAGGGTCTATGCTCCCCTCCCACCTGAGATGTGGCTGGGTCCGCTGCAAATAAACCACGCTACGTCATAGAGTGAATGAACCGTAGCATACAACCCATGACCACCTGAAATCCCAGTGCAGTCATAAAATCTACTGGGGCTGGCTGTGCATGCATCTCATCCTGCTCCTCAATAATAGGATCCTCCACTGGATCCACTGGTCGTACAACAGGAGCAACCCTAGGACGCCCTTGTCCTCTTATAGGAGATGGAGCCCTCCCCCGGCCTCTGCCTCGACCTCTAGACACGGGGGGGGGAGTAACTCCTCTACCGCCTGATACATCTGCCGTGCGTGTTCTCACAATCTGTGAGAGATCAATAGAAATATACTTAGAAAAATATCAATTGCACGGTATGAGGTAAAGAAAGAGATATTTTCTAAAGCCTCTCGAAGATAAGTGTGGACATCTCCGCACCAATCCGCAAGACTGTATAAGGATCGCTCATGACTTGTGAAACCTATGTGAACCTAACACTCCAATATCAAGCTATCACAATCCAAAATTCATAATAGGCCGCAATGGAACCTAACTCCGCCGTTAAGTGAACCTACAATATAATTTCCCCTTATTAACATTTAAAACAAAAGTTTTCTTTTTAAAAGAACAAGATAAGTAAGATCTCATGCAACTGTACATACTCTTTTCTCAACAAAATACGAGTGTGAGAAATACATCCACTGTAGTGACAGTAATGATAAGTACACCAGTACATAAATGCTAAAAGCCCCCAAAACCCGGTGCCACAAGTGTATGAGCAATCTATGAATATAAAAAACTAATAGAACTATTGTCTGAAAGGTAATAGACAGAAAAAAATAAACAAGGTAGAGGGAGACTCCGGTGCTGCAGATCATAGCAAGGTAAGCAACTCACCACTAAGTCTCCATAGGAGTGCGGCTACGCGCCCGTGTGACCTTTGGTAGTACCTGTCTTAGTATCTGTACATTCAGTGCAGAAGTTTAGCGTGCGTATAGAAAACAACGCGTACCTAGTAAGTATCTAGTCTAACCTCGAATAAGTAATGACGAGGGGTCAACTTGACACTTACTAGAGGTCAAACAGGAATAAAAATACATAATGTAAACATGGGGAGTATACAATAAGTAGCCAAAAAGCAAGTAAAAGTAATTACAGTAATTCCACACACGAGTCTATATCAAATCACTATACATGTCATAACCTGCCTTGAAGGCGCTAACTCAACTGTTACCAATCCAAATCTAGTATCAAATATTAAGCATGAAGCTGCTGAGGCGAACGACCCGATCCCATAGGAATAGTGGTACTCAGTACTACTGAGGCGAATGGCTTGATCCCATAAGAATAGTGTTACCATGTTGCTGAGGCGAACTGTCTGATCCCATAAGAGTAGTGTTACTATACGGCCAAGGCGAACAATCCGATCCCATAAGAGTAATTTATTTCACTGCCGAGGTGAACGACCCGATCCCATAAGAGTAGAGAAATTTACCTCGCTCGCGAAAGCACATACGAGACGAGAAAACACGGATCTATAATTTATCTAATATTTCTGAATTTTTTCAAAGCAAGAGGATAAGTTGGTATCTTTATTAAAATCCTCAATCCCAGTCATAATCAAAAAACTTATTACACATGATGGGTATAAATATCACAATCAAAAGCATGATGTGAATCTAAGTCTACCCGGACTTATCATGAATATAGTTACGTACAGACTCTTGTCACCACGTGCGTACGTAGATCCCCACAACAAGTAGCATACAACAATTAATACACCTAAAGGGATAAGTTCCCTCTTACAAGGTTAGAAAAGAGACTTACCTCGCTTTGAATCCCACTAACTGGCTCTTTAACCTCACTAGAACTCCCCAAATGAAGCCGACAATCCGAAGCTAATCAAAAGTCGCATAAACTAATCAATAAGTGCTCAAAAGTTCATAGTTTAAGCACTAGAATAATTACCAAACCCAATTTGGAAGATTGTAAAAAATTAACCCCCAAGCCCACATGCCCGAATTCTTGAAATTTTTGTAAATAATTGTTACCTATAACCTTGCGAACACAAATATAAAATTTCTACTTAATTACATAACCATTTTCGTGGTCAAAATCTCATCTTTTTCAAAACCTAGGTTTTTCAACAAACTCCTAAAGTTTCCATATTTTACCCATTAAAATCTACCCATAAACTATGTATTTAACTTACATTAGGTAGAAATTACTCACCTTACAATGTTTGATGAAAACCCCTCTCCAAGAAGCTTCAAATTCGGACCACACAAGTGAGAAATGGGAAAAATAAGCCTTTGTCTTGTCTTTAAAATATTTTCTGCCCAGTGGTTCCTTCTTCGCGATAGGGCACTCGCGATCGCGAAGG
The DNA here is from genome assembly GCF_000390325.3 of Nicotiana tomentosiformis. NCBI lineage: Eukaryota > Viridiplantae > Streptophyta > Magnoliopsida > Solanales > Solanaceae > Nicotiana > Nicotiana tomentosiformis. The sequence goes on along the minus strand of NC_090815.1, from coordinate 31,247,672 downwards.
CAAAATGCTAAGCCCAGGAAAACTGCCCTTTGCGAACATGATACAAGCCTCGTGAATGCGAAGGCTTAGATAGCCTGCCCATCGCGAACACGACGACCTCAACACGAACGTGAAGCCAATCGACTGACCCCCTCCCCAGCTGGCCTCACACTTCGCAAATGTGAATGCCTGAGCGCGGACGTGAAGGCCAGTGGCCTAGTGCTCTGGTAACGCGGTCCCATCTTGTGAATGCTTAGGAATAAATGCCACCCAGTGTCATTCCTTCATCACGAATGCGACCTCTGCTCCACATTCGTGCAGAAGGAAACCAGAACATCAAATTTCCTGTGTTTCTGACTTAGCTCCGGGCGGTCTGAAACACACCCAAACCATTCGGGACCCTGTCTAATAGCATAACCAAGTCCATAAATACAATACAAACCTGCTCAAAACCTTGAAACACGTAAAACAGTATCGAAACCAAGAATTCCACACCAAAACCAAATTGAATCAATTTATGAACTTCAAACTTCTCAACTAGCTCCGAAAGCGTCGAATCATACTTATACAACTTGGAATAACACCAAATTTTGCGTACAAGTCAAAAATCACCATACAGATCTATTCCCAGGCTCGTAATCCCGAATGGACCTCAATAACACTAAAGTCTACTCCAAATCAAATTTAAAGAACTAGAAAACCTTCCATAAGCTAACTTCCAACATTAAATGCCGAAACGCTCCCGGATCACCCGAAACCCGATCCGAACAAATGCCCAAGTCCAAAATTAAAATATGAACCTATTGAAACTATCAAATCTCAGTTTCGAAGTCATTTACTCAAAATATTGACTCAAGTCAAACTTGGCCATCTTAGGCCCCTATTTAGGAACTCAATGTTCCGATTTCAACCCGAACCTTTCCAAACCTGAATCAACCATCCCTGCAAGTTATAAAATAGTAAAAGTACATACGGAGAGCCTCAATTAGGAAAACAAGGATCTAGAAAACAAAACGAACGGTCAGGTCGCTACACTAAGTGTAAAAAAAGATACAAATTTATGTGATTGGTAAAAGGTGGAAAAGAATAATCTTTGAACAACCTTAGTATACAACGAATAAGGTAAAAGAATGAATTTAATGAATAAAGAATGAATGTGTTATAATAAAAATATGTCAACAAGTTATGACATGGAAAATCATTGCATCAATACAAAGAATTATTTGTGCCGAAAATGAGTTATCAATTCAATGAATAACCAAAGGCCATTTTTGGAGTCATGGTCTTGAAACGCAATTTATGCGAGCCAAACCCAAATGGCTATAAGACCTAAGTCTCTCAACGGAAGTACAATAATTCAATTACAACTTCTTTACAATTATATCTATCCAAAGCGTGTCAATTTGAGAATAATTTACATATAAAGTGATTCGAAAGGATGCTCGTACAATTTTAAGACAAAGACAAAATTATTTATTTATTTATTTATTAAAAGATGACATATTTTCATTTTTATATATGTCTAATTTAACTAGTTGGATGTATGTCAATCACAAATCACATTATGAATGTATCCAACAACCTAGCATATATGCATAAATTTTATGAACTCGCATAACATGCAATATTACGGATTAACCTGATTATTAACTAGATACAATTCCCTAAGTATTTAGCAAATAGATAATATTAAAGCAAGCAAACAAACACATCTATCTACTACTTTATTATACTTTACGTTTTAGGTACATTCAAGAACGGGAAGTACGAAGTGGGGAATTTGACAGGATTCGTCTTCGTCTCCTTGCGTCATCTTTCCAAAGGGTTTCGGATAAAGTACCTCACAAGATAAGAGAAATAAAATTGTTAGCGAAATAATATAACGTAAAAGACAAACTGATAAAGTGACATATTTTTGAAATGGGTTTTGTTTTAAAATATTTATGGAAAATTGCTTTTGGAGATGATTTGAAAATGTTTTGTTTTATGAAAGATTGTTTGAAAAGATGTTTTTTGGGAAATTGTTTATGGAAAATAGTTTTAAAATAATATAGGAGGCTCAGATATGTATTTTTAATATCCGTCTAGCCATGAGAATGGGAACCGCCTCTGTAGTAACTCATGGTCCAAATAACATTAGCGCAAGTAGAAAGGTGTCACAACAAACAAAAATAGGAAATTCCAACCAAATGCAGTGACCAAACGAGCAAACACATGGTCCAAATAAGCAAGGGACTCGAGCCTTCCCAGGATGGAACAAAATAATTGAGTAAAAGGGGCTAATATTGTCACAAGTATGAGACGCCGTTTTAACGGAGATTTTTGGAGCGGGGAAACAACAAAAGGACACAAAAACTCGTCGAAAATTTATAAGAAACCGACCAGTCTTCGCGTTACCCAGAAACAACAAGAAATATTCATAAAGAGTAAAAGGGAAAAATCAAGCTTGCCAGAATTTTGTTCGTCACAGTGGACGTCCGGGACGGGCAGCAGCCACAAAACTCGATAAAATAACAACAATGCACATGAAGGACTGGACGACCAATGAAATTTTCGTTCGGATCTGGGAATATCCGGCAATATTTAGTTGAGCCCTTTCTTTTTTTAGATCTGTGTTAACTTAAAGAGAAGAAGAAGAATAGACGATAGAGTAACAGCAGAGCGACCGCCGACGTTCAACTCCAGCGATGGCAGCAGCGAGGCGACCGTAACAGTAGAGAGAGAGAGAGAGAGAGAGAGAGAGAGAGAGAGAGAGAGAGAGAGAGAGAGAGAGAGAGAGAGAGAGACGGGGCTGATGGTGAGCGCGGAGGTGTACAACCTTGGTGGTTGTTGCCAGCCTACCATTGATAAAATCTGGGGGCGGCAACGGGTGGCCAGATATCGCCCAAAGATAGAGAGAAGAGGACATGCGGCTAATTGTGTTAGAGGTATGAGGGATTGTAAAAATGAGAGAGAAGATATATGACAAAGGGTTAGGGTTTTAGTAAGAATAAAAATATGATGTTATAAAGTGCTATTGTGTGTGAAAATAAAATGTGGGGTCTGGGGTAATGAACTTGGGGACCAAGTTTTGAAAATTAAAAAAGGTAAAAATATTAAAGAAATATATAGTCAAAATGTAAAGTTGTAATGGCACATCAAGTCATGTCATTGTCATTGTCATTGTCATGTCACATCAATATCTAATCACATAATATGTCTCATCACGTCGGATATTGACGAGACATTAATTTGACTGAACTGAATCCGTATTTTGAAATAAATTTTAGTGGCTTCCATGTAATTAATAGACTATACTATATAAGAAAAATATTTATTTAATCAAGAAATCTTGTAGTATGCTTTTTTAAAGTTGTAACTACTACGATGACGTAGTAATTTTTTTTGAAGGCAATAAATTAATATAAATGCTAATATTTGGAAAATAAGACAATAATCAATGAACTGTTTTATGTTTTTTAGAAAATGCACAAAAATGGTAGCATTTAATTAATTTCAATAAAATGATAAGAATTTCCATATTTTGTGAAAAAAAGAATAATTATCAATAAATTGCATTGAACCTAAATAATGTGCAAAAAACTTTAGTGTTATAATTTTTAACTAGGAAACCTGCAAAAGTTAATTTTTAAATATGGAGGGTCAAAATTGAGTGTCAACAGTTGCTCTTTTTTGACCGGAGATGATGCAAGAGTCTTTGGGCAAAGATATTGACTCCATACTCAATTTTAACCCGACATGACAGAGTGAGGAATGAGGATGTTTTGGAGGTTGTGACCGAACTCTTCTATTTGAGTTGCCTACATATCTTGGGTTGCACAAGAATCAGGTCGCGTGTAGTTCTGTAAAATTGAGTACTACTTCTGAATCGTAGTCTCATGGAGTGGAAGAAAAACGTTCGAGGACGAAAAGGTTTGTATGATCTCGACATTGCTTCCAGGATTGCCCCAGTGTCAAACTGTGGTGACACCGGGAGATGAATGTTGGATGATGGATGGATCGATTTGAATGTATTTCAATGTGGTTACGGCCGGGCTCTAAATTGAGTATTCCTACATATCTCGGATGTAACGAGAAAGAGGCCGATTGTAGTTTGAGAAGCGACGGGATGGTTTGATTTTGATTTTTGATTATGAAAATTGCCCCAACATTAGGTTGTGATAACACTCAGTGTTTTATTTTGGCTATGGAGGTTCTGATTACCTACACACCCCATGTCAGTAGGACATAAGTATGATATTTAGGGACATGCCACCGATTACTGTTGGAAAGCTCGCTGTCCGTCCTTAAAATCTGTCCCGATTTATTTGTGAGAAGATAATTCCACATTGTATCGCATCTTTGATCAGTAGAGTTGACAATGTGTGGACTATGCCTCCATTGACTTGAGAAAGATGGATATGTGATTTTTGAACGAAATAGGATTAAAGGTTGGAATTCTAATTCGAAGGAAATCCCGGCTGTGTACCGGTTTGGAGTGATACCGGAGAACTTGAATGTAAAAAGGAATTTCGGACTGTGTACCGGTCTGAAGTGATATCGGAGCACCTAAATAAAAATAAGGAAATCAGGGCTGTGTACAGGTCCGAAGTGATCGGAGTGATCGAAGCATTTTGAATTATTGAAGGAAATTCGGTATGTGTACCGATCCGAAGTGATCAGAGCACTTTTAATTGTTGAAGGAAATATAGGTTGTGTACCGGTTCGAAGTGATCAGAGCACTTTCAATTGTTGAAGGAAATTTGGGCTGTGTAAAAGTATAAAGTGATCGAAGCATTTAAATCTAAAATACCCGTATTGAAAGGTGGGCTCCTGTAAAACTGAACTTGATGTAAAATACCCATTGTTTAGGAGGGCACTTGGAAAATTTGGTTTTGAAATAAAATACCCATTGTGCACGAGGGCGCCTGGAAAATCAAGGCGTTATTTTTCTATGTAAGAAAATGATGAAAAGGGTTCTGTTATTAATGACTCAGGCAGGCAATAAATGCAAAAAGATAGAATTTTAAATGATATGGCCGGGTCTGTCTCAGACTGTGTACGTACCCAAATGAAATCAGGCCAAAGCGTAGTTCGATTGTAAAAGATTACTGAATCCGATGTGGATTGCCTACATGTTCCTACCAAAGGAAATCAGGTCGTGGCATAGTTCCAAATATATAGAAATGATTTTGATTTTCTATTACAAGAGTGCGACCGGATCCTATGTGGGTTCCCTACGTATCCCACTGTGGAAAGTCAGGTCGAGCATAGTGTTAGAAAAAAAATCTAACTACACTGTCAGCAAAGCTTGACTCACTTTTTTTCATTTGTGTTTTTGTTGTTTTGTAGCTTTTTGTAGAGAATATTTGAAAATTTTAAGAGTAAAGAGAGACTGCGATTTATTAATCAATCCTTTTTTTACTGACTTGACTTTGGTTGGTACCGACAATTAGTTTTATGCATAAGAATTCCACCATACACTTTCCACCAAATCGAGATCAGTTTATGGGTAATTGCTACAACTTCGAGTGGTACCTCATGTATACCTAAGTATCGACAAGATTTGTCCGTCTTGTTTCAATCAAAGGTTTCGAATTCTGGCTAACTCATATTTCAAGTGCCCCCACCTTAAAGAAAGTCCTAATTTTCACACATTTATGAAGTATTTATGTTTTTATGACATGTTTGAGAAAGTACACTCATGCTAAAAAAAATGTTCAATGCACGCAATTGAGATACCATATGCTTGGCCTTTATATGAGTATCCACCAATGTGAGAACACTCGGAATAAGATCATGTAGTAATTTGTTATTGGCTTGTAATATAGGTTTGGGGATGGGTAGGATGCTCATTTGGGATAAAGGTGGTTAATCCCTCCTTGCGCATTGCACTGTATCCGCATTTTCGGCATTCAAACCATGCTTCGACGCTTGATCTTGTTTAGCTCGATGTCCCTTTCTTTGCTTTGACTTCTGTTGAACTTGTAGGAGGTTCTTCTTCCATTTTTGGAGGTTTTTTCGTTTCTTTTTCTTTTTAGTTTTGAGGTTTCTTCTTCTTTGCAAGAGTTTTTCCCTTCTTTTTTTTGTCGACAGAGTCCTCCTTTTTGAATTTGTAGAGATTTCTCATCTCTTTTTTTTTTCGAATCTGCGAAAGTTTTCTCCTTCTTGCTGGATCCTCCTTTTGAATTTGTGGAGTTTCCTCTTTCTTTTTCTGAAGCCATATCTCTGATTGTCTTGGACTTTGCATCCTCGCCTTTTCATGTTTTTCGCCTTCACTTTGGTCTTCGTTCGAAGTTACACGTTTTCAGTGCGCGCAAGGTGGTTGGGCCAAGAGAGGGGTAGTGCTCATAAGCACACATAAGGGTATAGGCTAAGATGTGGTTGTCCAAAGAAAAGGTTTAAAGCTCAAAGGGGGAATGCTAGGGATTGACGTCATTTGGTCGGCTAGAAAGGCTCAATCGAGTCAAAGAAAGCCTACAATCCTTTCCTAAACCAAGCGTTACTCAGTATTTCGCCTCAACAGACATTCAGGTCAAGTTCTAGATTTACAATGCAATGCATGAATTTTAATCTAAATCTCACCACATAATGCACATGAAATGATGAGTTCGGCTTTGTTCTTATCCTAACTATAAGTATGAAATTTTTCTAGCGTCACTAAGGCATAATTAAGAGGTACCCCAAGAATCTATGATTTACCCAAAGTTAACCCTCTCAGTCATACCAATTAAGATTTATTGTTTCCCATGCACACTCCAAACCGTGTTGGTACCAAACAAGTCAAGTTATTGATTCCGAATCCGAAGGTTGCCTACGTATCTCATTGAAATGCAAATTAGGTCAAGCATAGTTCAGGAAGGGTGGAAAGAAAATATTTTTAGATTTTCATTTAAGTTTAATTTTTTGAATTTTTGCATTAATCAATTTTTGTGATTTTTGATAGAGAGAATTGAATGTAAAACAGGCTTTGTAGTTACCTTTCCGAAGCGATATCAGAGCATTGGATGTTAGACGGGCTTGGTGATTATCGTTCTGAAGAAATATCGGAGCATCGAAGGTTAGACAGGCATTGTAGTTACCATTCCGATGCTATATCAGAGCATGGACAGGAAAGTAAAATGACGGGCTTTATTATCGTTCTGAAGTGATATCAGAGCATGGACATGAAAGTAAAATGACGGATTGTTTACGATTCTAATGCGATATCAGAGCTTTGACAGGCTGTGTACTGTTCTGATACGATATCAGAGCATTGACATGAATGTAAAATTTGACGGACTATTTACCATTCCGATGCGATATTGGAGCATTGACAGTAATGTAAAATTTGAGGGACTTTTTACCGTTCTGATGTGATATCGAATCTTTGACGGGTTATGTACCATTCCGATGCAATATCGGAGTATGGACAGAAATGTAAAATTAAATTAGTCTCCACGCGATGGGAGGATTTGACGAGAATGTAAAATTTGAATCAGTCTCCATGCGATGGGAGGATTCGACAGGAATGTAAAATTTCGCCATGGGAGGATTCAACAGGAATGTAAAATTTGAATTAGTCTCCACGCGATGGGAGGATTCGATAGGAATGTAAAATTTGAATGAGTCTCCACGCGATGAGAGGATTCGACGGAATTGAAAATCTCCACATGATGGGAGTATTATTTTTGGCTTTTTAAAAATGAGATCAAACCCGAGAAGGGTCCTTGATTGATTTTTTTATTTTTTTGAAAAATGTGACCGAACCTAAAGGTTGCCTACGTATCTCGTCAAAATGAGAATCAGATCAAGCGTAATTTGGGAAGATTAGATATGAAGAGGAGATGTTTTGGATTTTGAAATTCCTCAAGGAGAGAGGATGATATTTTTGGATTTTGATGTTGATATCTAATGGGGGGACTTCTAGAGAAGCAACAGAGGAAGACATACAAAAGTTTGCTATATTTTTTTGATTTTTGGGAATGACCCCTTTGTAAGGATCTTTGGTCAATTGTGACCCAAGTGGCCAGACTTAACCGATTCATCCAGTTAAGGACGATAAAAACAAGACCCATTACAGGTTGCCGATGTATCTTGACACAAGGTCAAGAATTAGGTACGCATAGTTCATGAAGGTTGGGGAGTATAAGGTGTATGGTTTTCAACACTTCTTTTACTCTCCTATTTTTGAAGGATTGCAACTAACTACATTAATTGCATCAAAGATATGTATAAAATGCAAGGGTTTAGACAAATGCGGAGCGATGCCTCATTGTACCCATGACTAGGTGTGATATCTCTGAAGTTGAAGAGCGACTCCTTCTAGAAGACGTGCCCCAGTTGCTCCTTCGAATAGTTGCTTCGATGTCCCCTGGCTGTTTGCAAGACAGTTGTTATGGTTGTCTCCCAACTGATTGCAGGGATGTTTTGTTGTGACCTTTCAGTTGTCCACAAGAACCTTTGATAATCGCCCCCGACTATTAGCCAGTGGTATTATCTTATTAAGATATAGAAGTATTGTGAGAGTAGTGCCGTCATAAAATGATGGAATTAAGAAGTGTAACTAACACTCCCCTATTTGTTCGATCGATGTTCCAAAATGTCCTATGTCGGATGCTATTTCCCGTGTAGTCCCAGGATGATGCACCTTCCGACTGTCCACAAGAACCATTTGATGATCGTCCCTGGTTGACAATCGAGAACGATGTTCTGATCTAAATATAGAAAAGTGGTGAGAGCAGCGGAGTTATAAAAGTTGATAGAGTTCATTGTAAGACTATTACTCCCCTGATTATCTGACTGATGCTCCACCAAGTCCGAGACCCGATGTTATCTCCCATGAAGTGCCCGGGATAATGTACCTGCAAAATTCGCAGGAGAAAATGTTAGAGTCCCTCTCAGGTGAAGTTCTAAAATTAAGAGGGTGTAGAGTTAAGCGGTGCAGCTAGTGGTGTATCCGATTGTGATCGAAAATGCGATGTCGTCATTCCATGATGGTTTCGGAAATTGTATCGTCCCTCCTGCGTCCAAAGAAACATTCTTAGTTTGAGGGAGGGAAATTGATTCATGTTGACTTGAGGCTTTGCTTGTTCTTCTTTGTTTGTTCGAGTCGTATGAGCATGACACTTCTCGAAGGCTGTCTAACAATTTGCCCCTGTAACAAAAGGGTTGACTTATATTGAATCTTTGAATTTAAAAAGTGGGAATGAACACCATGACTCCATAGCCAGATGTTTAAATAAATGACTTGCATCCCATATGTTGGGATTTAAATCGAGTTGGGCTCAGAGTAAGGTTGACATGGTATTTTGATGTTTGGATTTTTGGTGAAATTTTGTTGACACTCTTGGAAATTTCTGGGTTGAGAGCATTATCGCATTGTTCCAAAAGAACTGCCCCAGTTTCCAGTACAGAGGAAATTAATTTGAAAAGGTGAGGGGACCAAACCCTATGTAGGGCTGCCTACGTATCTTACCAAGGTAAGAATTAGGTCAAAACATAGTTCGGGCAAACTACTGGAATTATGTGATTTGTATGATTGTCATGAATGAGCGATTGTTTCTTGAGAAGAAGTATGGTTATGAATGAGAACTCTAGGGTGGGTGGGTGGGTGGGTGGATATTGGTATGTCATGACCCCAATATTTCTCCGTAGGATGTCGTGACAACACCTAGTCTCTAAGACTAGGTAACCCTAACAAGCATGAATAATGTTTGAAATAATAATCTAAAAGCTCAAACGTCAGCAACTGTATAAAGTAAAAACTATAAGTCAAAGTATATACAACTCCCAAAACCCGGTAGATATATGTCACAAGCTCTATATACAATGTTGCAAATATCCTAAACATCACTCTCTATCAAAACATAAAGAAACAACGAAAAGACGAGATAGAAGGGGACTCCGAGGCCTGCGGACGCGAGCATGTGTACCTTGAAGTGTCCAATCAGCAGCACACCACTCTAATATCGAGGCTAATAGGATGCACCTGGATCTGCACAAAAACATATGCAGAAGCGTAGTATGATACACCATGATGGTACCCAGTAAGTACCAAGCCTAAACTTGGTAGAGTAGTGACGAGGTCAGGTCAAGGCCCTACTGGGAATAATAAGAAACAAGGCAGAAGATATAATGATATGATAAAATGATAGGGAAGTGTAACAATATGAATTTACGGAAGATAATAACACGAAATCAAAGAAGACAAATACAACATGTAAGGAAGCAAGAATCTTACAAGTTATGGAACAACAACAACAAAAAATACATCAAATAGAGGAAATCAATATGGGCACTCCCGAGGTACTGCCTCGTAGTCCAAAAAATAAATATCTCACAATCTTTCCTTATACCACCCATGTGCATCAATAATCACAACAGCACGGCAGAAACCTCGTGTAACAATAAACACCGCATGGCAGAAACCTCATGACACAATAACAACTGCACGGCAGAAACCTCGTGCAACAATAAACACCGCACAGAAGAAACCTCGTGCAATAATAAACACCGCACGATAGAAACCTCGTGCAACAATAAACACCGCACGCCAGAAACCTCGTGCCACAATAACAACCCTATGGCATAAACCTCATGCCAGAATAACAACTTGGCAGAAACTTCGTGCTACAATAACAACCGCACGATAGAAACCTCATGCGACAATAACAACGAAATAATCACCTCAACAAAAATCACAAAAACCAAAACATAACAATTGAAACAATGATATTTCAAGGATAGCAATTTCATGTAAAGAATCCCACAGTAAAATAGTGAATACGGAATCAAGGAAGCAGATAATTTAACTAAGCATGTTGTACAAGTTGCAAATAAGAGATAAGACACGTAAATATGTGAAATTAGGCTAACATGGTGACTACACACGCTAAAGTAACTCAATTAAGGAAATAAAAAGGGAAACTACTTAGCAAAATCGAAAATTTAACATTTAGTCCGTGTACGCACTCGTCACCTCACGTACATGGCCTTCACATATTGCAATTTACCATAACAGTACCAAATCCTAAGGGGAATTTCTCTCACACAAGGTTAGACAAGTCACTTACCTCAAACCTCGCTTAATCAATCAATAAGAAGGCTTTCCCTCGATTTTCCAACTCCGAACGGCTCGAATCTAGCAAAAATAATTTCATACTATAAATATAACTATAGGAAACTAATTTAAATAATGAAATAATAATTTTAGTAAGAATTGGAAAAATAGCCCCAAGAGGTCGACCCGGGCCCACGTCTTGGAGCCCGGCCAAAATTATAAAATACGAACACCCATTCGATATCGAGTCCAACCATACAAAAATTATTCAAATCCGATCCCATTTCTCCTTTCAAAACTCAAGAATTCGGTTTAAGAACTCTGCGCCTTTTCCCCCAAACTTTTCAACCCAAATCCCTAATTAAATGAAGAAATCGAAGATAGATTAGTGGAAATTAATCAAACACGAGTTAGGAACTCTTACCCCAACAATCCCTCTGAAATTCCCTCAAATTATCGCTTTAATCCAAGCTTGGAATGTTCAAAAATGAAGAAAATCACGGAACCCTCGAATTTAAGGTTCTGTCTAGCCTTTTCGCTCATGCGGACACTTAACCGCACCTGCGGTTCCGCTTGTAAGGAAAATTCTCCGCTTTTGCGGACATACCTAAAGGCCCCCTTCGCTTCTTCAATCCTACCACTGCTTCTGCAACCACGCAAGTGCGAAAATTTCCTCGTACCTGCGACCACTGCACACCCCCGTCCTAGGTCTCTTCTGCGCTCCAGTGCTCGTTTTTGTGAGCTCGCACCTTGTCACGACCCCAATTTCTCTCCTTAGGATATCGTGATGGCTCCTAGTCTCTAAGACTAGGTAAGCCTAAAAAGTATGCAAAATAATTAAAATATTAAGCCAAATATCAAAACGTCAACATCTGTAATGAATAAAAACTGCAATTCAATTAATAACAACTCCCAAAACCCGATAGATATGAGTCACAAGCTCTAAAGAGAAATACTAAATATCCTTATACATCAGAGTCTAATGAAGGTAAGGACACAACATAATAAAGATAGAGGGGGACTCCGAGGTCTGCGGACGTTGGCAGATATACCTTGAAGTCTCCACGTACGTACTAGCTCAATGATACCTAGTCTGGTAGGCAGTACTTGGATCTGCAAAAAAAGATGTGCAGAAACGTAGTATGAGTACACCACAGCGGTACCCAGTAAGTGCCAAGCCTAACCTCGGTAGAGTATAGACGAGATCAGGCCAGGGCCCTACTGGAATAATAAGAAACAAAGCGGAAGATATAATGATATAATGAAATGATAGAGAAGTGTAACAATATAAATTCACAAAAGGTAACAACACGGAATCAAAAAGACAATTACAACATGTAAGGAAGCAAGAATCTTACAAGTTAAGGAATAACAACAACAACAACAATACAACAAATAGAGAAAAATAACAAGGGCACTCCCGAGGTACTGCCTCATAGTCCGAAAATTAAATATCTCACAACGGCATGGCAGAAACCTCGTGCAAACAATAATAACCGCACGGCAGAAACCTCATCCTATATTAACAACCCGCACGGCAGAAACCTCGTGCCACAATAACAACCCACACGAAAGAAACCTCGTTCCACAATAACAATCCGCACGGAAGAAACCTCATGCCACAATAACAATCCGCATTTCAGAAACCTCTTGCCACAATAACAATCCGCACGATAGATACCTCGTGCCACAATAACAATCTGCATGGCAGAAACCTCATGCCATAATAACAATCCTCACGACAGAAACCTCGTGCCACAATAACAATCCGCACGGAAGAAACCTCGTGTTACAATCAACAGTCATCTCAACAATAATCACGAAAACAAACACATAACAATTGAAACAATTATGATACAAGCAAGGAGTCCTACAGTTAAAGAATGAATACAGAATCAAGGAAATAGGTAATTCAACTATGTATGTTATACAAATTGCAAATAAGAGATAAGACACGTAGACATGTGAAATTAGGCTAAACATAATGACTACACATGTTAGAATAACTCAATTAAGGAAATAAAAAGGAAACGACTTAGCAAAAATCGAATTTTTAACATTTATCCCGAGTACGCACTCGTCACCTCGCGTACACGGCCTTCATGTACTGCAATTTACCATAACAATCTGAAGATGTTGCTCATACTCCTCTCGACTGCGGGAGTAGATCAAGATATCATCAATGAATAAAATCACAAAAGAATCTAAGTAGGCATGAACACCCCGTTCATTAAATCCATGAATGTTGTTGGGGAATTTGTCAACCCAAATGACATCACTAGGAACTCATAATGCCCATACCGAGTTCGAAAAGCCGTCTTAAGGACATCAGATGCCATAATCCTCAATTGATGGTAGCTAGACCTCAAATCAATCTTCGAAAACACTTTGTCACCCTCAAGATAATCAAATAAGTCATCAATCCTCGGTAACAGATACTTGTTCTTGATAGTGACTTTGTTCAACTGCCGATAGTCTATACACTTCCTCATTGACCCATCCTTCATCTTCATGAACAACACGGGCGCACCCAAGACGAGACACTAGGTCTAATGAAGCCCTTATCAAGAAAATCTTGTAACTGCTCCTTCAACTCCGGCGGGGAAATAAGGTATGGCGGAATAGAAATGGGCTGAGTGCCCAGAGCCAAATCGATACAAAAATCAATATCCCTGTCGAGTGACATCCCCGAAAAGTTTGTAGGAAACACCTCTAGAAACTCACGAACAACTGGTATTGAATCCATGGATGGAACCTCTACACTAGAATCACGGATATAGGCTAAATAGGCTATACACCACTTCTCGACCATACGTCGAGCCGTCAGATAAGAAATAATTGTGCTTGTAGAGTGGCTAGGAGTCCCACTCCACTCTAATCGAGGCAACCTCGACATGGATAAGGTCATCGTCTTGGCATGATAGTCCAATATAGCGTGATAAGGTGACAACCATTCCATACCTAAGATGACATTAAAATCTACCATATCAAGAAGTAGAAGGTCTACACTAGTCTCAAGACTCCCAATAGTAATGACACACGGGCAATAGACACGATCTACAATAATAGAATCTCCAACAGGCGTGGACACATACACATTAGCACTCAAAGAATCACGGGGCACAACCAGATATGCAGCAAAATAGGATGATACATAGGAGTTAGTAGATCCCGGAACAAATTGAACTGAAGCATCTCTATGGAAAATGGGAACAATACCTGTGATAACAACATCAGATGACTCAGCCTCAAGTCTAGCTGGGAAAGCATAACATCGGCGCTGGGGCCCACCACTCTGATCTATATCTCTGAGACGGCCTCTAGCTGGCTGGCCTCCACCTCTAATAGCCAGACCTCTACCTCTAACGACCTGACCCCCACCTCTGGCTACCTGACCCCTGCCCCTGGCTGGATAAGCAGGCGGTGGAGCAACCGGTGCCCGGACCATGGCACGAGAACTCTGTTGTTGCATGCCGCCCAATAATCTCGGACATGACCTTCGGATGTGCCCAAAACCACTACACTCAAAACACCCATCCTGCTGCTATGGCTGCTGGAACTAAAGCTGACCCAAACGGGCCGGATAACCATGGTGATAGCTCTAAATCGGAGGTGCACTGATAGGAGCTGATGGTGCATTATAGGCTGACTGCCCATAATAAGTCACATAAGGACCACGACCCCCAGAAGCACTATGAGATGTCTGAAGCGCTGAATGAAATGGACTAGGAGGATGGCCTTTAGCAAAAGCACCACTGCCTCCAGATGAGGCACCGATGAAACTACTGAAATGATGGGGCCTCTTATTGGACACCGGCCCCCTCCCCTAAGAACGAACCAACTCGATCTGTATAGCAATATCAACGGACGTATGGAAGAAAATATCACTCCCTATCTCCTTGGCCATCTGAAGCCTGAAAGTGTAAGTGAGCCCATCAATAAATATCCTCATTCGCTTCTTCTCAGTAGGAAGCAAGATAGTGTCATGCCGAGCTAAGTCCACAAATCGAGTCTCGTATTGAGTGACAGTTATACCACCCTGCTGGAGTCACTCAAACTGCCTGCGATACTCCTGTCTCAGGGTGACATGGATGAACTTCTCTTGAAATAGTTGCGAGAACTGATCCCAGGTAATTGAAGGTGACCCAGCTGGTCTAGTCAACATATAATTCCCCACCATCTCCGAGCGGAACAAGTTATCTGAAATACAGCAAAATCGACCCCATTGGTCTCAACCATGTTCTGCAGCACCTTGTGGCAACGGTCCAGAAAATCTCTTGGGTCCTCAGAAGGTGCGCCACTGAAATGAACTAGAATGAGCTTGGTGAACTTATCCAAACTCAACATAGCCTCATAAGACAAGGCGGGCCTATCATCGGCCTGTGCCGCAACAACCAGCTGAACTACCTCAACTGGCGGGGCTGCTGGAGTCTGAAACTGGGGAGCCACCTGCTCTGGAGTGTGAGTAGCATGAGTATGTGCTCCTCCCCCAGTCCGAGAGACGGCTGGTGCCACCGTAAAAGTAACAATCTGTGACACACTCTCCATAAGGCCCACCAAACGGACTAGAGCATCCTGAAGCACTGGTATGGCTATGAACCCCTTCGGGACTTGAGCTAGTCCAACAGGTACAATCTAAGCTGGGACCTCCTCAACAAAATCTACCCGAGGCTCCTAGTAGTAGCTGCCACAGGGGACTCCAGCTCTTATCTAGCGGTAGATGCAGTGCGTTTTCTCTCCATCTGCGAGTGAACAAGAATAGTAGGGTTCAATCATCAATGACAGAATAAAATCGCACGACAGAGTAAGAAAGAGGTGATATTTTTCCTACACTCCATAGCCTCTGGAAGATATGAACATACGTCTCCGTACCGATCCTCCAGACTCTATTAAGATTGATCGTGACTCGTGAGACCTAGGCAACCTAGTGCTCTGATACCAGCTAGTCACGACCCGAAAATCCCACCCTCGGGATCGTGATGTCGCCTAATATTTCACTTGTCAGGCAAGCCAACGTTAGAACAATTTATCCATTTTTAACACTTCAAATTAAATAATAATAGCGAAACCAAAATAACTGAAATAAAGTGCGAAAAATCATAACAACTGAAGTACCTAATACAACCTCGAATCAGGTGTCACAAGTGCACGAGGTACTAGAATATTACAAATAAAGGTCTGAATAAAAGTAAAGTTGTCCGAAATAAAAATACACAGCTTAGATAAAGGAGGAGGGGACTTCAGGGCTGCGAACGCCGAGCAAATGTACCTCAAGTCTCCACACTGATAGTCAACCCGAGCAATCTACTGACCGCTATTGGGACCGACTCCAAAATCTGCACAAGAAGTGCAGAGTGTAGTATGAGTTCAATCGACCCCATGTACTCTGTAAGTGTCGAGCCTAGCCTCGACGAAGTAGTGACGAGGCTAAGGCGGGTCACTTACAATATAACCTGTACGCAGTATAAAAAAATGACAAGAAAGGAAATTACAAAAACTAATAAGGCAGTTAACTCATGAAAATAACTCAATCATCAAAGAAACAAACCCAGTAAATGCTAGAAATACCAATCCTTAGAGTCTCGTATAAAGATAACGGAGCCAACACAACACAATAAGGGATAGAGAACACATAAATTGTTATGGCGCGCAACACGATCCCACCGTACAATACTATCCTCCCTTATTCCACCATATAAATATCAATAATAATAAATAAATATATGTTGCGGCGCGCAAACTGATCCCACCATATAATCAGAATCAATATCATAATTCACCCTTATTTCACCATATCAATCCACCCTTATTTAACCTGTTGCGGCATGCAACCCGATTCCACCGTACAATATAAATTCACCCTTATTTCACCATATCAATCTACCATTATTTCACCTATTGGAGCGCGCAACCCGATCCCACCATATCAATATATATCAATCAATAAGTGCAATGAATTTAACAACTCGAATCACAAGAATCTCTCCGATTAACGAATATGAAGCAGAACCAGAAAGGAAATCTCATGCCAAATTGAGAATTCACTATAATTGATATTAACTAGTAAGGTTAGTGGAGTAAATGACAACTAAAGGATACAAGTAAGTCAATTAAGGCAGGTAGTAGTTAATCATGCGAGCAAGTGAGAATCTAAAATTTTTAACACTAGAATAATAAATGACAAATAGCAAATAAAGGCATGCAGAGCACTTAAAGCATGTAACAGTTAAGACATGGAATTAAATAATTAATGAAGTACGGAAAGCAGTATTTTGGTGGCGTATATACATCCGTCACCTCGCATATACGCCGCTACTCATGAAATTCACATAGCACACAATGTCAAGGTTTCCTAATTTCCTTATATCAAGGTTAGACCCAACACTTACCTCACTCTGCAATCCACTCAAAATTCAATCACGGCCTTGCCTTTCGAACAAGCCTCCAAACCAACCAAATCTAGCAAATTATTAACCAAACGATTCAAATTAAGCGTTAGAAACTACTCATGAATGAAAGAGGTTCACTTTAGATGATTAATGAAAAAGTCAACCCAAGGCGTGTTTGGTCAAAACCTGAAGTTCGGACCAAAACCCGAACACCCACTCACCCCGAGCCCGGTTATGCAATTAAATTCGAAATCCGACATCAATTCGAGGTCTAAATCCCAATTTTACAAAAATTCCTAATTCTACACAAAAGCCCAATTTCTACCATGAAAACCATAGATTTAAGGTTGAAATCTTATGAAATATAATGGGTAATTGAAAGAAAGTAGGTTACAGTCACTTACCAATGAATTTAGGAAGAAAAGCTCTTGGGAAAATTGCCTCTAAGGTTTTTAGGGTTGAGAATTTGGAAGAATGAGCTGAAATCCCGTCTATCTCAGCTTTTGACCAGGCGCAGATGTCGCAAATTGCGAACCTGAAAAGATCGCAATTGCGAGAAACCAGCCCCAAGCTCTTGCTCGCAAATGCAAAATCTCCTTCGCAAATGCGAGGCTCGCATTTGCGAGGCAGACCTCGCATTTGCAAAGTCTGCAGTCCAGCACCAGAACACACATGCACTAGCTATTTTCTAAGTGCAAAACCACTCTGACGCCTATTCGAAACTCACCTGAGCACTTGTAGCTCCAAACCAAACATGCACACAAATCCGAAAACTGTCACGACCCAAAACCCAGCCTGTCTTGATGGTGCCTATCATGGTACTAGGCAAGCCGAATGCTTAGACATTTTCAACACTTTAATTTTTGAAATACGCTAAACTAGTCTAAATAAATGAAAAATCTCATAAAAATAGGATAGAATATCACTGAGTACATGAGCTTCTACATAATGACATAGACTGGTACACTGACTAGAAAGTAAATCTGAACAAGTAAACAGAAAGATAAGGGAGGAGAGTCAAGGTCTGCGGACGCCAAGCAGCTACCTTGATGATCTTCGAAGGTCTGGACTCAACAAATCAGCAACCGCCGTGACTGAAAATACCTGAATTTTCACACGAGGTGCAGGATGTAGCGTGAGTAGAACCAACTTAATATAACAAATCTAATCTTTGGACTGAAAGTAGTGACGAGTTCAAATATTATAGCCCACTTTCAACATTTAACAGGACGGAAAGATACAGAAAATATGACAATGATAACTAAGAAATTCATAATTTAACAAGTAGAAGTACAAGAATTTAGACATGTTTTCAGATTTGCAATAAAACTCAACACAGAACAGGGCGCATCCAACCCAAATGCAAGTAAAACAGGGCACATCCAGCCCAAATGCAAATAAACTAGGGCAAATCCAGCCCAAATGTAAATAAACCAGGGCAGATCTAACCCCAATGTAAATAACTGCTAGCAGTTGCGCGCACTGTGGATGTGCAAACTCTGAAGGAGACCGATCCAGCACAAGCGTTATAATAAAGTCAAATCCTGGCATGAATCAATAAAGCATGCTGCGGCGTGCACCCCGATCCCATAAACATCACTCACAATAGACCCTCAGTCTCACTCAGTCACTAATCTTTCTAGTCTCTCGGGCTCACCAGAATCATGTTATTCAGCCCAAACAATAATGATATGATGTATCAAGTAAAGGACAACAGAGACCGAGACATAATATGCAAATAATAATTGTGACCGAGTACAAATGGTAATTAACGCAAATAATTCAACATGAAACACGACCTCTGAGGGCCTAACTATACCAACATGTATCCTACGCAGGATTTCTAACATGACTGACATCTCAATAGCTCTAACACATGGTAAAAATACGATTGACAACAAGATTAATCAACTATTCAGTTTCATAGAATCGACCAAGTCACATTTCTCCATCCTTCCGCTTTTGTGGTGAACCACTGGAACCACGCCTTCGCACTTGCGAAAAATACTCCGTCCCTGCGCAAACGTAGGTGCGGCCATCTTCCCGCTCCTGCGCTGGCCCCTCGCTTCTGCTCTCAACCTCTCTGCATCTGCGACTACAACCTTCCTCACTCCTGGATGCATCTGCGCTTCCCAGCTCGCACCTGCGACCAAAGCTCCGCAGGTGCGATTACACCAAAAGACTCCGGCTAGAACACCCCTTTTAACTCCAAACTTGATCCAATAATCATTTGAACCTCACCCGGTACCCCCAGGACCTCAACCAAATATACCAACAAGTCCTAAAACACGATACGAACTTAGTCAATCCTTCAAATCACATCAAACACTAAAACCACGAATCGTGCATCAATTCAAGCCTAATGAACTTTTGAACTTCTAACTTCTATATTCGATGCCGAAACCTATCAAATCACGTCTGATTGACCTCAAATTTTGCACACAAGTCACAAATGACACCACGGACGTACTCCAACTCCCGGAACCCCAATCAAAACCCGGTAACTATGAAGTCCACTCTCAGTCAAACTTCAAAATTTCAACTTTTGCCATTTCAAGCCTAATTCAACTACGGACCTCAAATTCATAATTCGAACACACTCCTAAGTCCTAAATCACCCAACGGAGCTATTGTAACCATCAAAACTCCATTCCGGAGTAGTTTACACATAGGTCAACATCCGATCAACTATTTCAACTTAAGCTTCCAACATTCTGAAGTCCCCTGGACTCGAACCAACTACCCCAACAAGTAACATAGCAATAATTAAGTAGGGAATGAACAATAAATGGGGGAACGGGTTTACAAATCTCAAACGACCGGCCAGGTCATTACAAAAATATCATACGAACTCGCTCACATGATCAAAATACTAAAATAACACCTAGAACTATGAATCAGACAGCAAAACGAATGAATTTTTCAAAGAAACTTAAGAACTCTCATTTTTACGACCGGACGTCTGAATCACGTCAAATCAACTCCGTTTTACACCAAATTTTGTAGACAAGTCATAAGTACGGTAGTAAACCTATACCAAGTTCCGAAATCAAAATTCAGACCCGGTAGCAACAAAGTCAAAGTATGGTCAAAATTATTAATTCTTTAAACCTTTAAACTTTTAGTTTTCAATAAATTACAATAATTCAATCTAAGGTCCGTTTGCTCAAAACGTTGACCGAAGTCAACTCAAATGAGTTTTGTTAAGGTATGATTTCACATTTGTATCAGATTTTCATATATAAGCCTTCCGAAAAAAGATACGGATTGCGCACGCAAATCAAAGAAGGCTAAATAGAGCTAATCGAGATTTTGAAACACAGAATTTAAGGTTAAAACTATAAATGACCTATTAAGTCATCACACGTGGTGTCCATGGCGGCTGTTGCCAGCCAGCCAGTGACGAAATCCGGCGACAGTAGCGGGTGGCCGGAAATCGCCCAAAGACAGAGAGAAGAGGGAAGGCGGCTGATTGTGTTAGAGGAATGAGGGATTGTAAAAATGAGAGAGAAGATATACGAGAAAGGGTTAGGGTTTTTGTAGGAATAAAAATCTGATGTTATGAAGTGTGTATTGTGTGTGAAAATAAAATGTGGGTTCTGGGGTAAATAACTTGGGGACCATGTTTTAAAAATTAAAAAAAAGGTAAAAATAAAGAAATATATTGTCAAAATGTAAAGGTATAATGGCACATCAAGTCATGTCATTGACATTGTCATGTCACATCAAATGTCTCGTCACGTCGGATGTTGACAAGACATTAATTTGACTAAATTGGATCCGTATTTCAAAATAAATTCTACTGCCTTCCGTGTAATTAATAGACTATGCTATGTAATAAAAATATTTATTTAATCAAGAAATCTTGTAATAGTTTTTAAAATTATAACTACTACGATTACGTAGTAATTTTTTTGAAGGATAATAAATTAATATAAATCCTAATATTTCAAAAATAGGACAATAATCAATGAGTTGTTTTGATTTTTTTTATAAAATACACAAAAATGGTAGTATTTAACTAATTGCAATAAAATTATAAAAATTTCCATATTTTGTAAAAAGAGGAATAATTATCAATAAATTGCACTAAAGCTAAATAATGTGCAAAAAACTATACTTTTATCATTTTTGACTAGGAAGCCTGCATAAGTTAATTTTTAAATACAGAGGGTCCAAATTGAGTGTCGACAACTTTCCCTCTTTGACCGGAGATGATGCAAGAGTCTTTGGGGAAAGTTAGTGACGCCAAATTCAATTTTGACCCGACATGACAGAGTGAGGAATGAGGATGTTTTGGAGATTTTGATTGAAGTTTGGTATTTGAGTTTCCTACATATCTAGGGTTGCACAAGAATCAGTTCGTGTCTAATTTTGGAAGATTGAATACTACTTATGAATCATAGTTTCATGGAGTGGAAGACAAATGTTCGAGGACAAAAAGGTTCATGTGATCTCGACATTACTTCCAAGATTGCCCCAGTGTCGGACTGTGGTGATACCGGGACATAAATGTTTGATGATGGACGGATCAATTTGAATGGATTTCGATGTGGGTGCGGTCGGGCTCTGTATTGAGTTTTCCTACATATCTCGGATGTAACGAGAATTAGGCCGATTGTAGTTCGAGAAGCGACAAGATGGTTTGATTTTGATTTTTGATTATGAAAATTGTCCCAACATTAGGCTGTGATAACACTAGCTGTTTTAGTCTGTGGAGGTTCGGATTACCTACACACCCCATGTCAGTGGGACATACGTACGATATTTAGGGATATGCCACCGATTATTGTTGGAAAGCTCGGCGTCCGTCCTTAAAATTTGCCCCGTCTTTTTTGCCAGAAGATAATTCCACGTTGTGTCACATCTTGATCAGTTGAGTTGACGATGTGTGGGCTATGCTTCCATTGACTTGAGAAAGATGGATATGTGATTTACGAATGAAATAGGATTCGAGGTTGGAAATCTAATTCGAAGGAAATTTGTGTTGTGTATCGGTCAGAGCGATATCAGAGCACTTGAATGTAAAAAGGAAATTCGTACTGTGTACCTATCTAAAGCGATATCGGAGCACCTAAATGAAAAAAAGAAAATCGGGTTGTATACCGGTCCAAAGTGATAGCAGCACTTGAATGTGATTAGGAAATTCGGGTTGTGTACCAGTCCGAAGTGATCGAAGCATTTTGAATTACTGAAGGAAATCGGGACGTGTACCTATCCGAAGTGATCAGAGAAGTTTGAAGTTTTGAAGGAAATTCGGGTTGTGTACCGGTCCGGAGTGATCAGAGCACTTTGAATTGTTGAAGGAAATCTGGGCTGTGTACCTGTCCAAAGTGATCGGAATATTTAAATCTAAAATGACTGTATTGGAAGGTACGCGCTTGTAAAACTAAATTTGAAATAAAATGCCCATTATTGAGGAGGGCGCCTGAAAAAGCAAGAAGTTATTTTTTATGTAAGAAAATGATGAAAGGGTTCTGTTATTAATGACTTAGGCAGGCAATAAATGCAAAAAGATAGAATTTGAAATAATATGGCCGGGTTTGTCTCAGACTGTGTGCGTATCCAAATGTAATCAGGTCAAAGCATTGTTCGATTGCACAAGATGACTGAATCCGATGTGGATTGCCTACATAATCCTACCAAAGGAAATTAAGTCATGGCATAGTTCCGAATATATAGAAATGATTTTGATTTTCTATTACAAGAGTGGAACTGGATCCTATGTGGGTTGCCTACGTATCCCACCGTGAAAAGTCAGGTCGGGCATAGTTTTGTTAGAACAAAATCTAACTACACCGTCAACATAGCTTGACTCACTTTTTTCTTTTGTGTTGTTTTGTTGTTTTGTAGCTTTTTGTAGAGAATATTTGAAAATTTAAAGAGTAAAGAGAGACTATGGTTTATTGATCAATTATTTTTTACTTTGACTTGACTTTGGCTGGTACCAACAATTAGTTTTGTGCATAAGAATTCCACCATACACTTTTCACCAAACCGAGATATGCTTATGGGTAATTTCTACAGTTTCGAGTGGTACCTCATGTATACCTAAGTATCGACAAGATTTGTTCGTCTTGCTTCAATCAAAGGTTTCGAATTCTGCCTAACTTGTGGTTCAAGTGCCCTCACCATAAAGAATGCCCTAATTTTCACACATTTATGAAGTATTTATATTTTTTAGGACATTTTTTAGAAAGTCCACTTACGCTCAGAAAGTTGTTCTATGCACGCGATTGAGATACTGTATGCTTGGACTTTATATGACTATCTACTAATGTGATAATACTCGGAATAAGATCATGTAGGGCTTTGTTATTGGCTTGTAATGTAATCTTGGGGACAGGTAGGCTGTTCATTTGGGATAAAGGTGGTTAATCCCTCCTTGAGCATTGCACTGTATCCGCGTCTTCGGTGTTCAAATCAGGCTTCGACGCTTGATTTTGTTCAGCTCGATGTCCCTTTCTTTACTTTGACGTTTTATGAATTTGTAGGCGATTCTTCTTCCATTTTTGGAAGTTTTTTCCTTTCTTTTTCTTTTTTGTTTTGAGGTTTCTCCTGCTTTGCAAGAGATTTTCCCTTCTTTTTTTTTTTTGTTGTCGGAGTTCCTTGATGACGTCCAAATCCACTACTAAAAAGTATAAGGACACGGTCGCATGCAATATAATTTACCCAACTATGAGTCGGGGTCGAATCCCACAGAGAATAATATATAGGTGATTAGGAATGTAAGATAATTATCACTTATTATACACTGCCAAACACTTAGAATGGTTGTTGAGAAAATATTATAGCTAAATGCGAAAACATAAACTAACCTAGAAAGCAAGCAAAATGATCAATGGCTACAAGCATGGGTGCATCGGGATTTACACTCAAGTAACGATCCAATATATTTCAGAATTTTATAAATATGAACGAGTTTATTATTTATTAGTCTCGGATAATAATTCTATATTAGCTTCTCTCGAAGACTAACAATACTTCCTAATTGAATTATCCCTAAAACAATTAAGAGATTAAGCACACCCGAATATGGCTACAAGTAGTTCATTCCTATTCCTAGGTAGAATCTATAAAATGAGGGTTAACGCTTCAAGTTCTTGTTAATTAATCTTTCCCAACCCCGAACTATTTTTTCCAAAATTAATCCGAAGTAAATGGGCGAGTCCTAGGGTTAGCTAATCCATTTGGACACATTTAAGAACAAGAATAATTAAAGAAACAATAGCTTGCTTCATAATAAATAAAAATCGTTCAATACATAAGCACAACAAGGTATTTTATCCACACTTTAAATATAAATATTTCCATAAACAAGATTCAAGTGTTGGAAATAAATACTACACACTTAGATATACAATACAAAGCAAGGAAATGAAGAAATGAGCATAAAGGAGTAAGAAATTCTCAACCGAAAGCTTCAAATCTTCAAGACCCAAGTGTGTGTGCAAGAACCCTAGCTTCCAAGACTTGTTCTCTTTAGTATATGGACTGAAAATAAGCCAAATATCCTCCAACATATGATATGATCCTTTGATCTGAGCTAGGTCGTGTATTAAATGGTTTGGGGTCAAAATCATGAAATTTCAGAACTGCCCAGAGTTCTGCCAAGATTTGTGAATCGCGATCGCGAAGAGTAATTCTGTAAAGTATTGCGATTGCAGACTACATCATGCATTCGCGCAGAGTATTTCATAGCATTTGACCAGCTTCTTCATCGCGTTCGCAGAACTTGCCTGCGTTTGCGTTATATTGTTTCCTCCAGAATCGCGTTCGCGATTACACCTTCGCGTTCGCGAAGGTTGCCTTCCTCCTTCTTTGCGTTCGCATACAGAACTTCATGTTCGCGAAGGTTTGTTGTCCTGATGCTTTGCGTTCGCGACTAACCCTTCGCGTTCGCGAAGGGTAATTCACTGGGCAGTATTTTGTTTGCATTTTAGCTTCTTTTTTACTTGTTTTCACATGGTTTCTTCTCCACCATTCCTAAATCACTTGATACCTGAAATATGCCAATAAGCCTCAATAAATGCCTTAATTTCTCAACAAAGTCATACAAAAGCCTAAGTATCAAGAGGAGATAAGTGGGTAAAATACCAACTTATCAAACCCCCAAACTTAAGCTATTGCTTGTCCTCAAGCAATTCAACAACTAAGAACATCCTTCAATAAAATTACCAATCAAGCTCAATGGCATACCAAACATCATTTCAAGTCAAAAGGATTTACTTAAGCACAATCTAATGGCTTCGGTTGGTACCAACAATTAATCCAAAGCATATGAATCACCAACTACTCACAAATTTTATTTCAATTCAAGTGCTCATACACTATATTAATCAAAGTAGCAACCAAGTCATGACACTAAAGCTTCAAAACTTGCCTCTCTATCACAATTATCTTCCCTCGCTCATTCCTCCCAATTAAAAATGAAATTAAATTTACAACTCAAATCTCATGTTTTCTCACACTTTAAGAGAGAATCCCCGACTCATAAATTGCAATTCAATACGTACATGGGATATCAAATGGAAAGAATTAACTCTCTCTCTCACAAAGATATTCAAATGCACACAAGTAGTACCATAGGCTTGCCCTTCATGTATTTTTCCACTAATGTAGACAAAGTTGGTTCAAAATCAATTAGGTTGTAGTTTAGGCTTTTGGTTAAGGTAGGGCACAATTTGGTAAGAGTGACTCAAAACCTCCCTAAGCACTGCAATTTTTCAACAATCAAAGTACACTTCCTTCAAGAACTTTTCCACCCTTTCTCCCCTCCCCCTCCCCCCTTTTTTTTAATCACCTGGTCTTCCATTTATTCACAATACCCCCCTCCCCCTCCCCCCCCCTTTTTAAAAAAAAATATTACTCTTTTTATATTTTAAGCAATTTTTTTTTTTTATTTTATATCACCTTTCACCTTTTAAGAAACTTTCACATCACAAATTTTCCAACCTTCACCCCCAAACTTAGGCTTTTAGCCTATGTTCATACTTCAAAGTACTTAAAGAGGTAGGGTGCCAAAAGAAAATCAATAAAGAACGATAGTTTGTAACATGGTTGCCAAAAAAAGGTTTAAAGTCTCAAAAGGGGTTGAGTAGGTAAAATATGCAAGTATAGGAAGTTTAGGCACAATAGCGGTCCAAGGAAGGCCCAACATCATTTTCTAACCAAGTTAGTCTAGGATTTCATCTTAGAGCATATTCCGGGCAAGTTCTAGACTACAAATGATGCAAAAGAATTTCACAATAAATCTCACCACACATGGCACATGAAAACTCAAGTGGAATATAAATCCAAAATCCAATTGAAACTAATGAATCTCAAGGGAGTCACATATAGCCTAAGAAACTATTTAGTGAATCAAAGAGCCAAAAATTGAATCTAAAAGTCATAACAATAATCTTTACTTGAATCCTTTTCTTTTTCAAAAATCAAGAATTCAATATGCCGAGGTATAAATCATGTTGGCACCAAGCAAGCCACATGTTGGTTTATGGGCACAAGATCACCCCCCAAAAACCAATTTATTCACTACTAGCTACTAAACTAATTAAAAAAAATAAAAATAAATAAGACTAATCCCTTAAGAAAGTTGTCATGCCATCCATCATAGGGAAAAGTTACCCGGTTCAACACAAATAAATTTCTTGGAAAAGAACCGCCGTATAAAGAAAAACCAAGGAATTTCATTAATACTACTATGAAAAAAATACAAACTGACAAGAAAATGCTAATGCTAACATACGACAATTAAACTGCAAAATCTTACTAATAAACTACAAATGTCAACCAATCTACACGAGTTCACAAAAAATGATCATGCTCCACATACATCCATCATATATGAGCCACCCCAACCAAAAGTGTTGCATTGTCCCTAATGCAACTAAACAAACACAAGATAAAATGAAAGAGGTGCTCCCTGAATGACATCACTCCGAGCTGGAGGTACTGGGAACTGAGAGCTCCAAGTCATCCTCGTCACCGTCCTTTGATCCACAAAACTTCCTCAAGGTGTTCATCATCTTTTTCAAGAACTTGCTTTTCTTCTTTTCATGTTCTTTTTGCTTTCGCTGCCTCCGTTCAATCTTACCCAATTTGGCTTTAATGTCCTGTTGCTCCTTAGCAAGATCTGACAAAGTTGGACCCTTTCCTTGGCCAGCTAGACCTGCAGATGTGCTCTCTCCAGACTGTCCAAAAGGAAGACCAGCTATAAGCTGGCGGACCTGTGTCTCCATGCCATAGACCTGGCGAGATATATACCTGAGTGTGAGAGGTCCCTAATCCAGTGATACAATAGCAGTACAAGGCTCTGTGGCGTCTGTGGTAGAATAGGGTATCTCAGTGATGGTGTCAGGACACTGGCCAAATGAGGGAGATGCTACATCAATCTTTCTTTTCTTCTGTGCATTCCCTGCTCCCTTTCTCAGCAATGGATGAATGAGCTTCTCTGAGTTCTTTTCTTTCTATGTAGGCCTCTTCTCCACCCCGGTCTCATAACATAAATGAGTGATCAGTGAAGGGAAGAATAAACTCTTAGTCCTCTCTGCAACAACTTCCGTTATCTCATCAATAATAAGCTATCCCACATTCACTGGTATGCCCTCTACGATTGCGCAAATCACCCTTACCTTCTCAAGTATCACCTCGGTCTCATTACGTGAAGGCATGACTCGAGCACAGATAATGGAGAGCCAAGATTTGGCCTCGGTAGTGAATGTAGAAGACTCGATCCTTGTGTGATTTCTTATCCATTTCGGCATCTTTCCACCGTGCAAATGGTCTACAAACCACTGTGAGCCCAAGTCTTTAGCTCTACCCCGGTACACCTGGTTGTCAACATTGGGAAGATTGTAATATGCATTTATCAGCTCTGGATCAAAGCGGACTTGTTTGCCCCTGACAGTAACAACCAAATCATTCTTGAAGTCGGTCTCTACAGCATTTGCATAAAATTCTCTTATCACATCATGATTGGCTGTTATTGGCTCTTCCGCAAAGCAAACCCATCCACTCGATATTAATCTTCCATGGAACACGGGCCATCGACCTTCAAGGTGTGTCAACAGAATTCCTCTTTCTTTAATCATACTTCTACACAGTTGTTTATTGTAGCGGTGGGAACATTTTAATGATGAGAATATGTCCCGATCAAAATACTCCTCTTCGGCAACTTGTTCGACATATTGTTGAACATTTTGCATTTGTTTCCGAATCCATTTTAGAGCTCAAAGTACCTACAAAAGGAGTAAACATGTCAAATACCAGTATGGACACTTAACGCATTGTATTAGGAGGTATTTAGGCCAAAGAAAGAGATCAAAAGGCCTTAGGATCAAAAATGGCGAAGCTACTGTTTTACTGCCTGGGCTTCAATGAATCGCGATCGCAGAAGGATGTACGCGATCGCGATATGCAATTTTGGTTCTCGGCAGGATCAGACCTATGCGATTGCGGAATAAGACATCGCGATCGCGAGGGTCTTCTTCCTCGCCCAGTGACAGTTTGTTTAGGCATTCCATCGAACAGGTTGTGTGCCCCAATTTTCCCAGCATGTTCACACTATCAACCCATGGATTTTTTTACACCAAAATTTCACAGAACATCACTCAAACTCTCAACCAATCTCTCACAGCAAGAAAGCATACAACACATAGAACATTTTCATTTAACAAGGAAAATAAAACTCGAGCCCTAAAATCCCAAGCGTTTCTGCCATTTATCCTTTCACACCAACCAAAGGAGCAAAAGAAACATAAAGAAATCTAAGAGATAGGAGAGAAATGCACATACCTTGGGAGTGATGTATGAAAGTTTTTGCAATGGAATTGAACAAGAGGAGGGGTCAGGGGAGTATGAGAAGGTCGTCTCTTTGTTTTGAGGCAAGGTGGGCGTTCTTTGTTATTTCCAGTGTTTAAGATTGGGAACTTACCTGTTCATTGCGATAGCGTTGGTACTACTGCGTTCGCGAAGGACAAATTTTTCAAAAGGTCGCGACCGCGTGTCTGTTTTCGCGATAGCGTAGGGTTAGAAAAATTCAATTCTCTGCAAATGCGTGTGTTTATATGCGATTGCGAGTAACTGCAATTTTCTGCAATTTTTCATCAGCTACTGGTTTGGACTGCCCGGACCATGCAACCTGCACAAAACAACTCCAAAAAATATGAAAC
Source organism: Nicotiana tomentosiformis (assembly GCF_000390325.3). Lineage (NCBI taxonomy): Eukaryota > Viridiplantae > Streptophyta > Magnoliopsida > Solanales > Solanaceae > Nicotiana > Nicotiana tomentosiformis. The sequence goes on along the minus strand of NC_090815.1, from coordinate 31,218,111 downwards.
TTGGCAGATTAATCAAAAATAATATACTAAGCTATTCTAAAAAAGAAAATTTCAAAAACAAGTAAAATTTTTGAAAACGATGGGTTGCCTCCCACCAAGCGCCGCATTTAACGTCATGGCACGACGCGGATCAACTTTAACACTTTTCTTGCCACCTGGACGATATGAATTGGGCACCTAACTTGGAATCAAGCTTGTGACCACGAGCAACGGGGGGTGGTGGTAAGTAAATGATCAAGCCAAACTTCAATTTCTTCATTTTGCGTTTCTTGGCTTTCATGTAAGGAATGTCATTTTGCCTTTTTGAATATGCAAATTGCAAAATGTATGGTTCTTGTTTTTATTTTTTGCACTTCCGTATGGATTCGCACGGCTCAATTCCCATATCACCATGCAATTCCAATGTTGAAAAATGCTGGGAATACAACCTCAAGCCTTCAAATTGCAAATCTTCCCAAATTTTGACATTCTCTTTTTCCCCCGAACTAGAGTCGACTTCAATCATATTTTCACTTACACTGGTTGACTCTAATTCCATATTTTTCTTGGCATCATTAACACTCATGGAGTCGGTTGGCAGAAGTTCAATACTTGATTCCTCAAAATAAAGCTCACTTTCTTCCTCGATGTCGGACTATTCTTGATCTATTTCCACACTCTCAAGTTGGTGAGCATAGTGAGCCTCAACCAATATTTTTATTTAATTTTCCAAGGTGCGGATGTTATCATCATTTTGAGTTAGTGCTTGTTTCAAGTCCTCGAGTGCCAAGCTTTGCTTCTCCTCATTTTCAAGAATGGCCTCCAACATGAGCATCATCCTTTCGTTTTGAGCATTTGAGAGTTCTTCTTGGTTTTGATCAAGTGCCAAGGAAGGATTTTCGACTTCAACCTCTAAGGAAAATTTTTGGCTATCATTCACTTTCGAGGATTTTTGGACTTCTAAAGCTTCAAGCATTTCTTCCATTTGTGAGTTCAACCTTTCAAGCGCCAAGTCATTTTGGAGACTGTTCTCCAAAAGCTCCTCCAAGGCATTTTGCTCTTTGTTTCCTCCTTCAAGTAGGCATTCTAACATGAGCTTAAACTCTCCATTTTGACCATGCTCAATTTCTTTCACTTCCATATCCCTATAATTTTCATCACAAAAAGTAGAATCATCATAGCGGGGGCTTGGGGAAGGGAAGGACAAATAAGCACAATTATCCTAATGACCATCTTGACGATCACACTTATCACAAATACTCCACTCGTGGGTTTGATATTGTGCGCACAATCCACCCCCGGGAGAATTTAAGCAATTTTGCCACAAGTGTGGTCCTCCACAATAAGGACAAGGGTCATCAAAGTATAAACAACTACTATCCGACCAATTTTTATTTTATGATGCCATATTTTATTTTATTTTTTTTCGACCAAATATTTTTTTTTTCAAAACAAAAAGAATAAACAAGAAACAAACAAGAAAAAAAAAATAGACCAAGGTAAGAAAGATAATTACACAAATATTCATAAGTTTGGACCAAAGCACTTACGTTTATTTCTCAAACAACCTAAATTGCGCCAAATTGTTCCTCGGCAACGGCGCCAATTTTGATGACGTCCAAATCTACTACTAAAAAGTATAAGGACACGGTCGCATGCAATATACTTTACCCAACTATGAGTCGGGGTCGAATCCCACACAGAACAATATATAGGCGATTAGGAATGTAAGAGAATTATCACTTATTATGCAATGCCAAACACTTAGAATGGTTGTTGAAAAAATATTATAGTTTAATGCGAAAACATAAACTAACCTAGAAAGAAAGTAAAATGATCAATGGCTACAAGCATGGGTGCATCGGGATTTACACTCAAGTAACAATCCAATATATTTCACAATTTTATAAATATGAACGAGTTTATTATTTATTAGCCTCAGATAATAATTCTATATTAGCTTCTCTCGAAGACTAACAAGACTTCCTAATTGAATTATCCCTAAAATAATTAAGAGATTAAGCACATCCGAATATGGCTACAAGTAGTTCATTCCTATTTCTAGGTAGAATCTATAAAGTGAGGGTTAACGCCTCAAGTTCTTGTTAATTAATCTTTCCCAACCCCGAACAATTTTTTTCAAAATTAATCCGAAGTAAATGGGCGAGTCCTAGGGTTAGCTAATCCCTTTGGACACATTTAAGAACAAGAATAATTAAAGAAATAATAGCTCGCTTTATAATAAATAAAAATCATTCAATACATAAGCACAACAAGGTATTTTATCCACACTTTAAATATGAATATTTCCATAAACAAGATTCAAGTATTGGAAATAAATACTACACACTTAGATATACAATACAAAGTAAGGAAATTAAGAAATAAGCATAAAGGAATAAGAAATTCTCAACCAAAAGCTTCAAATCTTCAAGACCCAAGTGTGTGTGCAAGAACCCTAGCTTCCAAGACTTGTTCTCTTTAGTATATGGACTGAAAATAAGCCAAAGATCCTCCAAGATATGGTATGATCCTTTGATCTGAGCTAGGTCGTGTATTAAATAGTTTGGGGTCAAAATCATAAAATTCCAGAACTGCCCAGAGTTCTGCCAAGATTTGTGAATCGCGATCGCGAAAAAGGATTTGCGATCGCGAAGAGTAATTCTATGAAGTATTGCGATCGCAGACTATATCATGCGTTCACGTAGAGCATTTCAGAGCATTTGACCAGCTTCTTCATCGCGTTCGCAGAACTTACCCTGTGTTCGCGTTGTATTGTTTCCTCCAGAATCGCTTTCGCGATTATACCTTCGCGTTCGCGAAGGTTGCCTTCCTCCTTCTTTGTGTTCGCATACAGAACTTCGCGTTCGCGAAGGTTTGTTGTACTGATGCTCCGCGTTCGCGTCTAACCCTTCGCGTTTGTGAAGGGTAATTCACTGGGCAGTATTTTGTTTGCATTTTAGCTTCTTTTTGACTTGTTTTCACATGGTTTCTTCACCACCATTCCTAAATCACTTGATACTTGAAATATGCCAATAAGGCTCAATAAATGCCTTAATTTCTCAACAAAGTCATACAAAGGCCTAAGTATCAAGAGGAGATAAGTGGGTAAAATACCAACTTATCATTCCTCCTTTTTGAATTTGTAGATTTTTCTCCTGTCCGTTTTCGAATCTGCGAAAGTTTTTTCCTTCTTGTTAGATCCTCGTTTTGAATTTGCGGAGTTTCCTCTTTCTTTTTCTGAAGTCTTATCTCTGATTGTCTTGGCCTTTGCATCTTCGCCTTTTTATGCTTGTTGCCTTCACTTTGGTCTTTGTTCGAAGTTACAACTTTTCAGTGCGTGCAAGGAGGTTGGTCCAAGAGATAGGTAGTGCTCGTAAGCACACAGAAAGGTATAAGCTAAGATATGGTTATCCAATGAAAATGATTAAGGCTCAAAGTGGGAATGTTAGGGATTAACGTCATTTGGTGCGTTAGAAAGGCTCAATCGGGTCAAAGAAAGCCTACGATCCTTTCCTAAACCAAACAGTACTCGGGATTTCGCCTCAACAGACATTCAGGTCAAGTTATAGATCTGCAATGCAATTCATGAATTTTAATCTAAAGCTTTACCACACAATGCACATGAAACGATGAGTTCAACTTTGTTCTTACCCTAACTGTAAGCATGAAAATTTTCTAGCGTCATTAAAGCATAGCTAAGAGGTACCCTAGGAATCTATGATTTACCTGAAGCTGACCCTCTCTGTCATACCGAGCAACATTTGTTATTTTTCATGCACACTCCTAACTGTGTTGGTACCAAACAAGTCAAGTTATTGATTTTTTTTCTCTTCTTCATCTGCTTTTTTATTTTTTATTTTTTGATAATTGGGACCAAACCCAAGGAAGAGTTTCCTTCTATTTTTTGGATTTTTGTTTATTTAAGCAAATATACTACTAGGTTACTCACCTAGTAGCTGATATATATAATAAATCCCAAACTGGGTAAAAGGTTAAAATTGTCCATGAAAAACAAATAATAAAACAAAAGCCAATTACTATTGCCATCAAACACAACGTAGCAGTAGTAGTATTTTGATTAATCAAAAGTACAAAGCTAATAATTGGAAACATCTAATTGTTGCTGAAGACAATGAATTCACACACCAATTGCAAACAATTCCATGTAGCATCAACAAAGCTCTCACAAGACGCTATATGTTGCAATCCAAAGGAAAAGGTATGTATGAATCCACATGTCGTAAAGCATTGCAAGTCGGATATCTTCAATTTCGTGATGAAAAATTGAAATTACAGTGGCAAAGTTATTGTCGAGCAATTAATTAAGAGCTTACTAAACACTTTAAGGTCAATCAATACTTCATAGCAAGAAGAATGTGTGTTAAGCCAATAAGAAACCAATATGTTGATGTGTTGCCAGAAGCACAATAGCATGAGTATCCAGAAGAAATTGCGATGGAGTTTAGCATAAGCCACTTCCATCAACCAACAAATTCCATGTGTATTGCTACTGGAGCAGCTAAATTGTATCTTCCCATCTGGTGATGCAGCAACCACAGTATGAGAATACACTTTGATGTTAACTGATGGATAAATTATTGTTAACATTTGGACTGTCGGACTGGATCCCCAGATTAGTTGTTTCCAATGCACGCTGCCACTTGAACCAAATTTGATTGCCTCCCAGACTTGGACTGTAAATTCCAGTATCTCAAATAGTTGTTGCTCGATACTTGTGCAACAGATCCCTCTCATTATGTTTTCATAACACTCATAGATAGAGGCCTCAAAGTCAAACAAGTAATAGTAGGGTGTTGTGCAGAAACAATGTAGCTCGGTCTTTCTGAGGAAATATGCTTTGTTGATGTATTCATAGAAGCACACTTGCAGATTTTGTGTGATTGAATACTTATGTATTCGTGCTGAAGAAACCATAACGTGTAGACAAATTGTTCATTGCATCAACTCTTTGTAGATGCATTAATAATCTGAACCTATCTCAGGATCCTGCAAAATGTGGCAAACAAGTTTGGAGAAAATATTCTGCTCCTAGGTTCTTGTGTGTTCTGGAATTAGTGAAGAATATTTGGTTGTGAATGAGGGATAAGTGATGTGTATGTTGTCCTGTTGGTATATTTCTGTTGTATGTCATCAAACAATCCCCAGAATGATTTTGATGCCATGCTAATACCACTTGAAAGTAATACGATAGCACACAAACAAGCAATACTTCCCAACCCACAGTAGAAAAAGTCCAGATGTATAGGTATAGCCCGACTGTCATGTTTAAGGATATGAGGTTGATGTAATCACAACAGCAAGGAAGAAGCAGTAGCCAGAATATATTGTTATGTGTTTGTGCATAAGTAGTTATAACCAAGCAATAAGTGCATGATGTATTGCTATAATAGAGCAATATGCATCGGTAACATTGAAATAGCACTGGGAATGGAAACGAGAACAAGCAAAGACTGAACAATAACAGATTGGATGTCTTCACATTTGGAAGGTTGGACTGGAGGTGCAGATTGATTGTTGTTAATGCACAGTTGCACTCGAACCTGTTTTGTATGCAACCCAGAATTGCAATGTAGATTCCAATGATCCACACAGATGGACACGTCATACTGTAATCCAGCAGTAGAAGAACTGTTCCTATGTATATGGTGCTATGGCACTCGCAGAATGAGCATCCAAAAATGCTAATACCACTGTAAGATGACATAGTTGCATATAGTATAAAAACTGTCCAAATTTAACCAGTACAATTGAGATTCCAAATCTGCGAGTCTGCGATGAACAGCATCATATGTTTTGATCAAGAGCTAGTTATTTTCTCTTGGCAATCTTAATCCTAAGATTAGGAACTTGTGATTTGTCCATGTTGATCAATTGTTTTCCCTCAGTTGGCAAGTCATGAAATGATTGAAATGTTAGTTTACCTGCAAAAGAGAAAGTTAGGTTAGCAACAAAATCCATGACAATGTTTCCTTCCCTTAGCACATGCTAAAAGAGCATATTGTATTTGCTCTTTATCTCCTTTAGCTTCCTCACTTCAGCCCCTACACACGATGGAGTTTCCCATTCCCCATCAATTATCTTCTTCATCACCAAGGAATTAGTCTCCAAAATCAGTGGATGTATCTACCTTTCAACACAGTATGCTAACCCATCACAAATAGCCTTTGCTTCTGCCACTTGGCTTAGCAAAAACTATTTTTTTGGGATTTTTGAATTTTGACTTAACAATTATTTATTTATTTATTTATGATTTTTTGACCGAACCCGAAGGCTGCCTGTGTATCTCGTTGAAATGAGAATCAGGTCAAGCGTAGTTCAGGAAGGGCGGAAATAAAATATTTTTAGATCTTCATTTCATTTTAATTTTTTGAATTTTTGAATTAATCAATTTTTGTGATTTTTGATAGAGAGAATTGAAAGTAAAACGGTCTTTGTAGTTATCGTTCCGAAGAGATATCGGAGCATTGAATGTTAGACAGGCTTTGTAGTTACCGTTCCGAAGAAATATCAGAGTATTGAAGGATAGACGGGCTTTATTATTACCATTCTGATACGATATTGGAGCATGGACAGGAAAGTAAAATGACGGGCTTTGTTACCGTTCCGAATCGTTATCGGAGCATTGAAAGGAAAGTAAAATGAAGGACTATTTACCATTCCGATGCGATATCGGAGCTGTGACAGGTTGTGTACTGTACCGATATGATATCAGAGCAGTGACAGGAATAAAACATTTGATGGACTGTTTATCGGAGCTCTAACTTGCCTTTTCGTCACCAAAGATTTTTTGTGACGAAATTATTTTTGTCAATCTTTTGTCTCTAAAACACCGTCACTAATAATATACAAAGGCAACTTTGTGTTTCGTCGCCAAATAATGATATATTAAATACGAATTCTTTTTTCGTCCCCAAATACGCAATATTTATGACGAGTTTATTTGTCATAAAAAATACAAAAAAATCATACTTAATAGTATGATTTCGTCACTACAAAGTGCATTAATGTCGATGAAACTGCCTTGTTGCTAAATATTTAGTTTAATTAGTGACTACGTCAAATGTCTCTAAAGCTATGTGTGTTTCGTAGTTGAAAACCCGTAATTTTGTCACTAAAGACTACCTTTTATCTACAAAAAAGTATTTCGTCCCTAAATAAATAATTAGTGACAATTATAATTTTGTAGTTAAAACTATCATCTCGTCACTAAAAAAATTATTTTTATCCACAAAACAAAGTTGTCACTATAAATAATCATAATTAGTGACAATTATAACTATCAAAAAATACAAAGTTGATTCGTAGTCAATAAAAAGATGATTTTGGGACATAAATTATTTTTGTCACTAAATATAGTGAATTTATGACGAACTTAATTTATTCCGTGACGAAAATATGATATTCCTAAAAACGATGCAAAAGTGATTTTTTTTGTCACTAATAACAAATGTTTGATGACGTTTATATTCGTTTTTGTTTTAGATTGGCGTTATACGAATTTGAAATAACATAATACAACAATCAATGTAATAACAGGAAAAAAAACTCAAAGGTAATAACAAAAATATTCACCATTGATCATACAACTAATATTAAAACTATATTGAAATAAACGCTCCTTAAATTAAAAGAAACATAATTAAAGTATATATGCCCAACATAAAAGCATAACTGAGAATTGAGATATACTAAATATTACTCCTAAACTAGGACTAAGAAGTGGAGGAATGCAATGACACTTCACTTGCAATTAGTCTTGATTCAATATTTACCTTCATATACATGTATAAAAGATAAAAAAAAAATTAAGGTTTAATTTAATTGTCACGACCCAAATTAACCCTCTGTAAGGTGTCATGACGGCACCTAGTCTTTACGACTAGGTAAGTCTAATATTACGAAAAATGTAAAGAAAATACAACATTTTAAAGATGAACATCGTATTGTGAATAACCAAAAGTAGTACCACTCGGCATATACAAAATAATTTTCCAAGACCCGGAATATCACTAAGTCACAAGCCGCTATAATCTATGTAGCTCTATACAAAAGTCTGAAGGTAATAAGAAAAATCTCTAAGCAAGGGAGTAGAAGGGGACTCCGAGGATCTGCGGACGCAAGCAGAAGTACCTTGAAATCTCCTAGAATCAGTAGCACGCACTAACCTCGAGGCTGATAGCTCGCACCTGGATCTGCACATGAAAAATATATTCAGGAAAGGGCATGAGTACACCACAATGGTACCCAGTAAGTGCCAAGCCTAACCTCGATCGAGTAGTGATGAGGTCAGGTCAAGGCCCTACCAGAGTAAATATAATAAATTAAACAGTAAAAGATATAAGTAAAGTTTACGGTAACACAGTTAACGAAATTCTCGAAAGTTTAACAGTTAAGGGAGCCCTCGGCTCAGAACAAGGTAAACGCAATGGAAAATCTCTCGGGATACCGTCCCGTAGTTCCGAATGAATATGCAGTACAGGGGGATCTCCAGGAATACGTCTGTAGTCCCAAAGTAAATATGCAGTGCATGGGGATCTCTCGGAATACGTCCGTAGTCCCAAAATAAATATGCAAGACAGGGGGATCTCCCGGAATATGTCCGTAGTCCCAATTTAAATATGCAACGCAAGATGAAATGACAGGTATGGCATCGAGTTATACAGTTTACACTGAACACAGATAAGGAAAGTAGGGACTTAACTAAGCATGGTGCACAGAATGTCAAATAGGCAGTTAAAATATGTAAGTATGCTTCTCTAATCTAAGCTAAACAATTAAACGTATTAGTGCAATTTAATAAGGAAAAATAGTTTATAATTTAGAAAGGAAAAACAAGATTTTTGCAATAATAGCCCGTGTACGTACACGGCGCCCACACATCAATTAATACCAAACATCCTAAGGGGAAAGTGCCCAACACAAGGTTAGGTAAGCCACTTACCTCGAACTGCTCAAATGAACTCGATATCACGTTCTTGCCACGAGTATTCGACTCCAAATGGCCCGAATCTATTCAAATTAATTGCATAATGTAAATATAACTACAAGTAACTTATTTAACTAATTAATTCGAAGCTAAATCGTGAAATTAGGAAAAACGCCCAAAAGGTCTCCCAGGGACCACGTCTCGGAATCGGGTAAAAATTACAAATTTTGAACATCCATTCACTCACTAGTTCACTCGAACAAAAATCATCTAAATCCGACGTCAAATTCCTATTCAAATCTCAGATTTTCAATTGGGGAACCTTTTCCCCCATTTCAAAACTTCTACCCTGAAATTCCTTAATTAGACGGGAAAAACAATAATATATTAATGTATTATGATCAAAATAGAGTTAGAATTAGTTACCCAATAGTTCTACTTCAAAATTCCTTGAGAAATCGTCTCCCACCGAGCTCTAAATCGAATTTTGTGTTATGAAATTTCAAACCCTCGAAATTCCCTTTTCTGCCCAGCGATCTTCGCACCTGCGGCCGTTTCTCGCACCTCCGGTCCAAACGGCGCATATGCACATTTCATTTACCTCATCTACCTCTGCACCTGCGATGAAAGGGCCGCACCTGCGCGTGCGCGCCTGCGGAAATCCCTTCCGCTTCTGCGGACCTTGCGCACATGCGATGACCCTAATGCATCTGCGGGCATCGCATATGCAGAATTCACCTCGCACCTGCGACCCCTGGCACTCCTCCACTTTTCCGATTCTACACTTGCCTCTCCGCACGTGCGATCCCGCACCTGTGGTCTTTCTACCGCAGGTGCGAAAATACCAGATGCCTGAAGACTTCAGCAGCAACACAAATCCAACTTTTCGATCCGTTAAGCATTCGAAACTCACCCTAGGCCCCCGGGGCCTCAACCAAACATAGCAATCAATCCTAAAATACTATACGAGCTTAGTAGAGCTTTCAAACCACACCGAACAATACCAAAATCATGAATTAAGCACGGATTCAAGCCTAAAAACTTAAAATTTTCTAAATTCTACAAACGACGACGAACCACATCAAATCTAGTCCGAATGACCTCGCATTTTACACACAGGTCACAAATGACACTACGAACCTACAGCCACTTTCGGAATTCCATTTCGAGCTCGATATCAAAATTTCCACTATCGGCCGAAATCGCCGAAAAACTAACTTTCGCCAATTCAAGCCTAAATCTACTACAGACCTCCAAAACATGTTCTGGACATGCTCCGAAGCCTAAAATCACTCAACGGAGCTAACGAAGTTGACAGAATTCCATTTCGGATCCGTCTTCACACAGTTCCGACTACGGTCCAAACTCTAAGGCTTAAACTCATAACTAGGGATTAAATGTCCCAAAACTCTCTGAATTCCATTACCAATCACTCCGGTAAGTCTCAATAGCGGAAACAAAAGTGGGGAAATAGTTATTAGGGGATCAGGGCTCTAATTCTCAAAACGGCCGGCCAGGTCGTTACATCCTCCCCCTCTTAAAACAATCATTCGTCGTCGAACGAGTATAAAGACATACCTGAAATTGTGAAAAGACGAGGGTACTGGCTACGTATATCCTGCTCGGTCTCCCAAGTCGCCTCCTCGACTGGATGACCTCTCTACTAGACCTTTACTGAAGAAATATTCTTTGACCTGAGCTTTCTAACTTGCCTCTCCAAAATGGCTACTAGCTCCTCAACATAAGATAGATCCTTGTCCAACTGGACTGAGCTGAAATCCATTACATGAGTGAGATCACCGTGATACTTTCGGAGCATAGACACGTGGAATACCGGGTGAACTCTTGCTAGGTTGGGAGGCAAGGCAAGCTCATAAGCAACCTCCCCAACTCGTCACAGTATCTCAAAAGGACCAATGAACCTTGGGCTCAGCTTGCCCTTCTTCCCAAACCTCATGACGCCCTTCATAGGCGATACTCAAAGCAAGACCCGCTCACCAACCATAAATGCATAATCACGAACCTTACGGTCCGCATAACTCTTCTGCCTGGATTGGGCTGTGCGAAGTCTCTCTTGAATCACCTTCACCTTATCCAGGGCATCCTGGACCAAAACTGTACCCAATAATCGGGCCTCACCCGGCTCAAACTATGCCATTGGGGATCGGTACCGCCTACCATACAAAGCCTCATACGGTGCCATCTGAATGCTGGACTGGTAACTGTTGTTGTAAGCGAACTCCGCAAGTGGCAAGTATTGGTCCCATGACCCTCCGAACTCTATCACACAGGCATGGAGCATAACCTCAAGAATCTGAATTATGTGCTCGGACTGCCCATCCATCTGAGAATGAAAGGTTGTGCTCAGCTCCACCCTAGTACCCAACTCCTACTGTACGGCTCTCCAGGACCATGATGTAAACTATGTACCTCTGTCTGAAATGATGGATACTGGAATACCATGAAGGCGGACAATCTCTCTGATATAAATCTCAGCCAACCTCTCAGAAGAATAAGTGGTCAATACTAGAATAAAATGAGCTGACTTGGTCAGCCGATCCACGATCACCCAAATAGCATCGAACCTTCTCAAAGTCCGTGGAAGTCCAACTACAAAGTCCATGGTGATCCGCTCCCACTTCCACTCTAGGATCTCTAACCTCTGAAGTAATCCACCCGGCCTCTGGTGCTCATATTTGACATGCTGACAGTTGAGACACATGGCCACAAACCCAACTATATCCTTCTTCATCCTCCTCCACCAGTAGTGCTGTCTCAAATCCGGGTACATCGTCGCGGCACCGGGATGAATGGAGTACTGCGAGATGTGGGCCTCCTCGAGAATCAACTCCCAAAGCCCATCTACATTGGGCACACAGATCCGGCCCTGCATCCTCATCACACCATCATCACCAATAGTCACATCTCTGGCATCACCTCGCTGAACCCTGTCCTGAAGAACTAGAAGATGAGGATCATCATACTGGCGCTCCCTGATACTGTCATAAACAGAAGACCGAGCAACCACACAAGCTAATATCCGGCTAGGCTCTGAAATATCCATTCTTACGAACTAGCTGGCTAAAGCCTGAACATCCAAGGCTAAGGGCCTCTCAGATGCCGGAAGATATCCCAAACTCCCCAAACTCTCTGCCCGGCGACTCAAGGTGTCGGCCACTACATTGGCCTTCCCCGGGTGGTACAATATAGTAATACCACAGTCTTTATGTAGCTCCAACCACCTCCGTTGACGCAAATTAAGGTCCTTTTGCCTGAACAAGTGTTGCAAACTTCGGTGATCAGTGTAAATCTCACAGGGAACACCGTACAAATAATGATGCCAGATCTTCAAGGCGTGAACAATAGTTGCTAACTCGAGATCATGAACCGGATAATTCTTCTCATGCACCTTTAATTGTCTAGACTCATAGGCAATCACCCTACCGTCCTGTATCAATACCGCTCCAAGGCCAATCCTCGAGGCATTACAATAGGTAGTATAGGACCCCAAACCTGTAGGCAATACTAATACTGGGACAGTAGTCAAAGCTGTCTTGAGCTTCTGAAAGCTCTCCTCATACTCCTCGATCCACCTGAACGGAGCACCCTTCTGGGTCAGCTTGGTTATAGGTGCTGCAATGGATGAAAATCCCCCCACAAAGCGATGGTAATACCCCGCCAAACCAAGGAAACTGCGGATCTCCGTAGCTGATGACAGTGTAGGCCAACTCTGCATTGCCTCCACCTTCTTTGGATCTACCGTGATCCCATCACAAGACACTATGTGGCCCAAGAATGCCACTGAATCAAGCTAGAATTAACACTTAGAAAATTTTGCACACAATTTCTTCTCCCTCAAAGTCTGAAGCACGATCCTCAGGTGCTGCTCATGATCTTCCCGAGACCGGAAATATACCAGGATGTCGTCAATAAACACAATGATGAAGGAATCAAGATAAGGTCAGAACACACTGTGCATCAAATGCATAAAGGCTGTTGGGGCATTGGTCAGCCCAAATAACATGACAAGAAACTCATAGTGACCATATCTGGTTCTGAAAGCAGTCTTCGGGATATCCGACTCCCGATTCTTCAAATGATGATAACCTAAACGTAAGTCAGTCTTGGAAAACACTCTTTCACCCTGTAACTGATCAAATACGTCATCAATACGAGGCAATGGATACCTGTTCTTCACTGTGATTTTGTTCAACTGGCGGTAATCAATATACATCCGCATAGAACCATCCTTCTTCTTCACAAATAAGACAGGAGCACCCCAAGGTGACACACTGGGTTGAATAAAGCCCTTATCAAGCAACTCCTGTAACTGCTCCTTCAACTCCTTTAATTCAAGACTCACCGTAAGATATGGAGGAATAGAGATGGGCTGAGTGCCCGGCAACAAATCAATGCAAAATCAATATCTCTGTTGGACGGCATGCCTGGAAGATTAGCTGGAAACACATATGGAAAGTCCCTCACTACTGGAACTGACTCAACTGTAAGGGGTATCAATACTGACATCTCTCACATAGGCCAAATACGCATCACACCCCTTCTCAACCATTCGCTAAGCCTTAAGAAATTAAATGACCCAGCGGGAAGCATGATCTAAGGTACCTCTCCAATATAATCTCATCACGCCTAGCATAGCCAGCGTCACGATCTTAGTGTGAAAATCAAAAATATCATAATGGGGTTAAAACCAGTCCATGCCCAAGATAATATTAAAATCTACCATACTGAGTAATAACAAATCGGCTCTAGTATCAAAACCACTAAGAGCAATCAAACACGACCGATATACGCGGTCCACAACGAGAGAATCTCCCACGGGAGTAGATACATAAACCGAGGAACTCAAAGAATCTCGAGATATCCCCAAATGTGCAGCAAAATAAGAAAACACATATGAATACGTAGAGCCTGGGTCAAATAATACTGATGTATCCCTATAAATAGACAGGGACGATACCTGTGATGACTGAATCTGAAGCAACGACCTCTGAACGGGCTAGAAAGGCATAGTACCTAGCCTAGCCTCCCCCTCTAGGGCGACCTCGACCTCCCCGACCTCCATCTCGAGCTAGCTGAGGAGATGGGGTGGCAACTAGTGCTGGAAGAATGGCTGGAGGACCCGATGGAGCACGTGGAGGCTGATAAGTCTAAGAAGGTGCACCCCTCCTAGCTTTGGGGCAATCTCTAACCATGTGACGAGTGTCACCACATTCAAAACAACCCCTCGGACGATGCGACAGCTGAGACTGACTCGGACCTGGCCTGCTGGACTGGCCGGTAATAGCACCTCAAGTATGAGACATACTGGATACTGGCGGTGCATAATAGGGCTCCTGAGGTCTAGGAGGAGTTGGAACACCGTTGGCTATTGGAAGAGCTGAATGAACAGGGCGACTCACAAAACCCCTATCATAGCGTGCTGCTGGTGCACGAGCTCCTGAATAATAACCAGTCTCTCGAGACCGCTTGGTCTGTCTCTGCTATCTGTCCCGGGCAAACATGCCCTCCAGTCCCCTGGTAATGCTCACTGCCTGCTGATAAGTGATGTCCATCTCCAACTTCCTGGCCATACTGGTCCGAATACTGGGGTGGAGTTCCTCAATGAAGCGACGAACCCTCTCTCTGACTGTAGCAACCAGAGCGGTGCATGGCAAGCTAACTCACTGAAATGGATTGCATACTCCGACACAGTCATAGCACCCTGACGCAACTGCTCAAACTATGCATGCCAAGCATCCCTGAGGCTCTAAGGAACATACTCACGCAAGAGCATCTCTGAAAACTGTGTCTAAGTGAGTGAGGCTGCCTCGTCCAGACTACTTAGCTCATAGGCACGCCATCACTGATATGCTTCTCCCCTCACCTGGAAAGCGGTGAAAGAAACCCCACTCGTCTCCACAATGTCCATAGTGCGGAAAATACGATGACACTCCTCAAGAAAACCTAGAGCATCATCTGAAGCTAGTCCGCTGAAAGTAGGTGGGAGGTACTTCTTGTACCTCTCAAGTCTGAGCTGCTCTGCCTCAGAAGAAGCTACCCTGATCTCATGCTGAACCGGAGCCACTGGTGGCATAGGAATATACTCTAGGGCCTGATCAACCTGGACCCTCTGCTCAGGAGTGCGGGCTGCGGGAGTCTCTGCCCCTCCCCCAGCCTAAGATGTAGCGGGAGCTATCGAAAATAGTCCAACCTGAGCCAGAGTACTGAACATGCTCATGAACTGAGCTAAAGTCTCCTGGAGGGCTGGAGTAGTAATAGGGATCTCCGGTGCTAGCCCTCCAGCTGGAGCTGATGGGGGCTCCTCTGACGCAACTCTCACAGGTTCTCGGGCTGCACCGCGTGGTCATCCTCTACCCCGACCCCGGCCTCTGGCGGCTCTGACAGGAGGCTCGGGTGCCTGATCGTCGGTCCTCCCGGTATGGGTCCTCACCATTTGTGAGAAAGAATAGAATAGAGTTTTAGAATTTTGATGTCAATAACTCGCAAGATAAGGAAATCAATGGAATATGATTGTTCTTAACAGTTACATAGCCTCCCGAAGATAAGTACGGACGTCTCCGCACCGATCCATGAGACTCTAATAAACCGGCTTGTGACGTCTCCGCACCGATCCACGAGACTCTAATAAACCGGCTTATGACTCGCGACTCCTATGAACCTAATGCTCTGATACCAACTTATCACGACCCAAATTAACCCTCCTAAGGTGTCGTGATGACACCTAGTCTTTACGACTAGGTAAGCCCAAGAGTCGTGATGAAAATACAACATTTTAAAGATAAACAGCATATTGTGAATAGCCAAGAGTACTACCACTCGGCATATACAAAATAATTTCCCAAGACCCGGAATATCACTAAGCCACAAGCTGCTATAATCTTTGTAGCTCTATACAAAAGTATGAAGATAATAAAGAAAGTCTCTAGGCGAGGGAGTAAAAGGTGACTACGAAGATCTGCGGACGCAAGCAGTAGTACCTTTGTGAATTGTTAGGCTTACCTAGTAGTAGAGACTAGGTGCCGTCACGACGTGGTTCAGAGGGATGGTTGGGTCGTGACAAGTTGGTATCAGAGCTCTAGGTTCATAGGAGTCGTGAGTCACAAGTCGGTTTATTAGAGTCTCACAGATTGGTACAGAGACATCCGTACTCATCTTTGAGAGGCTATGGAACTGTTAGGAACAATCATACTTCTTTTGATTCCTTGTCGTGTGAGTTACTGGCATCAAATTCTAAACTTCTCTATTCTATTCTTTTTCACAAATGGTGAGGACCAGTAATGGGAGATCTGACGACCAGGCACCCGTGCCCCCTGCCAGAGCCGCAAGAGGCCGGGGCTGGGGTAGAGGACGACCATGCGGTGCAGCCAGAGCACCCGCGCGAGCTACAACAAAGGAGCCACCAGCAGCTCCAGCTGGAGGGCAGGCACCGGAGGTTCCTATTGCTACACCAGCCCTCCAAGAGACTCTAGCCCAGTTCATAAGCATGTTCAGCACCTTAGCTCAGGCTGGATTGATTCCATTAGCTCCTGTCACTTCTCAGGCTGGGGAAGGGGCACAGACTCCCGCAACCCAAACTCCAGAGCAGAGGGTCTAGGTTGATTAGGCCCCAGAGTTCATTCGTATGCTGCCGATAGCTCCGGTTCAGCATGAGACTAGGACAACCGCTTCTTAGGCGGACCAACTCAGACTTGAGAGGTACAAGAAGTACCACCCACCTACCTTCAGCGGATTGGCTACAAATGATGCTCGGGGTTTTCTGTAGGAGTGTCATCATATTCTCCTTACTATTGGCATAGCGAAGAGTCTTTTACCACTTTCCAGCTTATAGGAGTAGCCTATCAGTGGTGGCGTGCTTTTGAGTTGAGTAGTCCGGATGAGGCAGCCGTACTTACATGGACTTAGTTCTCGGACATGTTTTTGAGAGAGTATGTCCCTCGGAGCCTCAAGGACTCATGGCATGCAGAGTTTGAGTAGCTGCGTTAGGGTGCTACGACTATGTCAGAGTATGCAGTCCGCTTCTGTGATTTGGTCCGACATGCACCAGCCTTGGTTGCCACAGTTCGAGAGAGGGTTCAACGGTTTATTGAGGGAGTCCACCGTAGTATCCAGATTAGTATGGATAGGGAGTTAGAGATGGATATCCCTTAATAGAAGGTTGTGAGTATTGCCAGGAGATTGGAGGGCATGCTTGCCCGGGGACTGAGAGGAGAGGGAGGCCAAGAGGTATCGAGAGACTGATTCGTATTCTGGAGCTCATGCCCCAACAGCTCGCCATGGTAGCGGTCATGTGACCCGTTCATTCATCTCTTCCAACTGTCAGTGGTGTTCCAGCCCCTTCTAGGCCCTAGGAGCCTTATTATGCACTGCCAGTATCCAATATACCTCCTTCTTGGGGTGCTTTTAGCGGCCAGTCTAGCAGACCTGGCCCGAGTCAGTCGCAGTAGCCACGCCCTCCGAGGGGTTGCTTTGAGTGTGGCGACACCCTCCATATGGTGAGGGATTTCCCCAGACTTAGGAGGGTTGCACCTCTACAAACTTCTCAACCACCACGTGCTCCATTGGATCCTCAGGCCATGATTCCAGCACTAGTTACCGCCCCGCCTGCTTAGCCAACTCGATGTGGAGGTCGGGGAGGTCAAGGTCGCCCTAGAGGGGGAGTTTAGGCCAGGTATTATGCTCTTCCAGCTCGTACAAAGGTAGTTTCTTCCGACTCTGTCATTACAGTTATTGTTCCGGTCTGTCATAGAGATGCGTCGGTATTATTTGACCTAGGCTCTACATATTTTTATGTGTCCTCTTATTTTGTCCCGTATTTGGGAGTATCTCGGGATTCTTTGAGTTCCCCTGTTTATGTGCCTACTCCTGTGGGAGATTCTCTTGATGTGGACCGTGTGTATCGGTCGTGTTTGGCTGCTCTTAGTGGTTTTGAGACCCGAGCAAATTTATTATTGCTCAGTATGGTATACTTTGATGTTATTTTGGGCATAGACTGGTTGTCGCCCTATTATGCTATTCTTTATTGTCACGCTATGACCATGACGCTGGCTATGCTAGGTTTACTGTGATTAGAGTGGAGAGGTACCTTAGAGTATACTCCCAGCAGAGTTAGTTCATTTCTTAAGGCTCAACGAATGGTTGAGAAGGGGTGTGACGTGCATTTATCTTATGTGAGAGATGTCAGTGTTGATACCCCTACAGTTGAGTAAGTTCTAGTAGTGAGGGATTTCCTAGATGTGTTTCCAGCTGATCTTCCGGGCATGCCGCCCGATAGAGATATTGATTTTGGCATTGATTTGTTGCTGGGCACTCAACCCATCTCTATTCCTCCATATCGTATGGCTCCTCCTGAGTTGAAGGAGCAGTTGCGGGAGTTGCTTCAAAAGGGCTTCATTCGGCCCAGTGTGTCACCCTGGGGTGCTCCAGTCTTGTTTGTAAAGAAGAAGGATGGTTCTATACGTATTTGTATTGATTATCGCCAACTGAACTAAGTTACAGTGAAGAATAGGTATCCATTTTCTCGTATTGATGACTTATTTGATCAGTTACAAGGTGCCAAAGTGTTCTCCAAGATTAACTTATGTTCAGGCTATCATCAGTTAAGGATACGGGAGCCAGATATCCCGAAGACTGCTTTGAGGACCCGATATGGTCACTATGAGTTTCTTGTTATGTCTTTTGTGATGACCAATGCCCCAGCAACTTTTATGCATTTGATGCACAGTGTATTCCGACCTTATCTTGACTCCTTTATCATTGTGTTTATTGATGACATTCTGGTTTACTCCCGGACTCGGGAGGATCATGAGCAATACCTGAGCACTGTGCTTCAGACTCTGATAGAGAAGAGGTTGTATGAAACATTTTTGAAGTGTGAGTTTTGGCTAGACTCAGTGGCATTCTTGGGTAATGTAGTATCGAGGGATGGGATCAAGGTAGATCCTAAGAAGGAGGAGGCAGTGTAGAGCTAGCCTAGACCATCATCAGCTACGAAGATCTGCAGTTTTCTTGGGTTGGTGGGGTATTACCGTCGTTCTTTTGAGAGATTCTCATCTATTGCAACACATATGACCAGGCTAGCCCAGAAGGGTGCTCCGTTCAGGTGGATAGAGGAGTGTTAGGAGAGCTTTCAAAAGCTCAAGACAGCTTCGATTACAACCCAGTTTTGGTATTGCCTACAGGTTCGAGGTCCTACACTATATATTGTGATGCGTCGCGGATTAGTCTTGGCGCGGTGTTGATGCAGGACGATAGGGTGATTGCCTACGCGTCCAGACATCTGAAGGTGCATTAGAAGAACTATCATGTTCACGACCTTGAGTTAGCAGCTATTGTTCATGCCCTGAAGATTTTGTGCCACTATTTGTATGGTGTTTCTTGTGAGATTTACACTGATCATCGGAGTTTGCAGCATCTGTTCAAGCAAAATAATCTTAATTTGCGTTAGCAGAGGTGGTTGGAGCTACTTAAGGATTATGATATCACTATTTTGTACCACCCGCGGAAGGCCAATGTGGTGGCCGATACATTGGGTCACCGGGCAGAGAGTTTGGGGAGTTTAGCATACCTTCCAGCAGCAGAGAGACCCTTAGCATTGGATGTTCAGGCCTTAGCCAACCAGTTTGTGAGATTGGATATTTCTGAGCCTAGTCGAGTGTTGGCGTGTGTGGTCTCTCGGTCTTCTCTTTATGATCGCATCAGGGAGCGTCAGTATGATGACCCCCACCTGCTTGTCCTTACGGACACGGTTCAGCACGGTGATGCTAAGGAAGTCACCATTGGGGATGATGGCATATTGAGGATGCAGGGCAGGCTGTGTGTGCCAAACGTAGATGGTTTGCGCGAGTTGATTCTTCAGGAGGCTCAAAGCTCGCGGTACTCTATTCATCCGGGTGCCGCGAAGAAGTATCAGGACTTGAGGCAGTATTACTAGTGGAGGAGGATCTAGAAGGACATAGTGGAGTATGTGGCTCGATGCCTAAATTGCCAGCAGGTGAAGTATGAGCATCAACAATCGGGTGGGTTGCTTTAAAAGCTAGAGATTCCGGAGTGGAAATGGGAGCAGATCACTATGGATTTCGTTGTTGGACTCCCACGGACTCAGCGGGGGTTTGATGCGGTTTGGGTGATTGTGGATAGGCTGACCAAGTCAGCTCATTTTATTCCTGTGATGACTACATATTCTTCCAAGCAACTGGCTCGAATCTAGATCCGTGAGATTGTCAGGCTTCATGGCGTACTGGTATCTATCATCTCTGACCTGGGTACACAGTTTACATCACAATTCTGGAGGGCCGTACAATATGAGTTGGGTACTCGAGTGGAGATGAGAATAGCATTTCACCCTCAGACAGACGGACAGTCCGAGCGCACTATTAAGATATTAGAGGATATGCTTTGTGGTTGTGTAATGGAGTTTGGAGGGTCGTGGGATCAGTTCTTATCACTTGCGGAGTTTTTCTACAACAAAAGTTATTAGTCGAGTATCCAGATGGCACCGTATGAGGCTCTGTATGGTAGGCGGTGTCGGTCCCCAATGGGTTGGTTTGAGCCAGGCGAGGCCAGATTATTGGGTACAGACTTGGTCCAAGATGCCCTGGATAAGGTGAAGGTGATTCAGGATCGACTTCGCACACCCTAGTCTAGACAGAAGAGTTATGCAGACCGGAAGGTTCGCGATGTAGCATTCATGGTTGGAGAGCGGGTCTTGCTTCGGGTATCTCTTATGAAGGGCGTTATGAGGTTCGAAAATAAGGGCAAGCTGAGACCAAGGTGCATTGGTCCTTTTGAGGTGTTGAGGTGTGTCGGGGAGGTTGCTTATGAGATTGCTTTACCTCCGAGCCAATCAGGAGTCCATCCAGTATTCCACGTTTCTATTCTCCGAAAGTTCACGGTGATCCGACTCATGTATTGGATTTTAGCTCAGTCCAGTTGGACAAGGATCTATCTTATGTTGAGGAGCCAATAGCTATTTTGGACAGGCAGGTAAGAAAGCTAAGGTCAAAGAATATTTCTTCTGTGAATGTGTAGTGGAGGGGTTAGCCGATCGAGGAGGTGACTAGGGAGACCAAACAGGATATGTGCATCTGATATCCTCATCTTTCACAACTTCAGGTATGTCTCTATACCCGTTACAGGACGAACGATTGTTTTAAGAGGGAGAGGATGTAACAACCCGGCCGATCATTTTCAGAGTTATAGCCCTGATCCCCTGTCTACTATTTTCCCTGTGTCTTTTTCTGCTTATGTGTCTTGCCAGGAGGTGTTGGTCGTGATTTTAGAGTGTTTTGGGACACTTAGTCCTTAAATGGAAGCTTAAGTCTTAGGATTTGGACCATAGTTGGAATTGTGTGAAGACGACTCTGAAATGGAGTTCTGTAGGTTCCGTTAGCTCCGTTAGGTGATTTTGGACTTAGGGGCGTGTCCGGATTGTGTTTTGGAGGTGTGTAGCTCATTTAGGCTTGAAATGGCGAAAAGTTAATTTTTTTGGAGATTTTGACCGGTAGTGAGATTTTTGGTATCGGGGTCATATTCTGATTTCGGAAGTTGAAGTAGGTCTGTAAGGTTGATTGTGAATTGTGTGAAAAAATTGGGGTCAATCGGACATGGTTTGATAGATTTCGGCATTGGTTGTCAAATTTGGGAGTTTCAAGTTCTTTAGGTTTGAATAGGAGAGTGATTTGTGTTTTTAGCATTGTTTGACGTGATTCGAAGGCTCGACTAAGTTCGTATGGTATTTTATGGCTGGTAGGTATGTTTGGTTGAGGCCCCGGGGGCCTCTGGTTGATTTCGGATGATTAACGGATCGTTTTGGACTTGTGGAAGATAACATATTTTCTAGTGTTTTGTTGCATACTTGTGGAAGATAACATATTTTCTAGTGTTTTGTTGCATACTTTATCTTCATCGCGATCGCGTAAGGCATCTGAGAGGCCAGCTGAAGTTGTTCTTCACGTTCACGAATATGGGTACGCGATCGCGTAGGTTGGTCAGGCTGTGCATCGCGAACGCGTGGGCTAGGCCGCGTTCGCGAAGAGGAAGTAAAGCAGCAGTGGAATTCAAGTGTTGTTTTTCGTGAACGCGTGGGGTTGTTCGCGATCGCGTAAGTATGAGAGCCAGTGAATCGCATTCGCGTTGAGTTTTCTGTGTTCGCGTAGGTTTAATCTCTGGGGCAGCGAAGTTGTGCTTCGAGATCGCGAGGCTATTTCCGCGATCGCGGTTAAGGAATCACTCGGCAGTATTAAGCATTTCAAAAATGAGGGTTTGGCCATTTTTTATCAAAACTTGAGTTTGGGAGCTCGGATTTGGACGAGATGTTGTGAGATTTTAAGAGACATCGATTGGGTAATGATTCTACACTCTATTTTGGTTATATCCCACTAATTTATCATTCATTTCGTCTTTAATTTCAGATTTTGGAGTGGAAATTTGTGAAAAAATGGAAGAAGTTGTTCAACTAAGATTTCGAGTTTTGAAAGGGGATTCATGGTCGGATTTGAGTAGTTTTTATATGGTTGGACTCGGGAGTGAATGGGCCCGATTCTGAGAGGTGGGCCCGGGGAGGCTTTTTGGGGCGATTTCCTAATTTCTCGCTTTAACATAGATTTCATTGACTAGATTAGTTTCTTATAGCTATATTTATGGTATGTAATTGATTTTGGCTAGATTTTGGCCATTCAGAGCCAGATAATCGTGGAAAGAGCATTGCTACCGACTGATTTAGCTTGGTTCGAGGTAAGTGGCTAGCCTGACCTTGTGTGGGGAAAATCCCCTTAGGATTTGGTACTGATTTTACTATGTGAGCGCCGTGTACGCGAGGTGACGAGTGCGTATATGGGCTATTTGTTGAAAAATCTGATTTTTACTGAGAAATTCCCTGCCAAATTATCTTTGTAAAGTTTCACGATCTAGTTGTTCTCCGAAATTAATATTATAACATGCAGGGGGTTGGAAAAATGAAGTTTCATCAACATGAGTCATTTCATCTATATGTTTTCTAATTCTAGGAGAAGGATTAGGATTAGGACTACAATTAGGATTACTACCACTATCACCTTTACTACTTTTTTTAAATAGGCCAAATAAATTTTTAGGTTCCATAATTTAAATACGAAATTAAATTTAAAAAGTTAAGACAAAAAGTAAACACGCAAATGAAATACGAAAATAGAACTCGTAAAGTAAACACAAAAATTAAGCACTGAAATGATACGCAAAAATTATATATTAAAATTAGGAGATGGAACGAGTGCACCGTGATTAAATATTGAAACTTGAAGAAATTGCTCAAAAAATTGCTCCAAATACTTGACGAATTAATTTAAAGCTTGAAAGTTGCTCCAAACATTTTCCCAAATACTTGAAACTTAGTTGATCACTTGATTGTGAGAAAATTGAGAGAATAATGTAGATAGAATGTAAGAGATTCGAGAGAGAATGATTGATTTTTGGGGGGAAAATGAAGAAGGGTGGGGGCATTTATAGTTAAAAATAGGGCCAAAGTGTAATTTAATAAACTCAGGAGTTATATTAAAAGTTTGGGGGAGCGGCGGGGGGGGGGGGGGGGTTAAATATTTTTGCTTTATGGACGTTAGGAACGGCTAAATTTGTAATGGAAGTCGTTGCCCAACGGCTATATTTAAAAAATAAATTTAAAAACACACGGGACAGACGGGCAGGCGGGACGGGACGGGACGAGACAAAAACGGGATAAACGGGACGAAATGGGCATCCCGTCCCATCCCGTGTACTGTTTAATATTGGCCCATCCCGTTTAGATTTAAGTGGGCTGGGCCGGACGGGATACGGGACGGGATGGGATGGCTCGTCCCGTTGGACAGCCTTGCCTACGCCTACGTGCCAAATGACCACCACATGATCCTGTCATATCCTGCACATTTAGTGCAGAAGTGCAGCATGAGTACGTAAATCAACATGTACCCAGTAATTATCTAGCCTAACCCCGAAGAGGTTGTGACGAAGGGTCGACATTGACACTTACTAGTTGTCCAGCAAATCAAATATAATAAAGTAGGCAAGTCCGAAACATGGTAGGTAACAATGAGTATAGGTATAGACAAATAATACGGTCTACAACTGAACAATGAACACCAAGTCCTCAATTATTGGGTACCTCCTCAAATGGGATACGTATTGGACAATACCAAATCAACGATCACATCTCAAGTCAACAAACACATGAGTACGCGAACTCCTTATCAAGAATTCACATGATTCTGCTGAGGCGAGCGGTCCGGTCCCATAAGAATGTGATACATCATACTGCCAAGGTGAACGACCCAATCCTATAAGAGTGTGATTTATAATCCCGCCGAGCCGAACGACCCGATCCCATAAGACTTTATTACAATAATCTTGCCGAGGCGAACGGCTCGATCCTATTAGAATATGAATTTTTAATGGGCCCTTGACCCCACTCATGAATACACTTGTGAGTTATGAAATTTATGGAAGCTTTTCGATGAATACGCACAATACGGAAGATATTCGTAAGGGAAGCACAATTTCTACGGCTAATAAAGTAGCTCGTCAAATTTCTAAAATAGCGAGTCCATTACTCTACGCAAGTCAAGTCTTAGGTCGTAATGCGAAATAACGTAATTAAACAGGCAAGAATAACTCAATTAGTACAATTAAAGCATGGTGTGAATCTAAATCTACCCGGACATACAGGAACTCTAGTGTACGTACGGACACTCATCACCTCAAACGTGTGTATCTCTCACAACATGTAGCATGTAATAAGCATAACATCTATGGGGTAAATTAGCCCTCACAAGGTTAGACAGGAGACTTACATTGCTCTGAAGTTCCATAACCGGCTTCAATGCTTCTCTAACACCTCAAACCGATGCCCATTGATCCAAAACATGTCAAGCAATGTGCAAACTAATAAAAATATACTTTAATACTCATAATTAATCAATTTATATTAATTCTAAACTTCGCTCAAAAAGTCAACAAAGTCAACCCTTAGGCCCAAGTGCCCGAATCCTAAAACATTTTGAAGATAAATATTACCCATAATACCGCAAACTCAAATATATAATTTGTTACTAATTCCATGTCCAATTTCGTGGTCAAAATCCAAAAATACCAAATTCTAGGTTTTCTTTAAAAATCCCACAATTTCCATATATTTTCATGTTTAATTCCAAATATAAACCATGTATATAAATTGTAATAAGTGGGAATAAATTACCTCATGTTAGATGATGAAAATGGCACTCCAAAGTCGCCCCAAATCCGAGCTCCGTTACTCAAAAATATGAATGAAACACTCAACCCTTGAATAAATAGGGTGTGCCCAGCATTCCTCACATTTGAGAACCAAAATGCCGCACTTGCTGAAAAACCATCGCAGGTGCAGAATTTAATAAAACTTCGACCAAGCGCACCTGTGACTCACAATTTTCTTCAGCAAAATCACTTTTGCTGTCAAAACCTTGCGCCTGCGCACACGCACCTGCGGAGCCCTTCCGCTTCTGTGGCTCCTACACGTCTAGTTCATCTTCGCTTTTGGGGAAAAACATACAAACACCGTAACAATCACAACCCACTGTACCAAATATGATCATGCACCCATGCGAGATCACACAATGCACCGCACAATTCGTATGTCCATAATAAATTCTTCTGACTACAATAACTGCAAATTCACGAACCAGATATCCGTAGTATACCTCATAACACATATAAGCCCGGTCTCAACCCTCACAATACTGCTACAAAGAAAGATATGTGTGGTAACTCATGACCACCCATCATATAATTAACACACAAAGTTTCTCCGCTTGACAAGAACCGTTTTGTCACGACCCAAAATCTGTTGAAGGTCGTGATGGCGCCGTACACCACTGTCAGGCAAGCAAACACTAAATAATTAATTAAATTCTCATGTTAAAATTTTTTGAAATCGTAAATTTTACTTCAATTTATCTAGTAAAAGATGAATTTACAGAATATATAACAATGCTTTCCAATTCCAATACTGAACATCCCATAATCATCCCAGAACGCGGTGTCACAAGTGCATGAGCATTTTCTAGAAATTTAAAATAAAATACAAAACTGCCCGGAATACAAATTTGGATAGGAAAGAAAATACAATACTCTAAAGGAGACTCTGCTGGTTGCGGGTCGTACATAAGATGCAGCTCACCTAAGTCCCCATAATAACCGCACCTCCGCACCCACAAGGTCACTAGTCATATATGTACCTCCACAAAACGTGCAGCAAGTGTAGTATGAGTACGTAAATCAACACGTACCCAGTAAGTGTCTCGCCTAACCTCGAAGAAGTAGCAACGAGAGGTCTACTTCGACACTTACTGTGGCCATCAATAATATAAGGTATAGTAAAGAAGTGAATGAATATGAGACAGAGTAAATATATGAAACAAACAAGTATAAAATATGTGGTACAATTTCCCTCTTTACAATTTACTCAAAATCGAACTAGCGAGTTCCCTCAGTAACCGGAGCATATATATATAGATGTAGTGGATCTCATCAAAGAGGTGGTTGTCATACTTCAAATCAGGGAAAAACCCTCAGATACACTGGCTTCTTGCCAAATGTTACGCACGATTCCAAGGGAATAATATATATAAATAGGAAATGCTGAGGCGTACGACCCGATCCAACATAAAAGTAAATGGTGCACTGCCGAGGGTCGGACGGCGCGAACCATAGATGCATCTATTAACCTGCCGAGGCGAACGACCCGCTCCCATGAGAGTGTGGTACATAATTCCTGCCGAGGCGAACGGCTCGATCCCATAGAGTGGTTGAAGGAAATACCCCGCTCGCGAGTCATACATGCAACGCGGTCAAATATAAATTTAAAAAATTTCAGGGGGATCGCGGATCATACTTGTGACGCGGTCAAATATAAATTTAACATTTAAAATCATCTCTTTCTAGATTCTTTTCAAAATAAGTGAAATTCAGCTTGTAGCTTTTTAAGGAAATTACCCCGCTTGCGAAACATACATGCGATGCGGTTACACATAGATTTCTTAAGTTATTAAGGTGTTCCTCAATTCTTTTCAAAAATACGAAGTTCAAATGAAAACCTTTAAGTTCCCAACTTTTCCTCAATTTCAACTCCTTTCAAAACGTTTAATAAGCTAACTCAATCTCGCTTCATTTTAAGGCAAGCAACAAACATAAATTCAACAACAATAGCATCAAGGCATGATATAAGCCTAAAACTACCCGGGCATAGGCATAGTTAGTATCTACGTACGGACTCTCATCACCTCGTGCGTACGTAGCCCCCACAAATAGAATCACATAATAATTTAGTTCACCTATGGGGTTAATTCCCTCTTACAAGGTAGAAAGGAGACTTACTTTGCTTCGAAATTCCATAACCGGCTCCAAAGCCGCTCCGACAATTGAAATTGATGCCTGTCGCTCCAAAACTAGTCAAATATGACGCTACCGAATCAAAATATACTCTAATACTCATAGTTAATCATTTTATAACAATTTCCAACTCCGTTCGAAAAGTTGATAAAATCACCCTCGTGCCCGAAACCACCCTGAAACACACCCGAGGACCCCGGGACCCCGTCCAATCATACCAACCAATCCCATAACATAAATCAAACTTGCTCGAGACTTCAAATCACATCAAACAACATCTAAATCATGAATCTCACCCCAATTCAAACTTAATGAACTTTGAAACTTCAACTTCTACAATCGATGTCGAAACCTATCAAATCATGTCCGATTATCCTCAGATTTTGCACACAAGTCACAGTTGACATTACGGACCTACTCCAACTTTCGAAATCGGATTCCGACCCCGATATCAAAAAGTCCACTTCCGGTCAAACTTCTCAAAAACCTTTAAATTTCTTGCCTTAGACAAATGACTCCAAAATGACCTACGGACCTCCGAATCCACTTTCGGACGCGCCCCCGTTACAAGAATCACCATACGGAGCTATTACCAAACACGGAATTTCAAACGGACATCGATAACATTGAAATGCACTTCAACCCAAATTTATGAAATTCTTCCAAAATGCCAACTTCAACGATAGGTGCCGAAACCCTCCCGGTTCATTAAAAACCCGATCCGGACATACGCCCATGTCTGAATTCATCATACAAACCTGTTGGAACCTTCAAATCCCAATTCCGATATCGTTTACTCAAAAATCTAACCTTAGTCATTTCTTCCAACTTAAAGCTTCCGAAATGGGAATTTGCTTTTCAAATCAACTCTGAACTTCCAAAATTTTAATTTCGACCATACGTACCAGTCATAATACCTGAAGTGAAGTTGCTCATGGCCTCAAACTACTGAACGACGCGCTAGAGCTCAAAACGACCGGTCTGGTCGCTACACATTACCTTATTCTGAACTGAATAGTGACATTTTCTCTTTAATATACCTTACATGAATCCGATCACACTGATCTTTGGTCTAATAATCCCGTTTCACCCAGTACAAGTTGCTCAAGAAATAAGGCGCCTCAAACACTGACTAAAATTTCATATGACGCTATCAATGCACCAACAAGCTACAACTCTAATATGGCACGTAAGGAAGAACGAACTCTGGCAAAGAATCCAGCCCGTATAACGATTAAAACGGCCAACATATGCTCTGAACCTTTCTTAGAGATGAGAAACAAGACACACAAAAATAAGTATAGGGAACCATACTCAACATCTCACTGTTGCGGCGTGCAACCCGATCCACACATGATACTGTTGCAACGTGCAACCCGGTCCAAACATCATACCCGTGGAGGCATGCTACCCGACCCACACATAACAATCAATAAGGGAATACCCATCCGTCCATAATGGTCATACCTACGAAATGCTCGAATATCGACAAAAAGAACGCCAAGTGCATAAATACGACCATGGGGAGACGGATAGTGCCACGCACTACAAAAACTCAAGCACGACTAAGGTGCAATAAACGACATGCATCTAGAGAGCCATCTTGCTCATATAACACCACAAGCTACACGGGATCACAACATATGTGCGAATAATCAACCCGTCTCACAACCCACATAGCATAATATAGTATTATAGAGAATAGCTTATGACAGGAATAACATCCAACACCCGAAGACTCCTCCATAAGCAATGCTATGCTGAATGAACACATCCGACCTAATGTAGAGCATACATTCACATTAGATCTACTAACGGACCTCAACCCGATTCCGATTATGCCATACTAGGCCAATAACCTTTGAAGGATCTATAATGAGCCTATTCATGACACATACGAACAATCGTCAAATATGGAACAAACTCCTATAGTCCACAAAGAAAGCAATAGAGTGCCTTTCAGTCATAACCTCTCCCATCATCGATAGTACCAAAATATCCATACCTGATTTCAATCTCTAACATTCGAATGACTAGCATGTCACACTTATTCGATCTTCCCATGGGATGTACTCTCACAACCTTACGCACCGGGTAGTAAAATCTGAACATTAATGGTCATCGACAATGCCATTTCTATTGTTCTAGTCAAGCATCCGGATTTCAATATCCAACACTTCTTCCACAAAACAGACCATCCTCAGGATGCCCAAAAATAGTGCCAGCATACCTTGATTCTTAACTTCCAGTTTCTATACCACTCACTGCACCTATCATTCCGCTACTCGAGAGTCCAACAACTTCATCAAAACCCTTGAACCACAGGTAGAATAAACACTTCATCGGCTAGAACCCCTTTTACTCCACCTATTTTAGAAGAACAATTGCAGCACACAACCAAATTCCCATAACTGCAAAAAATACAAACCTCAAGTCGGAGTCTAAAATTCCATAACTCTTCCGAGATCCATTTACACATAACAAAACATCATAATCAAATATCTCCAAATCAATCAAATCACGGAGGCTGACAAGCTCGCACGTACACCACAAATCGCCCGTATAGTCTTACCACACCGAAGGGACTAACCCTTCCCTTAACCATGCTGATTCAAACCATGACTAACTGACTCCGGATCTCAATACCCAACACTTCTTCCACAAAATAGACCATCTTCAGGATGCCCGAAAATAGTTCCAGCATACCCTGAACATCTAAAATCTTTCCCAGCTACTCCGAGCTCGTGGCATTCTTATCAAAACTGAACCGCAACCTTGATTCTTAACTTCAAATTTCCATACCACTCACTGCACCTATGATTCTGCTACGCGGGAGTCCAAGAACTTCGTCATAACCCCTGAACCACCAATAGAATAAATACTTCATCGTCTAGAACCCCTTTTACTCCACTTATTTCAGAAGACCAATTGCAACACACAACCAAATTCCCATAACCGCAAAAAATACAAACCTCAAGTCGGAGTCTAAATTTCCATAACGCTTCCGGGATCCATTTACACATAACAAACCACTATTATCAAATATCTCCAAATCAATCAAATCACAGAGGCTGACAAGCCCACACGTACAATCACAAATCACCTGTATAGTCTTACCACACTGAAGGTACCGACCCTTCCCTTAACCATGATGATTCAAACCATGACTAACTAACTCACCATCTTCCAATTTGCTCTTGACTTACCGAAGAAATAATAGCTCTATACAAACACACAACAGACCTCAAACAACACTCATCCCGAGGCCATGCCGTCTCAATTCCCCTAAGCCATTTCACACCCTCCTCATGCAGTCTATACTAACTGCAACTAATACACCTACGCTAATTGATTTCCCTATTTGTTCTTCGAACATTCCATTAACCAGGTATTGATACGTGGCACCGGTATATTTTAACCCGAATGGCATCATATTATAATAATAAATGACGAAATTAGTTATAAAACAAGTTTTATCTTGGTCCCCTGGGTCCATCCGTATATGGTTGCACCCTGAATAGGCGTCGAGAAAGCTCAGCGTCTCGTCCCCTGCCGTTTCATCGATCATTCAGTCGATGTTAGGCAAAGGAAATGAGTCCTTTGGACTTGTCTTATTCAGATCCATATAATCTACACATATTCTAAGTTTGTTTCCCTTTTTAGGTACGACAACTACGTTAGCTAGCCAATCCGGGTACTTAACTTCCCAAATGGAACCTATTTTTAAAAGTTTAGTTACCTCGTTTTTTATGAATGCATGCTTGACTTTGGACTGTTGCCTCATCTTTTATTTTATCGAGTGGAAGTTCGGATCCAAACTTATTTTGTGAGTTGCATATCCGGTGGGAATCCTATCATATCTAAGTAGGACCAGGCAAAGCAATCGACATTAGCTTTAATCGGACCCGTGCCCAGGTATACCGTTCTATCAAACAGATGATCGAACAATATGACATGTTCCAGTTCCTCGATTGTTGACTTGGTGGTATCGACATCATCAGGTGCAATGAAGGATCTCAGGACCCCAAAGTCATCTTCTTAATCGGTTAGATGCTCCTCCCATGTTTCGGCTCGAATGAGGCTGAGACTTGTGATTGCTATTTGGTGCCTTTCTCTTCGATCAGTCCCTTATCTTTTGATGCCATGACAGCGGGTGCTGGGATCACTTCTTCGATGGTGGATATCTCCTCTGTGGCTGATTGTTCCTCGTAGACCATTTTGATCCCACATGGAGTTGGAAATTTCAATTCTTGTTGCAAGGTCGATGGTACCGCCATCATGCTATGAACGCACGGTCTTCCAAACAAGGTATTGTGCCTTATCTCCCCCTCGATCACATAAAACTTTGCTTGTTGAGTGGTCCCGGCTGTGTTGACCGGTAGGGTGATTTTACCCTTCGTTGTCTCGCATACCATATTGAATCCATTCAATACTAGAATTGTTGGTACGATCTGGTCTAACAGCCCCAGTTGTTCCACTACTCTCCATCGGATGATGTTGGCCGAGCCACCTAGATCAATTAACACATGCTTAACTTAAGATTTATTAATGAGTACAGATATTGCCAGTGCATCGTTGTGAGGTTGAATGATGCCCTAAATGTCCTCATCACTAAACAAGATGGATCTTTCCAGAATATAATCTCGAGTTCGCTTTTCTCTTGTGATAGAAACTTTGGTGCGTTTTATCATTGGTTCTTGTGGAATGTCAACTCCTCCAATATTCATGTTAATTACATGTTGGGGTTTTTCCTGCTCAATCTGTTTGTTGGCGTCCCTGTTCTTGAAATGGTTTTTGGCCCGCTCACTTAGGAATTCCCCAAGGTGCTTGTTATTGAACAAATGAGCCACTTCTTCCCTTAACTGCCGACAATCCTCGGTTTTGTGCCCGTGAGTACTGTGATATTTGCATATTAAGTTGTAATCCATCTGCACCGAGTTTGACTGGAGTGGCCTCGGCCATTTGGGCACCTTTAGGCGACCGATGGATGACACTATACTTGTTGCAACTATGTTGAAGTTATATTCTGATAGCCACGGGGCATCTCTGACTCTGGGTGATCTGTTAAAATTGTTTCTATTCGCCAACCCTCAATTGCTTGGACCCTGGTCATTTATTCTGTCATTCCTGGTCGGATAGCGACTATGTGTGTTTCCCTTTATGTTTGTGTTGTAGGGCTGGTATCATTCTCGAGGTGGCCTTGATTCTTTATCCACTATTATTTTAGACCAGTCATTCGCTTTATTGGGTTAAATAGACCCCGAAGGAGTTCCTAATTGATTATCCCCGACTCTGTTTTTGACTAATACCTATTTTGGGCATCGGCCCAGGTAACGACTGGGTACTCTACCAAATTTTGCTTCAGTTGTTGAGACGCAACTGAACTTCATGGATTGAGAACCTGAGTAAATGCTTAAACGGCCCAACCATCTGCACCTGGGGGCAGGTCCATTCGTTCCATCTACAATCTCGACACGAATTCCGTATGCATCTCGTTGTGCCTTTGCTTAACTTTGAACGGATCTGATTTCCTCGTCTCAACTTTAATAGCGCTGGCATGAGCATTAATAAAGGCATCTGCAAGCATAGCAAATGAATCAATAGAGTTTGGAGGCAAGTTATGATACCATGTCATTGCTCCATTGGACAAGTTTCCCCGAATTTCTTCAGCAGTGCCGATTCGATCTCGTCATCCTCGAGGTCGTTGCCTTTTATTGCACATGTGTAAGAGGTCACATGCTCGTTTGGATTTGTGGTCTCGCTGTATTTGGGAATATCGGGCATTTGAAACCTTTTCAGAATTGGATTAAGTGTCGCGCTTGGGTTGAAAGGCTTATGAATGAACTTTTTAGATTCTAGCCCCTTTAATATCGACGATACGCCCGGGATCTGATTGACCCTTGAGTTGTAGGTTTCAACTTTCTTGTAATTCGCCTCTATCTTCTTTTCCCCAGATTCTACCTGTTTTGTCCATGCTTCAAGCATTTTCATCATCTCAGAAGTTTCCTCTTATCCGGGCACGTCGGGTTCTGGGACAATCCAATCTTCCCTCCGAGCATCTTTTCCAACCCATTCGGGTTCAACCGCGTTATGATTTTGACTCTGCAGTTGTGCTATGGCAACTTGTTGGGGTGCAATATCTTAAAAATCAAATGCAAGCTAACTCCATCACCTCCCCCTTAAGGTGTCTCGTGAATCGAAGGCCGAGGTACCCCGTGAACACTGTTATTGGGGTCAGTTGGTACGTTTGTGTTGACAGCAACTTGTGAATTGGCATTGACTCGGTCAACGATTGCAATGCCATTAGGGTCGACAGAGGGTACGCCATTACTCGGCACCCCGTTGTTATTTTCACTGTGGTGGCCTGATTCGGCATCGACACGTAAGTGAGCAGATTGAGATTCTGACGTATTGAACAATACTAAAATCAAACTTCAAAGAACAAGTGTAAAATAATGTGTGTTATTAAGATTCATATTAAATCACCACTATTATCCTTGGCTCCACGGTGGGCGCCAAACTGTTTACCCTTAAAACGGATAACAATTGAATTTATACGTGGTTTAAAGGATATATGATTTAATTTAACACAAATGATTGAAGAATAGTAAATAATTTAATTGAAATGAGAATAAATGATCAAACCAATATGTTGAAGTAATTAAATCCCGTATGAGGCTTAAACGCTAATAATTGATCACAACCGAGCCCTCGAGATGGAGTTCGGAAATGACTAAGTGAATGAACAACTGAAGAATAACTAAACAAACGGTAAGAGCTAGAATAAACTTTTGTTGCTTTGATATGCATGCCAATAGTGACCAAAAAATGAAAAGGATCTCTTTTTTATATATTAGAGGAGTTTTAACCCTAATACAAGTCTAAATAAGGTAATAATCCTTCCCTTCCTTTTTTGCCAAGAAAACATGATCCATAGTCAATAAAATCTGTGATTCCTACCGCAATATCCGGCTGATAGCGGATATTTTGGCTCCTCGTTTATCCTCTTTAATCGTCTTTCCTATACCCTCGATTCTTCGTTTTGCTCAAGCTTGATTCTTCCCGGGTTCGGCCACGGTCGATTCCCGCCGTATCATTCGTCTGCCCCCGATTTCGATATGTGGGCACCATCGGCCCTATTCGAGCTAGTAACGAATAACGTTGTTCCTCTCTTCTTTAACGAAAAATTGGGGGTAACTCTATCCCCGACACTACTAAAAAATAATGCAATTCCGTCCGCCATTTCCGACCGAATTCCAACCGATTTTAATTGATCGGAAAAATGATGGTCGCTAACATGTACCAACCGAAGTCGATCGAAAATTTCAAAGCGTTGACTGACTGTCAAACTTTCATTTCCGACCAAAATCGGTCGGAAACTATAAAAAATATTTTTTTAATTTCAAATTTTCGACCGAAATTGATCGGAAACTATTAATTTTTTTTTTTTATTTCCAAATTTTGACCGAATTCGGTTGGAAATTTAAAAAAAAGTAAATTTTTTATTTAATTAAATAATTAGTTGTAAATTGTAATAAATTATTAATTTATTTAAAAATAAATATAAATTCATAATTTCCGACTGAATTCGATTGGAAATTTCAAAAAACTGGAGATTTATTTGAAATTTCCGACCGAATTCGGTCAGAAATTATGAATTTCTGGGAAACAAATTTAATTTCCGACCGAATTTGGTTGGAAATCTAGGTAAAAACTGGGCAGAAAATACCTGTTTTTAAGCTATACCATTTGGCAATTACAACCAATATCCATCCTATAATGGCAGCATTATATTGCTGCCATTCAACCATAATCAATCAACAACAATGCATATACTAACAACAACAACAACAATTAACTAACAAAAACTATTAACTAACACTAACAACCATTATCTACCACAACAACAACTAATAACAACCACAACAACTAATAAAAACCCAACAACAACAAATAAAATGTTCAATAACAAAATAACAATACAATCATCATTCAAAACTAGTCTCAACTAAATATTGACAAGTTCAATACTTTGTTTAGCAATACACACCATTCAATGCGTTTTTTATCTAGCATCATCTCCATCTTCACTCCTAGAACCTTCATCGTCGGCACATGGGGAAGGCTCACGAGACCGGGGAATGGGGAAAGCACCACTAGCAAGAAGATTGGCCAGCTGACCTTAAAGGAGATTATATTGTTCGTCCCTCCTTTCTAGCTGAACTTGAAGGGTACCAAATTGTTCATCTCTCTTTTTTTCTCTAGCCTTTGTCTCTTCAAGCTCTGCTGTCAGCTTTGCAATCTTCTATTCCATAGACGATATAGTTGACATATCAATCACCTCGCCTTGGGCGGAAGTCCCTATACCTTGAAATCCACCTCTGTAGCGCCGAAATGCTTTATCTGGAAGGCCGTATGCTATCCCCTTTTTAGGACCACCGACAACATCCAACTATATCCTCTGCGCTTATTCCTCTGAAATGGGCGGTCGCTCGCCTTGCTCATTCGGTGGCAAGCTCTGTGTATACTCCTCCACATTAATCTTGTAGCGACCCTTTATTTAGAAGATATAAAATTACTAACTATATAATATTATAAACATTTATAGTAGTTATGAAACTTACATGTGTAGTCTCCACCCAGTCCTCGACCCATCTAGTTGGATCTGTCGGTGCCTTCTTCTTCCGGATGTGAGTCTCCATGAAGAACTCATCATGACTCATCTTCCTCCAATATTTTTTTTCCTACAAATATAATAAAACGTGTTAACGAAATTAACATATATAAATATAGTTCGATAAAAATAGACCGAAATATTTTAAGGAATTACCAGTTGTCTCCTCGTATCCCCCATGCTCCTTGAACCCAGACAGTGCAAGGAGCCACCCTTCTCAGATGCTCAGGCCTTCTTTCCAAGTTCACTCTGCTTCTCGAATTTCTCAGTGGCTCAATACCTATGCAGATCCTCCCATAAATTTGGTAGAACCCATGAAGGCTTCTTGTTAACCTTTCGAGCAGAGCAGAAGGAATCAGAGAGTCTCTTACGACATTTGTACTCCCAATTTGCACAAATTTCATGGTTATACCGGTCCTCACACGCACACTTAGTCTGCAAATAAAGTATGTAACTGTCACGACCCAAAATCCCAACCTGTCGTGATGGCGCCTATCTCGATACTAGGCAAGCCGATAATATCGATAAACCACAATTTCTCTTAAGTTTGAAAATACAATAATTTAATACAATACAAAATCCCATAAATACTGACACGAACACTCCCCAAAAGCTGGTTTCACTGAGTACATGATCATCTAATATGGATACAAATCTGGAACATAAGGTCTATAGTAGTCTAAGACCAAAATACAATAAATAAGAAGATAGGGAAAGAGAGACAAGGTCTGCGAAACACGACAGCTACCTCTGAATCTTCTGAAAAATCAACTGCGTGAAATGATCAACATTCGCTATGTCTGGGAACACATGGATCTGCACACAAAGTGCACGGTGTAGTATGAGTAAAACCAACTCAGCAAGTAACAATAATAACTAAGGAACTAGAGATAATGACGAGCTACACAGTTACAGTTCACTTTCAGTAATTCTAGCAAAGAATAGACATGCTTCCAAATCCGGCAGTTTAAATCAAATCAATTTTATACAGTTCAATTTCATGTAATCCGGATATAAATCTTTCAGAGATTTCAAAATAATGACAGATAGCAATCAAGTGCAATAACACATGCAAAGCAAGTACAACCTCTTAGGCAGTAGTCACTCAACTCATTACTCGGCTCTCAGCCCTCAGCACTCACACTCAATGGTTACCCGCGCTCACTGGGGGTGTATAGACTCCGGAGGGGCTCCTACAGCCCAAGTGCCATAATCTGCACGGACAACTCACGTGCTATAATATCATGCACGGACAACTCACGTGCCATAATATCCTTACCTCACCGACAGGCCCTCGGCCTTAGTCAGTCCTCAACCTCTCTAGTCTCTCGGGCTCTCAGAAATCACAAAGATCAGCCCAAACAAAGATAACATAATGCATCGACAAATATCACGAAAGACTGAGGTATGATACGCAAGTAAAATCATGACTAAGCACAAGATAGAAATTAGCAATTAATTTAATAAGTACGTATCCTCTATGGGTCCCAACAGCACTATCACATAGCCAAAGGATGATTTGTAACATGATTTATAGTCAAATTTCTTCAACACATAGAGAGAATATAGCTAACAACAAATTATTCAACTTTACAGTTTTACGGGACGGAACAAGTCACAATTCCCTCGGTGCACGCCCACACGCCCGTCACCTATCATGTGCGTCACCTCCAAAATAATCACATGACATACAATTCTGGGGTTTTATACCCTCAGGACTAGATTTAAAGCTGTTACTTACCTCAGAGCGTGAAATTCTTTACTCTCCTATGCCCTTGCCTCGCAAATCAGCCTCTGAATGCCTCGAATCTAGTAGCAAATAATTCGTTTCATTCAACAAAATTTATTGGAATTAATTCCATAAGAAAATGCTTATTTTCCATAAAAATCCGAATTTTTAGCTCAAGGGCCCCCGTCTCAGAACTCGACAAAAGTTACAAAATCTGAAAGCCCATTCAACCACGAGTCTAACCATACCAATTTTATCAAAATTCGACCCCAACTCGACCCTGAAATCATCAATTTAAACTAAGTGGGATTTCAAACGTTTCCAACTTAATTCACCAATTATATGATAAAAACAACCATGGATTCGGGTAATTTAACAATTATTAAGTTAAGAACACTTACCCCATTATTTTCCTTAAAAAGCTCTCGAAAATCGCCTCTTCCCGAGCTCTATCAAATCACATCCGATTGAACTCAAATTTTGCGCACAAGTCATAAATGACATAGTAGAGGTATTCAAATTTTCAGAATCGGATTCTGACCCCGATATCAAAAAGTCAACCCCCCGATCAAACTTCCCAAAAATTAAACTTTCGGCATTTCAAGCCTAATTCATCTATGGACCTCCAAATAATATTCCGGACATGATCCTAAGTCTACAATCACCCTACAGAGCTAATGGAATCATAAAAATTCAAATTCTAGGTCGTTTACACAAAAGTCTATATTCAGTCTACTTTTCTAACTTAAATTTTCAATTATGAGACTAAGTGTCTCATTTCACTCAGAATCCCTGTCGGACCCGAACCAACTAACCCGGTAAGTCATAAAACAACTATAGAGCATACATTGAGCAGCAAATGGGAGAACGGGGTTATAATACTCAAAACAACCTGCCGGGTCGTTACATTCTCCCCCTCTTAAACAAATGTTCGTCCTTGAACGTGTTTAGAACACTACCCGAAGTCTAAAATAAGTGTGGATATTTGCTCTGCATCTCCTGCTCAGTCTCCCAAGTAGCTTCTCCGGCTGGCTGGCCTCTCCACTGCACCTTCACTGATGCTATGCTCTTTGACCTCAGCTTTCGAACCTACCGATTTAAAATGGCCACCGGCTCCACATCATAAGTCAAATTATCGTTCAGTTGTACTGTACTGAAATCAAGAATATAATACGGATCTCTGACATATTTTCGGAGCATGGATACATGGAACACTGGATGGACACCTGATAGACTAGGTGGCAAAGCAAGTTCATAAGCCACCTCTCCAATTTTCTTAAGTATCTCAAAAGGGCCAATATACCGAGGGCTCAACTTGCCTTTTTCCCGAACCTCAACACACCCTTCATGGGTGAAATCTTGAGCAGAACCTTCTCCCCCACCATGTGAACAACATCACGAACCTTCCTATCGGTATAACTCTTCTATCTAGACTGTGTCGTGCGAAGCCGTTCCTAAAGCACTTTGACCTTCTCTAAAGCATCCTGAACCAAGTTACAACCCAATAGCCTAACCTCACCCATCTCAAACCAACCCACCGGAGATTGGCACCGTCTCCCATACAAAGCTTCTATCATATCTAAGTAGGACCAGGCAAAGCAATCAGCATTAGCTTTAATCGGACCCGTTCCCAGGTGTACCGTTCTATCAAACAGATGATCGAACAATATGACATGTTCTAGTTCCTCGATTGTTGACTTGGTGGTATCGACATCATCAGGTACAATGAAGGATCTCAGGACCCCAAAATCATCTTCTTAATCGGTTAGACGCTTCTCCCATTTTTCGGCTCGAATGAGGTTGAGACATGTGATTGCTATTTGGTGCCTTTCTCTTCGATCAGTCCCTTATCTTTTGATGTCATGACAGCGGGTGTTGGGATCACTTCTTCTACGGTGGACATCTCCTCTATGGCTGATTGTTCCCGGTAGACCGTTTTGATCCCACATGGAGTTGGAAATTTCAATTCTTGTTGCAAGGTTGATGGTACCGCCATCATGCTATGAACCCACGGTCTTCCAAACAAGGTATTGTTCCTCATCTTCCCCTCGATCACATAGAACTTTGCTTGTTGAGTGGTCCCGGCTGTGTTGACCGGTAGGGTTATTTCACCATTCGTTGCCTCGCATACCATATTGAATCCATTCAATACTCGAACTGTTGGTACGATCTGGTCTAACAGCCCCAGTTGTTCCACTACTCTCCATCGGATGATGTTGGCCAAGCCACCTAGATCAATTAACACATTCTTAACTTGAGATTTATTAATGAGTTCAGATATTGCTAGTGCATCGTTGTGAGGTTGAATGATGCCCTAAATGTCCTCGTCACTAAACAAGATGGATCCTTCCAGAATATAATCTCGAGTTCGCTTTTCTCTTGTGTTAGAAACTTTGGTGCGTTTTATCATTAGTCCTTGTGGAATGTCAACTCCTCCAATATTCATGTTAATTACATGTTGGGGTTCTTCCTGCTCAATCTGTTTGTTGGCGTCCCTATTCTTGAAATGGTTTTTGGCCCACTCACTTAGGAATTCCCCAAGGTGCTTGTTATTAAACACCCTTAACTGCCGTCAATCCTCGGTTTTGTGCCTGTGAGTACCGTGATATTTGCATATTAAGTTGTAATCGCTCTGCACCGAGTTCGAATGGAGTTGCCTCGGCCATTTGGGCACCTTTAGGCGACCGATGGCAGGCAATATATTTGTTACAACTACGTTGAAGTTATATTCTGATAGCCACGGGGCATCTCTGACTCTGGGTGATCTGTTAAAATTGTTTCTATTCACCAACCCTCGATTGCTTGGATCCTGGTCCTTTATTATGTCATTCCTGGTCGGATAGCGACTATGTATGTTTCCATTTATATTTGAGTTGTAAGGCTGGTATCATTCTTGAGGTGGCCTTGATTCCTTATCCACTATTATTTTAGACCTTTCATTCGCTTTATTGGGTTAAATCGACCCCGAAGGAGTTCCTAATTGATTATCCCTGACTTTGCTCTTTGACTAATACCTATTTTGGGCATCGACCCAGGTAACGGCTGGGTACTCTACCAAATTTTGCTTCAGTTGTTGAGACGCAACTGAACTTCATGGATTGAGAACTTGAGTAAATGCTTAAATGGCCCAACCATCTGCAACTGGGGGCATGTCCATTTGTTCCATCTGCAATCTCGACACGAATTCCCTAAGCATCTCGTTGTGCCTTTGCTTAACTTTGAACGGATCTGATTTCCTCGTCTCAACTTTCATAGTGTCGGCATGAGCATTAACAAAGGCATCTGCAAGCATAGCAAATGAATCAATAGAGTTTGGAGGCAAGTTATGATACCATATCATTGCTCCCTTGGACAACGTTTCCCCGAATTTCTTCAGCAGTGCTGACTCGATCTCGTCATCCTCGAGGTCGTTGCCTTTTATTGCGCATGTGTAAGAGGTCACATGCTCGTTTGGATTTGTGGTCTCGTTGTATTTGGGAATATCAGGCATTTGAAACCTTTTTAGAATTAGCTTAAGTGTCGCGCTTGGGTTGAAAGGCTTCTGAATGAACTTTTTAGATTCTAGCCCTTTAATATCGACGGTGCGCCCGGGATCTGATTGACCCTTGAGTTGTAGGTTTCAACTTTCTTGTCATTTGCCTCTATCTTCTTTTCCCCAGATTCTGCCTGTTTTGTCCATGCTTCAAGCATTTTCATCATCTCAGAAGTTTCCTCTTATCCGGGCACGTCGGGTTCTGGGACAATCCAATCTTCCCTCTGAGCATCTTCTCCAACCCATTCGGGTTCAACCGCGTTATGATTTTGACTCTGCAGTTGTGCTATGGCAACTTGTTGGGCTTGCAACATCTTAAAAATCAAATGCAAGCTAACTCCATCACCTCCCCCTTAAGGTGTCTCGCGAATCGAAGGTCGAGGTACCCAGTGAACACTGTTATTGGGGTCAGTTGGTACGTTAGTGTTGATAGCAACTTGTGAATTAGCATCGACTCGGTCAACGATTGGAATGCCATTAGGGTCGACAGAGGGTACGCCGTTACTCGGCACCCCGTTGTTATTTTCACTGTGGTGGCCTGATTCGGCATCGACACATAAGTGAGCAGATTGAGAATCTAACGTATTTAACAATCCTAAAATCAAACTTCAAAGAACAAGTGTAAAATAATGTGTGTTATCAAGATTCGTATTAAATCACCACTATTATCCTTGGCCCCACGGTGGGCGCCAAACTGTTTACCCTTAAAACGGATAACAATTGAATTATACGTGGTTTAAAGGATATGTGATTTAATTTAACACAAATGATTGAAGAATAGTAAATAATTTAATTGAAATGAGAATAAACGATCAAACCAATATTTTGAAGTAATTTAATCCTATGTGAGGTTTTAAACGCTAATAATCGATCACAATCGAGCCCTCGAGATGGAGTTCGGAAACGACTAAGTCAATGAACAACTGAAGAATAACTGAACAAACGGTAAGAGCTAGAATAAACTTTTATCGCTTTGATATGCATGCCAATAGTGACCAAAAAATGAAAAGGATCTCTTCTTTATATATTAGAGGAGTTTTAACTCTAATACAAGTCTAAATAAGGTAATAATCATTCCCTTCCTTTTTTGCCAAGCAAACATGATCCATAGTCTATAATATCTGTGATTCCTGCCGCAATATCCGGCTGATAGCGGATATTTTGGCTCCTTGTTTGTCCTCTTTAATCGTCTTTCCTTTACCCTCGATTCTTCGTTTCACTCAAGCTTGATTCTTCCCGGGTTCGTCCACGGTCGATTCCCGTTGTATCATTCGTCTGCCCCGATTTTGATATGTGGGCACCATTGGTCCTATTCGAGCTAATAACGAATAACGTTGTTCCTCTCTTCTTCAATGAAAAATTGGGGGTAACTCTATCCCCGACACTACTAAAAAACAGTGCAATTTCGTCCGCCATTTCTGACCGAATTCCAACCGATTTTAATTGGTCGGAAAAATGATGGTCGTTAACGTGTACCAACCGAAGTCGGTCGGAAATTTCAAAGCGTTGACTGACTGTCAAACTTTCATTTCCGACCAAAATCGATCGGAAACTATTAAATATATTTTTTTTAATTTCAAATTTTCGACCAAAATCGGTCGGAAACTATTAATTTTTTTTTTAATTTTCAAATTCCGACCAAATTCGGTCGGAAATTTAAAAAAATTAAATTTTTATTTAATTAAATAGAGTACCGCGAATTGTGAGCTTCATGGAGAATCAGCTCATACAAACCATCTACATTAGGCATACATAGCCTGCCTTGCATCCGTAAAACACCATCATCTCCAATAGTGGCTTCCTTGACATCACTGTGCTAAACCGTGTCCTTAAGGACAAGAAGATATGGATCATCATACTGGCGCTCTCTGGTGCGATCATATAAAGTAGACCGAGAAACCACATAGGCCAAAACTCAATTCGTCTCGGAAACATCCAATCTAACAAACTGATTAGCCAAGGCCTGAACATCCAAGGCTAAAGGCCTCTCTGCTACCAGTAAGTATGCTAAGCTGCCCAAACTCTCCGCCTTACAACTCAAGGCATCGGCCACCACATTGGCCTTTCCGGGATGATAGAGAATGGTGATATCATAATCCTTAAGGAACTCCAACCACCTTCGCTGCCGCAAGTTAAGATCCTTCTGTTTAAACAAATGTTATAGACTCCGATGATTGGTATATACCTCACACTGGACCCCGTACAAGTAATGCCGCCAAATTTTCAAGGCATGAACAATAGCTGCTAACAGAAGATCGTGGACTAGATAATTTTTCTCATGTACCTTTAATAGTCTGGACGCGTAGGCAATCACCCTACCGTCTTACATCAGGACTACGCCGAGACCAATATGCAACGCGTCACAATACACAGTATAAGACTCTAAACCGGTAGGCAACACCAATACTGGAGCTGTAGACAAAGCTGCCTTGAGCTTCTGAAAGCTCTCTTCACATTCATCCAACCACCTGAACGGAGCACCTTTTTGGGTCAATTTAGTTCTAGGTGATGCAATAGACGAGAAACCCTCCACCAAACGATGATAATAACCGGCCAAGCCGAGAAAACTCCGAATCTCAGTAACTAAGGATGGTCTAGGCCAATTCTGAACTGCCTTTATTTTCTTCGGATCCACCTTAGTTCCTTCACTGGACACTATATGTCCCAAGAATGCCACCGAACTAAGCCAGAACTCACACTTGGAGAATTTGGCGTAAAGTTTCTTATCTCTCAGCCTTTG
Source organism: Nicotiana tomentosiformis (assembly GCF_000390325.3). Classification (NCBI taxonomy): domain Eukaryota; kingdom Viridiplantae; phylum Streptophyta; class Magnoliopsida; order Solanales; family Solanaceae; genus Nicotiana; species Nicotiana tomentosiformis. Next base: position 31,174,096 of record NC_090815.1, on the reverse strand, counting down.
TAATACAATACTTAAGTGTTATGCATGTTCCTCCTAGCTACATGAGTACACCAGAATATCATCAATAAATACTACGCAAATAAATCAAGATATGGTTGAAATACATTATTCATCAAATGCATAAATGCTGCCGGGGCATTGGTTAGCCCAAAAGACATCACAAGAAATTCATAGTGGCCATAACGAGTTCTGAATGCCGTCTTCAGAATATTTGAATCTCGAATTTTCAACTAGTGGTACCCAGATCTCAAATCAATTTTTGAGAACACCCTCGCTCCCTGAAGCTGGTCAAATAAATCATCAATACGCGACAAAGGATATTTATTCTTGATCGTCACTTTGTTCAACTGCCTATAGTCAATGCATATCCGCATAGTACCATCTTTCTTTTTCACAAACAGAACCGGTGCACCCCAAGGTGACACACTAGGCCTAATAAACCCTTTTTCAAGGAGTTCCTGAAGTTGCTCTTTCAATTCTTTTAACTCAGTTGGTGCCATATGATACGGAGGAATAGAAATAGGCTGAGTGCCCTGTACCAAGTCAATACCGAAATCAATATCCCTGTCGGATGGCATACCCTGCAGGTCTGCAGGAAATACATCCGGAAAGTCTCGCACGACCGGTACTGAATCAATAATAGGAGTATCAATATAAACATCTCTTACAAAGGCCAAATATGACAGACATCCCTTTTCAACCATATGTTAGGCCTTCAAATAAGAAATTACCCTGCTAGAAACAAAATTTAGAGAACCTCTCCATTCAAACTTTGGCAATCTCGGCATCGTCAACGTCACGATTTTTGCGTGACAGTCCAGAATAGCATGACATGGAGATAACCAATCCATACCCAGGATTACATCGAAATCAACCATACTAAGTAATAAGAGATCAGTTTTAGTCTACAATTTCCCAATAGTCACCACACACGACCGATACACACGGTCTACAGTAATAATATCGCCCACCGGTGTAGATACACAAACAGGTGAAACTAAGGACTCACAGGGCATATGCAGATAATGTGCAAAATACGATGATAAATATGAATAAGTTGAACGGGGGTCAAATAATATAGAAGCCTCCCTGTGGCACACTAAAACAATACTTATGATCACTGCGTCTGAGGCAACAGTATCTGGCCTGGCAGGAAAGGCATAGAATCGAGCCTTTCCACCACCTGATCGGCCTCCCCCTCTTGAGCGACTCCTAGCTGCCTGACCCCCACCCCGAGCTGGCTGGGCGGGTGATGTAACTACTGGAGCTGGTGTCGTTGGTAGAGAACTCTGTTGTGGAGCCCCACTCAACAACCTAGGACAATCTCTCTTAAAATGACCCAATTCTCTGCACTCGAAACAACCCCTCCTCTGACGGAACTGTTCCTTCTGATAACCCGAAGAATTACCTGTAGAAGCCTAAGCAGACGACGCATAATGGGAACTCTGCACTGGTAGTGCACTTAATGAAGACTGGCCTGAGTTAGCACTGTAAGAACCGTGGCTAGATTATGCACCACGATGAGCTGGACGACCCGCCTGAGCGTGTCTGTAAAAACGGCCCCTACCGCGGTAAAACTGACACCCTGAAGGAACACCGCTGAAGTCACCGGAACCACGAGGCCTCTTAGCATCCCTCTCAACCCTCTCCTGGATATGAACCATCTCAATCTGACGAGCAATGTTGACAACCTTGTCGAAAGTAGCACCAGACACTCTCTTTCTAGTCATGAGTAATCGAAGCTGAAAAGTGAGGCCGTCTACGAATCTCCTGATCCTTTCCCTGTCTGTGGGAATCAACCAGATTGCATGAAGGGCCAATTCTGAAAAATCTCATCTCATATTGTGTCACGTACATATCACCTTGACGAAGTTGCTCAAACTACCTGTGCAGCTCCTATCTGCAGGACTGAGGCACGAACTTCTCCAGGAATAGACCAGAGAACTATTGCCAGGTAAGGGGTGCTGCACCGACCAGCCTACACCTCTCGTAAGACTCCCACCATCTAAAGGCAGCCCCAGAAAACTTAAAAGTAGTGAATGAGACCACACTCGTCTCTAGAATACCCCCTGTCCGAAGCATCCGCTGACAGTTATCCAGAAAACCCTGGGCATCCTCTGACTCAGTACCGCTAAATGGTGGAGGTCGAAGCCTCTCAAATCTCTCAAGTCTCCTCTGCTCATCATCTGCCATAACAGGAACTACCGGGGCCTGAGCAGCTGCAATCGGTTGGGCCGGTAGTGCCCCCGGTATCAGAAGTCCCTGTACTACCTGGTTTGGAATACGGGCAATGGGTGTATGACTACCTCCCCCCGGCATGAGAAGCGGCAGGTGTGGCCTGAGCCGAAACCACCTGAGCAAGACCAGTGCAAGCTGCCAATATCCGGGCCAAAGTCTCCTGAAGGCCTAGAATCTCAATGGGCACAAATGGTGCCTGAGCTGATCCTGTTGGCTCAGCTATATCTGGAATTTACTCTTGAGCTGGAGCAACTGGTGGTACTACAGGTGCTGGTCCAACTGTGGTACGAGCTACACCTGGACCTCTACCTCGGCCCCAGCCTCTACCACGGCCTCGATCTCTCACGGCCCTAACTGGTGGCATTGGTGACTGACCGTCCGATCCGGTAGTACGTGTCCTCACCATCTGTGAGAGAATAGAATAGCAAAAATTTAGTTTCTAGAATCAAAAAATTCACACGATAGAATACAAGAAAGTGAAATTTTCCTAAGGGTTCCGCAACCTCTCGAAGATAAGTACAGACGTCTCTCTACCGATCCGCAAGATTCTACTAAACCTGCTCATGACTCGTGAGACCTATGTGACCTAGGCTCTGATACCAACTTGTCACGACCCATAATCCTAACCTGTTGTGATGGCGCCTATCTCGATACTAGGCCAGCCGATAATCTCGATAAACCATAATTTCTCTTAAGTTTGAAAATACAATAATTTAATACAATACAAAATCCCATAAATACTGACACGAACACTCCCCAAAACCTGGTGTCACTGAGTACATGAGCATCTAATATGGATAAAAATCTGGAACATAAGGTCTATAATAGTCTAAGACCAAAATACAGTAAATAAGGAGATAGGGAAAGAGACACAAGGTCTACGAAACACGATAGCTACCTCTGAATCTCTTGAAAATCAACTACGTGAAATGATCAACACCCGCTATGTATGGGAACACCTGGATCTGCACACAAAGTGCAGGGTGTAGTATGAGTACAACCAACTCAGCAAGTAACAATAATAACTAAGGAACTGAAGATAATGACGAGCTACACAGTTACAGTTCACTTTCAGTAATTCCAGCAAAGAATAGACATGCTTTCAAATCCGGCAGTTTAAGTCAAATCAATTTTATACAGTTCAATTTCATGTAATCCGGATATAAATCTTTCAGATATTTCAAAACAATGACAGATAGCAATGAAGTGCAATAACACATACAAAGTAAGTACAGCCTCTCAGGCAATAGTCACTCAACTCATCACTCGGCTCTCGGCCCTCAGCACTCACACTCAATGGGTACCCGCGCTCACTGAGGGTGTATAGACTCCGGAGGGGCTCCTACAGCCCAAGTGCCATAATCTACACGGACAACTCACGTGCTGCACGGACAACTCACGTGCTGCACGGACAACTCACGTGCTGCACGGACAACTCACGTGCTGCACGGACAACTCACGTGCTGCATGGACTACTCACGTGCTATAATATCCTTACCTCACCGACAGGATACGAGGAGACAACAGTCCTCAACCTCTCTAGTCTCTCTGGCTCTCAGAAATCACAAAGATCAGCCCAAACAAAGATAACATAATGCATCGACAAATATCAAGAAAGACTGGGTATGATACGCAAGTAAAATCATGACTAAGCACAAGATAGAAATTAGCAATTAATTCAATAAGTACGTATCCTCTGTGGGTCCCAACATTACTATCACATAGCCTAAGGAGGATTTCTAACATGATTTATAGTCAAATTTCTTCAACACATAGAGAGCATATAGCTAACAATAAATTATTCAACTTTACAGTTTCACGGGACGGACCAAGTCACAATTCCCTCGGTGCAGACCCACACGCCCGTCACCTAGCATGTGCGTCACCTCCAAAATAATCACATGACATTATATATATATAATATAAGTTATACCAATTTTATCAAAATCTGACCCCAGCGCGACCCTCAAATCTTCAATTTAAACTAAGAGGGTTTTCAAACTTTTCCAACTTAATTCACCAATTATATGATAAAAACAACCATGGATTCAGGTAATTTAACAATTATTGAGTTAAGAACACTTACCCCGTTGTTTTCCTTGAAAAACACTCAAAAATCGCGTCTTCCCGATATCTAATCCGTCAAAAACTGAAAATGGGACGAAGTCCCATTTTCATAACTTAAACTCTCTGTCTAGACCTCTCTTCTTCGCAAACGCGACAGGTCCCTCGCGTTCGCGAAGCACAAAATGTGCTTCTCAATATTTGTTCTTCGCGAACGCGATACACTGCTCGCAAACGCGATGCTTTACTGAGCCCTTCTTCATGAACGCGAGCTCCCCTTCGCGAACGCGAAGGAAAAAACCCATGCCTACTATTTTTCCCTTCGCGAACGCGATGCACAACCCAGCTCCTCTTTGTGAACGCGAAGAGTAAATCCTGCCTGCCTAAAATTTCTCTGCGCGAACGAGAGGGCCCACTCGCGAATGCGAAAGAGAAAATCCAAAAAATGCAGCAACAAATATCAGCAATCTCACCAAGGCCATAAATGATCCGCTAACCATCCAAAACTCACCCGAGCCCCTCGGGACCTCAACTAAATATACCAACAAGTCCTAAAACATCATACGAACTTAGTCCAACCCTCAAATCACCTAAAACAATGCTAAAACCATGAGTTACACCCCAATTCAAGCATAATGAACTTTGAAATTTCTAATTTTTATAAACGATTCCGGAACCTATCAAATCACGTCCGATTGACCTCAAATTTTGCACACAAGTCATAAATGACATAACAGAGGTATTCAAATTTTCAGAATCAGATTCTGATCCCGATATCAAAAAGTCACCCCAAAAACTCAACCCCGCGGTCAAACTTCCCAAAAATTTAACTTTCGGCATTTCAAGCCTAATTCCTCTACGGACCTCCAAATAATATTCCGGACACACTCCTAAGTCCAAAATCACCATACGGAGCTATTGGAATCATAAAAATTCAAATTCAAGGTCGTTTACACATAGGTCCATATCCACTCTACTTTTCTAACTTAAATTTTCAATTATGAGACTAAATATCTCATTTCACTCAGAATCCCCGCCGGACCCGAACCAACTAACTCGGTAAGTCATAAAATAACTATAGAGCATAAATTGAGTAGTAAATAAGGGAAGAAGGTTATAATACTCAAAACAACCGGCCGGGTCGTTACAATAACGTTAGATGAAAATATTGTTAATATAATGCTTAAATAGATAAGAATTGTATTAAAACCTTAAATTGGTTGAACATTTGTTGCACGAGATCCTCTCGAAAGTCACTCCAAGTCGGATAGGGTGCATTACACAACCCGAGAAGAATATCAGTGATTATCTTTGTAACCTGATGATTTGGAATGAAACTGCAACATAACAATTACATTAAATAAACAATAGTAGTTATTATAATTATGCAAAAATAAAGAAGTAATAAGTAAATCTTACCCATTGCCCTCAGGACTGATTATCATCCTATGATAACGATCATAACGTACTTTATCTGGATCATCATTCTCCGATGAATCTGAAGCGTGCGCAAAGGGGGGGGGGGGCATCTGGCCCAGTGCTACTATCCCAAAGACGAAGTTTAGAAATGCTAGGAGATGAACTTCGTGGAGAGGGAGACCGGGTCCCTGATGAAGATGGTTGCGATCCATACCCCTGCATCGATCTAGACCCCTGTTGCGATCCAGACCACTGTTGTGATCCGGCCGACTGAAATGTAGATGGATGCGGTCCAGTTGGAGATGAAGCAAATTGAGTAGATGACGGGTGTACCATATGTCTTTGTGACTGTTGACTCGATGCAATCATGTAACTACTTTTAGGACCATGTGGGGGAAGCGTGGTATAGCCTTGTGGTAGAGAATGGTGATAATACTGATGGGCGGGCGAATGGTGGGTAGTATGATGAGTACATGAATGTTCCAAGTAATTTTCTAATTGATCATCCACCATTTGGTTAACACTTGAGGTATCGTTTTGGTAAGAAACATCTATCACATTCTCAACTTTCACCCTACCAACAGGCTTTGTTTTGATTACAACCAACCAATTAGCCTTATCCCTCCGCAATGGATATGGAGCATAGTACACTTGCCTAACTCTTTCTGCAATTATAAAAGGATCATAGCGATCATACTCTCTCTTTTTATTAACCTCAATAATGTTGTACTGTGAGTGTAAATTTGTACCTCTTCTAGGTGTTGGGTCAAACCACTTGCATCGGAAAAGTATGATCTTCTTATTTGGCCAACCTGAATATGACAATTCTAGAATCTCTTTGATCATACCATAATAATCATTTCCCCATCCTGGTTGCCTTTACCACCTTTCACACACACCCACTGTTATTGCTTTTATTATACTTAGAGCATTCCTCGGTGTGAAATTTGTAACCATTCAGATAATACTTAGACATAGTCGTAACCGTAGGTGCAGGTCCCCAAGATATGTCTTTCAAAAATTGATTAACACCGTGGTTTGGATTATTGACCTACATGTAGGGGTAAATAAATCACAAGTGAGCAAGTATATTTACAAGTATGTATATTCACATGTGAGAAAGTATGTAAGATGCACTTACACGCTCTTTAAACTATGCCTCAAATATAGAATATACAACACCATGACCAAATTGACTCACGAAGTCACTGAGCGACGCATTGAAAATTATTTGTTAGTTGTATCAACCAAATTAAATAGTAGCCCATGTAAATTAATCTTACGTCAACACTTACTTAAGAAAGGGTTGAACTTCCGGACAATTTAGAAACACATGATTTGAAGCTGATTTGTACTCCATACTACTTTGGCCCATTTTTGTTCGTTCTTTAGAACCTCGGCCTGGTTGATTGAATATGGACATTGGTGGATATAATGGATCAATCTCAATCACCACATTGTGCCGATTGGGCCTATTTCTAGCACATGGCACATGACTATCAAAGTAGTAAGAACAAAAATGGGCAGCTTCCTTTGCAAGATAGGCTTCGCATATGGATCCTTCAATCCTATTCATCTGTTTAACTAATCGTTTACACTTGACGATAGTCCTACACATTGTTATATTATACGATAACGTTAAAGAAAATTACAAGAATAAATCAAGGTTTGATCATTGCCTCTCGAATGGATACATCCACCAGCTTTGAATCGGGCCTCCAAGTCGCGCCTCGTGTACAAGGTGAATTGGAAGGTGTTCCATCACATCAAAGAAACCACATGGAAAAATCCTTTCCAGCTTATTACTGATTACAGGAATGTTCCGATTTATTTGAAATAGGTTTTCCTCCCTTAATGTGGTAGAACATAAGTCTTTGAAGAACAAACTTATCTCTGTGATGGGTTTTCATATATTTTCAGGCAATCCACAAAATGCAATAGGGATTAAGGTTTCCATGAATATATGATAGTCATGACTTTTCATATGAGTCAGCTTTTCCTCAACCATATCGGCACGTTTTCCCAGGTTCGATGCATAACCCTCGGGCATATTTAGGTTTGTAACCCACTCACAAATACGTCGTCTTTATTCCAAAGTGAATGTGTAGCTGGCCTTGGGCTTGAACACCTTACCATTGTTCCCAGACTGCATATATAATTCAGGTCGCCTGCAATATTCTTGTAAGTCCAGTCTAGCCTTCGGGTTATCTTCTGTCTTATTCTTATCATCCATCACTGTGTTGAACAAATTGTCAAAATAGTTCTTCTCAATATGCATGACATCAAGATTGTGCCGGAGAGGATTATCCTTCCAATATGGAAACTCCCAAAATATACTCTGTTTTGTCCAGTTATGAGTAACACCATATCCAGGAAATCTAGAAGGTGGGGCCTCAGTAACTTTAGTGAAGTTCTGAACCCTCTCCCAAATTTCCTCACCGGAATAAATTGTAGGTGGAAAATCATGTTCAACTGTATTCTTTTTGAATGCGTTCTTCATCCTTCTGAACTCATGATCAACTGGCAAGAACTAACGATGACAATCAAACCATGACTGCTTTCGGCTATGTCTTAAAGTGAACGATTTACCATTTTCCATGCAGTAAGGACATGCTAACTTTACGGCAATCATCCACCCAAAAAATATTCCATACGCAGGAAAATCATTAATGGTCCACATTAGGTTAGCGTGCAAGTTGAAATTTTTCTTAGTTGATATATCATATGTCTCAACTCCATCATACCACAAATGTTTAAGCTCATCAATCAGAGGTTGCAAATATACATCAATCAAACTATTTGAATTGCGGGGACCGGGAATAACATAATTTAAAAAATATATGGACTAGTCATATACATTTCAGGCGGAAGATTATACGGCGTAATAAAGACCGGCCATCATGAATATGGTGTTGTAGAAACAAAAAATGGCGTGAAACCATCAGCACACAAACCCAACTGAACATTCCTCGGTTCACTAGCATAATCCGGATACGTCCTATCAAAATGCTTCCAAGCTTCCCCATCTGAAGGATGACACATAACATCGGGCGGCCTTCTATTCGGAACTCATCGATGTGTACAACCTCTTTAATCTAGGAATAAGAGGTAAGTAATGCATCGACTTCACATCAGCCTTCTTCCCACTGGAAAGCCGCTTAAAATGAGGTTTTTCACAAAATTTACAACTTTCTAAATCTGCATCACCCTTATAGTACAACATGCAACCATCTTCATAACAATCGATTCTCATAGATGAGAGTCCTAACTTAGAAACCAATCTTTTAGCCTTATAGAAATCTTAAGGTATGTTGAAAGTTGGGTCAACTAGTTCACTCATAAGGCCAATGAAAGAATCCATTCCCACTTGAGAAATATTGGTATTTGATTTGATACTTAATAATCTAACCGCAACAAACAACTGAGAGTGCATACTCCCTTCCCTTAGTGGACGACTAACGACCTCTAACTCTTCATAAAAATATTTTGCCTCTTCGTTAGGAGGTTGTTCAACACTTTCATGGGTTTCAAAATCGAAGTGCATCCCAAAAGCATCTGCAACCATTTCATGGTGTCACGACCCGAAATTCCCACCTTCGGACCGTGATGGCGCCTAACATTTCACTTTCTAGGCAAGCTAATGTTAGAATAATATTATCTATTTTCAAAACAATTTTTAAATTTGTTAATAACAAAGAACAAATGCGGACTTTTAAATAAGTCTGTTGCGGCGTGCAACCCGATCCTCCAATATGGACTGTTAATTAGTCTGTTGTGGCGTGCAACCCGATCCTCCAATATGGACTTTTTAATAAGTCTGTTGCAGCGTGCAAACCGATCCTCCAATATGGACTTTTTAATAAGTCTGTTGCGGCGTGAAACTCGATCCTCCAATATATTCATTATAACTAATTCTGTTGCGGCGTGCAACCCGATCCTCCAATATATTCATTATAATCAATTATGTTGCGGCGTGCAACCCGATCCTCCAACATATTCATTTACCAATTCTTATAGAAGAAATTTTCCCAATAAATGTAACAATTAATATAAAATTATAAGGCAACAAGCATACAATAATTATGATTTAATTATGAAACAAACAAAGGCAAATAGCAAATTATTATGGAAATCAGAGAGAAAATATGCAGTTTAATATTTAATATGCTAAATGTCAAATAACAATTAAGGCACATAATTCAAATAGCATGTAACAATTAATGCAGAAATTCAAGAATTAATATTTGACAAAGAATAGGAGAGAAATAATTATTATAATAATTAATTCATGATTTAAAATAATTTATGATTTTTCAAGTAAGCAGGAAAATAATTAATTTGACAGCGTATACAATTAATTTAAGGGTTCTATTCCCTCAAGTCAAGGTTAACCACGACACTTACCTCGCTTTGCAAATTCCAATCAATTACTCGACCACAGCTTTTCCTTTTAAATTTATCTCCAAAAGCTTCAAATCTATTCATAAATAATTCAATATACTCAATACGAATCATAGGAAATAATTCCATATGAATTTACAAATTTTCCGGATACAATTCCGAAATTCATTAAACTATTCGACAGTGGGACCCACGTCTCAAATTCTGGAAAAACTCGCAAAATCCGAACACTCGTTCCGGTACGAGTTCAACCATACAAACATTATCCAATTTTGATATCAAATGGACCTTCAAATCTTAAATTTTCGTTTTTGAAAGAATTTATAAAAATCTGAATTGTTTTCCATAAATTCATGGATTCATGATATAAATGAGTATGAAATCATGAAATATAATCAATATAGGATAAGGAACACTTACCCCAATGTTTTTCCGTGAAAATCGCAAAATTGTCGCCTTACCCGAGCTCAAAATGGAAAAGAGTTGAAAATGGATCGAAACCCCATTTCTAGAACTTAAGTTCTGTTTCTGGGATTTTTACCCTTCGCGAACGTGGTCAGTGCCTCGCATTCGCAAAGCAAAAATTTATGCTGTCCAATTTTTACTCTTCGCGAATGCGAGGGCTGCCTCGCGAACGCGATGCTTGCCTGGCTTGGCCAACGCGAACGCGAAGGCTAATTTTCCTGGCCAGCCTCTTTCCCTTCGCGAACGCGAAGCTTCGCACCTCAAGCCTTCACGAACGCAGCCCCCCCTTCTCGAACACGAAGGGTAATTTTTATTTGCCTCCAGTTTCTTCTTCACGAACGCGAGCCCCCTCTCGCGAACGCGAAGAAGGATACTAGAAGCAGATTTCTGCAGTTTTTCCCAAGTCCAAAAATGATCTGTTAACCACTCGAAACCAACCCGAGCCCTCGGGGCTCCAAACCAAACATGCACCCAAGTCCTAAAACATCATACGAACTTGCTCGCGCGATCAAATCGCCAAAATAGCACCAAGAACTACGAATCGGACACCAAATCAAAGGAAATTTCCAAGAAAACTTTAAAACTTATATTTTTACAACGGTACGTCTGAATCACGTCAAATCAACTCCGATTCTCACCAAATTCGGCAGACAAGTCATACATATTATGGTGGACCTATACCGGACTGCAGAACCAAAATACGGACATGAGGTCAATAAATCCAACATTAGTAATTTCTTAAAATTATTAAGTTTTCAAGCTTTTAATGTTTCATCAAAATTCCATATCTCGGACTAGGGACCTCGGAATTCAATTCCTAGCATACGCCCAAGTCCCAAATCACGATACGGACCTCCAGAATTGTCAACACACTGATCCGGGTCCGTTTGCTCAAAATGTTTGACCAAAGTCAACTCCGTTGAGTTTTAAAGCTCTATTTCATATTTTTAATCCAGTTTTTACATAAAAACTCTCCGAACAATTATACGGACTGGGCACACAAGTCGAGGAATGATATATGGTGCTTTTTGAGGTCTTAGAACACATAATTACTTATTAAATTTAAAGATGACATTTTGGGTCATCACACATGGTATCTAGGATGTTGAATATTATTCCCCACCGACCTACTACTTTCACCAACAACTACGTTATGAAATACACCATCACTACAATCAATCTTTCCATGACTAGTCCACACAAAATAATTATCCATAAATCCTTTTTTATAAAGATGAGCCTTAACATCCTCCGATCCAAAAAAATGCAAACACTTACACTTCACATAAGGACACCTAATCAACCCTCCAATCCGAAACGGTTCAAGTGATATTGCATGCGTAATAAATTTCTTAACCCCTTCTATAAATTCCTCCCTCAAAAATCGACGATTAGGATAATTCCTATTATACATCCAACTACGATATTCCATCTATATAAAAAACGAATAAATTATATTAATCATAGTTCAAATTAATTTACAGAATTAAGTTACATAATAAACTTTAGTTACAATATAATTAATTTAAATAATTTGAGTGCTTATTAATTTGAAAGTTCATATATATCCCTAAATAAGGTTTTTTTTAATTCAATTAGACAATTAAACGGAAATATCATTAAATGAAATAAATTTAGCTAACCTTAGCATTAATCATAATTAAAATTAGTTAAATTAAAAGAATTAAACCCTAGCATTAATCATAAATCATAATTAAACTAATAGAACAAATAATTGAAAGAATTAAATTGAAAGAATTAAACCCTAGCATAATCATAATCAATATAATTGAAAGCTATAATTTTATCTAACCCTAGCATAATAATAATCTTCATAATAATAATCTTCTAACATAGATAATGCTAGTATAAATATAATCAATAGGAGTAAACCCTAAATCTAATTAATCATTAACTAATTCCTAGTTTATACAATAGAAGAATTAAAATTACTTAAATTAAAAAATGTGGATAACTAACCTTGAAAGAGAAGAGAGGGTGTTTGATTTTGGGTGCTAAAAGCAGTGGGTGGTGGTGGCGGAGGAAGCAGTGGTGGCACCAGGCGGCCGAACAGTGGCGGGGGAGGGGAGGGAGACGATGAGGGGCTTTGATTTTGGGTGAGGAGAGAGACAAGAGTTGATTTTGGGTGTGGTTTTGAGTATAAATGCAACTGGAGAGGAGAAGATGAGAAATGGAAGAGAGATAGAGAAAATGGGAAAATCGGGAAGAAGCTTGTCCCTGGCAGATCTAAATTGGAAATTTTCGACCGAAATCGGTCGGAAATATTAAGTGATATTTGACTGTTTGACCATGCCATTTCCGATCGAAATCGGTCGGAAATGTTTAGTTAATATTTAATAATTAGTTAACTACTTATTATTTATTATAAGTTAAATATATATAGCTAAGTGTATAGTATATAAGCTATATTCGATATAACATTAACTATATTAAGATGTCTATATATATATTTAATATTGTTTAAATATTAAATAAACATATATATCAAATAGGTATTAAATATTGTTTATTTAAAAGCTCTTTATTATTTACATACACAAATATTATTAGATTTATATTTTAATTTGTATAAAAGCCTTTTTCCGACCGAATTCGGTCGAAAATATTGAATTATAATTATTTCGGTTGGTTAATTAAATATATATAATTTTTGTCTTGGGCGGGAAACAAAATATTCAAACTTTACGACCGAAATCGATCGGAAATTCTGAAACGGTTTAATATATAATTATTTTTGTATATTTTATACAAGTATGATCAAATATTTGATCAATTTCCGACCGAATTCGGTCGAAAATTTAGAAATATTTTAATAAATAATTATTTTTGTACATTATATAGAAGTATGACAAAATATTTGACCAATTTCCGACCGATATCGGTCGGAATTCTTTTATTTTTTGCTGTCAGCCAGATTTTTGTTGAATTTTGCGACCAAATGCTTTATTTCCGACCGATTTCGGTCGGTTTTTTTTCCGACTGATTTCGGTCGGAAAGTTTTGGACGAAAAATGCCAGTCTAGTAGTGCGATTTTACTCGTTCACAAGCAGTGTTTTAAAAAGCGTGGGCGTAAGGCGAGGCGTTTTAAATATGTCTCAGCGGGGCGTAAGTCCGGACGCACGGGGATTAAGCACTATAGGTATTTAATTTTTAATATTTTATAAAATAATATAATGACAATAAATATTTATAAACAGGTAAAATTGCATAAAAATTGAAGAAACTATATATATATATATATATATATATATATATATATATATATATATATATATATATATATATATATATATGTATGTATGTATGTATGTATGTATATGTGCTCCATCCCCACAATAAACTAATTAAAACAATCTATTATACGCTACTTACAAGAACAAGTAATTTGAGTCTAAAAGAATAAAGTTCTATATGGAGGAACAAAAAGGATGATTAACCTCCAATTTGAACATTGAATTTGCTGCTATGAAGGAGAATATAGTTCTCTTTGTATTTGTAAAAAAAATTAAATATTCGTTGCTTTTGAGAGATATTAGCAAACTAGCAGATAAGATTAAAAATTGGGAAAGACCATAAATTAGGGCTTAAATCAATAAAAAAGGTCTTGACTTTTAAATTTAATACTTTTGAGTTCATTTTTAAACCTTTTGAGTAATTAACAAACTGACTTTTGAGAATTCGGGTATTATATTAAGGACTTATTCAATAAATTTTGTTTTAATTTGAAAAAGTCTCTGGGGCTTACTTCTCACTAAAAAACGCGCTTGAACGCCCCGGCATACGCCTCGAACGCCCGGGCTTATGCCCCAAATTATTGGGCGTACGCCTCTTGAGACTTTCGCCCCACACCATCGCCCCATGGCGTTTTTGGTATGCCTCGCTCCGAGGCTCGCCCCGAAAACGCCTTTTAAAACAGTGTTCACAAGTATCATGTCGAATTGTTTTACTAAATAAATATAATTAATATGCAAAAATAAGGTGGTTCATTGGTTAAGCGCCCACATTAGCTTACGGAGATCGGAGGTTCGAGCCTCTGAACTTCTTGTTTTGCAAATTTTGAAAACTATCTTCTTTGTTTAAATAAAAGAGGTCGAACAGAATTAAAATCTTGACCACTTCCAGCATAAAATTATATAAAACAATGGGACAAGGCCATATGCGTTAGCTAAACTTGTAATATGATGTCCACTTAAGTAATTTGATTATTTCTTTCAAATGTTAACAATACTTATAAAAACATTTGCGTACGCTATTGACCATTGGAAATTATAGGTTTATGTAATGACCCAAAATATTATTTTTTAATTTAATAAGTAATTCTGTGTTCTAAGACCTCAAAAAGCACCATTTATCATTCCTCGACTTGCGTGCGTTGTCCGTAAAATTTTCCGAAAAGTTTTCATGTGAAATAGAGCTTTAAAACTTAGCTGAGTTGACTTTGGTCAATATTTTTAGCAAACAGACCCGGATCAGTATTTTGACAGTTCCGATAGCTCTGTATCGTGATTTGGGACTTGGGCATATGCCCGAAATTTAATTTGGAGGTTCCTAACTCAAGTTATGACCATTTAACGGAACTAGCAATTTAAAGGCTAAAACTTTTCAAGTTTGACCTCGGGGTTGACTTTTTAATATCGGAGCCGCAATCCGATTCTGGAAATTTAAATAGCTCTGTTATGTCATTTATGACTTGTGTGCCAAATTTGAAGTCATTCCAGGTTTATTTAATATGTTTTGGCACGAGATTTGCAAATTGAAAAGTTTAAAACTCAAAGTTTGAATCGGGGTGTGAATTGTAATTTAAGCATTGTTTGACATGATACGAGACCCCGAGTAAGTCCGTATTATGTTATTGAACTTGTTGGTATATTCCTATGGGGTCCCGAGTACCCCGAGACTGATACGGATTGAAATCAGATCAAGAATTGGACTTAAGCAAAATCTGAATTTTTCCTTCTGTTGTGATCGCACCTGCGGATTTTTGCCCGCAAAAGCGAGCCTTCCATCGTAGATGCGCCCAGGCATGTCCAGGCTTCGATCGCAGAAGCGGACAGCTTCTCGCAGATTCGTGTCCGCAGATGCGCACCAAATCACGCAGATGCGGGACTGGGCTGGCCTAGGGTCTTCACAGGTGTGGTCATTTTGCGCAAAAGCAAATGTCGCAAGTGGGACAGGTGTGTCCGCAGATGCGGAACTTCATCTGGTAGCCTGGCATCGCAAATGCGAGCTTTGTCTCGCAAATGCGAGCCCGCAAATGTGGAACTTTTATCCGCAGATGTGAAAATGACTGGGCAGAGCCCATAGATTCGGAAGTCACCATTTTTACTCATTTTTTGAGTTTCAAGTCTCGGATTTGGGCGATTTTAAGGGGGATTTTTACGACTTTGAATTGGATAAGTATTCTTTAACCAAAAATGATTATATTTC
This sequence comes from Nicotiana tomentosiformis, assembly GCF_000390325.3. Lineage (NCBI taxonomy): Eukaryota > Viridiplantae > Streptophyta > Magnoliopsida > Solanales > Solanaceae > Nicotiana > Nicotiana tomentosiformis. The sequence goes on along the minus strand of NC_090815.1, from coordinate 31,158,061 downwards.
ACAAATCCATGTTTATATTCATCATTTATTTCGGATTTAGATGGAAAAAATCAGATTTTTATAAAATCTTTCAAAAATAAAAAGTTAAGATTTGAAGGTCCATTTGATATCGGAATTGGACAATTTTTGTATGGTTGAACTCGTATCGGAACGAATGTTCGGATTTTGCGAGTTTTTTCGAGATTTGAGACGTGGGTCCCACCGTCGAATATTTTAATAAATTTTAGATTTTTATCCAAAAAATTAGTAAATTCATATGGAATTAATTCATATGATTAGTATTGAATATATCGAATTGTTTGTGAATAGATTTGAAACTTTTGGAGATAAATTTAAAAGGAAAAGTTGTGGTTGAGTAATTGATTGGAATTTGCAAAGCGAGATAAGTGTCGTGGTTAACCTTGACTTGAGGGAATAGAACCCTTAAAAAAATTGTTATGTGAATTGCATGTAAACGACATATAGGCGAGGTGACGAGTGCCTATACGTCGTCAAATTAATTGTTTGCATAATTATTTGAAAATCCTAAATTTGTTTTAATACATTAATTAATTGTTATAATAATTACTTCTCTCCTATTCTTTGCCAAATATTAATTCTTAAATTCATGTAATAATTGCTACATACTTATTTGAATTATGTGCACTAATTGCTACTTGACATTTATCATATTAAATAATAAACTGTCTATTTTCTCCTAGATTTCCAAAATAAATTGTTATTGCTATTGTTTGTTCATAAATAAATTATAATTATTGTGTGCCTTGATGTTTAATAGTTTCTCATTGGACATGGTATTTATTGGAGTAATTTATATTTACATTATGAGCTGTTTAAAGCTATATATATATTGGGGGAACGGGTTGCATGCCGCAACGAAAATGAAAGTAAATATATATATATTGGGGGATCGGATTGCACGCCGCAATAGACTTATTTAAAAGTCAATATTGGGGGATCGGATTGCACGCCCCAACAGACTTATTTAAAAGTCTATATATATATACTTGATTGAAATAAATATATAACAGACTTGATTAAAATGAATATATTGTGAGAGCGGGTTGCACGCTGCAACAGAATTAAATATGAATATATTGTGAGAGCAGGTTGCACGCTGCAACAGAATTGATGAAAATGATAATTGGTTATGACTGCTGAGTTGGCTTCAATTATTATAAACGAGTTACCTGATTTATTTCTATTATTGTTGTTGTTATTAATATTGCCTACAGGTAATGTAAGTGACCTGCCTTAGCGTCGTTACTATTTCGTCGAGGTTAGGCTCAACACTTACCAGTACATGGGGTCGGTTGTACTGATACTACACTCTGCACTTCTTGTGCAGATTTCAGAGTTGGTCCCAGCGGCGTGCCATAGACTTGCTCGGATTTCAGCTACTCGAAGGAGACTTGAGGTATAACTGCATGGCGTCCGCAGTTCTGAAGTCCCCGTCTATTTTACTTTACCTGTGTGCTTATTTCGAGACAACTTTATTTTATTCAGACCTTTATTTGTATTATTCTAGAAACTCGTGTACTTGTGACACAAATTCTGGGATGGTATTTTGACACCGTTATTTTTATGGATTATTCATTACATTTCAGACTTTACTTCCGTATTTGTTCTTTGATTATTAATAAATTTAAAAATTATTTTGAGAATAGATAATATTATTCTAACGTTGACTTGCCTAACAAATGAAATGTTAGGCGTCATCACGGTCCGAATGTGGAAATTTCGCCCGTGACAGTTTCTAACCATGTCATAAATTTTACCATTGTAATTAGTTGTTAAAGTCCACTAGATCATTATATATTGCTAGGAGTTGTTAATTGCATTATTAAGATTTAATTTTTATGACCAATTAAGGGATGGTCCGGGAAGAGGTTTAAGGAATATGGCAGGAAACCGACTAACGTTTAAAGTAAATGACTGACTTGGGTCAAGAAGACTTGGTCAACAAAAACAAGATACTCGGCGACATGCAACTAATTAATAGTATGTAGTAGTATAATTTCATTAAGCCATGATGTAGATCAAACGCAAACCAAAAAGATGCAATAGAATAATTCTGTTTGATTTTTCACTCGGTATTCAGTAATAGTTTTGGGGTTAGACTAATTCGAACTCTCGTCGAAAAATTTTACTTAGTGCTCCATGCCGAAGGCGAATCCAGTAAAAAATAATTATCATTATTAGTTTACTTTAAATACGTTTTATCGGGTGTTTTTTGTTGTTGGGCTCGACCAATTAGCCCAAAGATACACTTCACATGGTATGGTATTATTCACTTTTTGCTAATTGCCCATAATGTTTTTCCTAGAAGACCTCCGCATTATAGAGAGTATCATACATCTTATATGTATTTTTTTTTCTTTTCAACTACTAGCGCAGGAATTTGTTTGCACACTCAATAATCTACCCCTCGATTACTACCATTAAGAGTATCTTACACCTTATATGTAGTTTGTTATTTTCAACTACTAACAGAAGACTTTGTTTGCACGCTCAACAATCTCTCTGTTGATCACTAAAGCTAGCTAGCTTCTTGTGCACGTGATCTCCAAGCTATCTTTGGCATGGTAAAGATAGTGTATCGAGCCCCACATTTTAACTCCTTCATACTCGTAAACTAGAAAATATCAAATTCAAAATAATGTAGATTTCTTATTCCTGGTTTAATTCCTACATCTTCTCTTCCCCTCCATATATATACACATATATCTTGAAGAAATCATACACTTTTACACAGAGTCACAAACCAGTGTATACACAAATAAAAAAAATGTACAAAATGTGTTTCTACATAACCTTTTATGATATGTCACTTAAAGATAGCTAAATAATAGAAAAAATACATAAGTTGCACCTTATAATTGCATGAAAAAATTAGTTACACACTTAACTAATACGGGCGGCATATTACTCTATATTCTTATTTTTAATGGAACTAATACACCCTAAAACATAAAAATCAGTTGCGTATTGTAAGGTGTATTACATTAGGCCCATGTTATCGCCACATCGGATATAAAACAAATTTCACTATTTTTGTCCCTTCTCTTTTCCAATTTCACCTTCATCCTTATTCGTCACCCTCATTCACCATAGCTCAAAAAATGGAGGAGCTGTTTCATCACAAGGAAAAAAATAAATTGTGAATATACAAAGTGTAAAAATAGTAGCATCATCATCATTTTTGTCCTCTTTTTCGTCTTTAATTAGAAAAAAACTTATATTCTTCTAGTTAAATTTGGGTTTTCCACAAGAAAGAACTATATATATAATCTTGTTAGTAAAAGAAAAAAATTAACCTTCGATTAGTTTCCCGATTATTCTTTTTATGTAATGAACCCAGAAGTTTTCTCAAACAGATAACCAGAACACAATTCATTTGTTGAATCCACATATAAAGATGATTTGCACCACGTAGCACCTATCAAAATGCTTCAACATGAGTCTAAGATGATATGCATGCTCAAGATTCAATCATAATACCAAATATCCAGCACATCCTATGTCCACATGCTCAACATGATACGCATATCACCTGTTTCATAGGGCCCAATGTAATATGGGTAATCACCTAACTCCAGAGGAAAGGATCTATATCCAAGTGCCACACGAAAATCCATCGTGCCACAATATATCAGTATCACAATAATTGTACGGTATAAACTATAGTGTCATAAAAATATCAATCCGCTCAAAATGTCCAAATGTGCCATAAATACTCTAATCACAATGGAATGCCAGCCATTAAATTCAAGGTCAGTGAATATTATAGTGTTATGGCAGAAGAATGTAGGCTAACAATTATGAGTAAGTTTCTAAATACTCGACCTCAAATAAAGAAGATTAGATCAACGTTTGCTGAGAAAGTTACTAGTAAGGGCAATGTTAAGATTGGCGTGTATGATTTTAGAACAATCTTTCTTGATTTCTCAAATGAAGATGATTTTAAATTTTTTTGGTATAGGTGCTCTTTAGATATTGAAGGAAAACTGATATGGCTTGAGAAATGGTCTCTAGACTTCAAGCAAGAGGAGATTCACCTATAATGCTAGATTGGGTACTAATGTCCGAACTACCTTTTCATTGTCATATTTAGCATTACGTTAAGCAGATTGTTGCTCCTATTTGGACACCTCTCTCTATGGATATGATCATTGATCATAGGACTAGACCAAGTGATGGTAGGCTAGAAACCCGTATTTTAGCCATATGTTATACTCTAATTACTGCACTTTATTGATGTTTAAGCTTAAATGATGATGATTTGCACTTACTACGTGTATTATGCTGTGTAGGATGTGATTTCGAGTTAAAAAGCTATTATGGAGCAAAATTTGATGATTTGGAGCTTTAGAATCTAATTAAAAGTCTAAGAAATTAAATCGGGATTGCGTTCGGAGATCGAGGACCAAGTCTTAATGTTAAAAATTAAGAAAAATTCCAACTCTGAGAATATTGCACTACTGTGCCGCATGGGGCGCCGCGGCAGAACAAATCAAGGGCCTGCCTAACAAAACCTACTCTTTGAAGATCCTCACTGGCATGCGCAACGCCTGTGCATTTTGGCAGTCCAGTTTTTCCTCTCGGATTGGCGAGGGTAGTTCATTTGGGCCCGTTCATATATGGTATAAATATACCAAAAATATGATTTTTAGAAAACGTTTGACCTACGAAATATTGAAAGACCATTGGAGACTCTAAAGCACAAAAAATTATCATTCTTCTATCAACTCAATATCCGAGTTTGGATTAAATTCATATTATTTTTATTCAACATTATGTATGATGATTTCTCCTATTGTTATAGAGTAGGTTTCCCTTAAGGTTTTGACAGACATGGTGTATTTATAATCTAATTAGGCATTCTATTCTTGATACTTGCTTGAATTAATTGATGGAGTTTTAAATTATATTGTAAAGTTGTTCAGTATTTTGCTTAATCTAAAGAGGAGTTTGATATTGAATTTCTTTGCATCTTATGCTCTAGTTTAAATGTGTGATTCATCTAGGTAATGAAAGAATCTCATGGATTATTAGTTGAACTAAAAAATAGGGAAATATTCGTGAGAAGTATCCCTTTAAACTAAAACCATTATTACATTAATAGCTATTGTTCACAACACTTCAATTGGATTATTTCTAAAAATTAATATTTAATCAAAAGAGGAACCTTAATTTTGAGTATAATCAGATTATCTGGTAAATTTGTGAGAATCAGTAGTGTCACGACACAATTCTCCTATAAGCCACGATGACGCCCAACGTTATCGCTAGGTAAGCCAATAATGAATTATACCATGTAATTTCCCTTTTAATAAGTTTTGAAGTAATTAAATTATATTAATTAAAAGGTTAAGAAACAACCAATTTAAATAAATAGACGAAAGCAGCTGAGTTCAATCATAACAATAGAATAATCCAAAATCATATGACTGCTAGTATGTGTGCCAAGACCTGGTGTCACAAGTGTATGAGCACTGATAGATTATACAAAACTCTAGCTACTGTCTGAAATGAAAATATATAGAAATAGATGCAAAGGAGAGACTCTAGGTGCTACGGAATGGCTCAGGAAGCAGCTCACCACTAGGCCTCAGGATATCTGGGAGGCGCGCCGGTAGGACCACCAGATGCACCTTCCTCAGATCCTGCACGATTAGTGCAGAAGTGTAGCGTGAGTACATAAACAATATGTACCCAGTAACTATCTAGTCTAACCTCGAAGAAGTAGTGACGAGGTGTCGACTTCGGCACTTACTAAGGGTTAACAATATGAATACAGAAAATCTAAATAAGCATGAGTTATGTAAATAATTATAATAACTCATTAACAAGCAGGAGCATATAATTATTTCACAATTCAATAAATCCCAAATAAATTCCCATCATTAATAAGTGTAACATCATAAGCTACAAAATAATATCAAATATGATTAGGCTCTGAGTATTGTTAAGCACGATTTGTGCCGAGGTCGTACGGGCCGATCCAGAATAACGTGTACATTGCCGAGGGATATGCGGCACGATCCATAGATGCATCTATCTACTGCCAAGGCGTTTGGCCCTCTCCACAGGAAGAGATGATACTTTATAAGAACTTGACTTAAACGTTATAACAAGGCTAATACACAATATAATAAAATTTCCATTAACGGTCAAGTAATCCGCTAAAAATTCAAGTAAGTAAAATTCGGTCTTTTACAATTCCTCTAACAAGTTATAATATAATTTAGGCACTTAAATAATAAGTAGGGTGCAAATATTACAAGTAATTTATGATTTGGGTCCTAAATTACCCGGACATAAGCACAAATAGTAGCCACGCGCTGACTTTTGTCACCTCGTACATACGTAGATCCCAAAATCAGATGCAAATATTAATTTAAATCACCTATGGGGCAAGTTCCCTCTTACAAGGTTAGACAAGAGACTTACCTCGTCTCAAGGCTCACTTTCCGGTCATAATTTCGTCCTAAAGCCTCAACTCGGTGGTAACAACCCAGACTGTCATTTTGAGTACTATATCCCCATTTACTGCTTATCCTGTGATCAATTATAAATATGTGACTTTTTGGGGAGGTTTTAGAATTAATTTGGAACACTTAGTTCCAAAATTTAAAGCCTAAGTAGAAATAGTAGTCGAATGTTGACTTATGTGTAAACGACTCCGGAATATAGTTTTGATGATTCCAAATAGCTCCTTATTATGATTTTATACTTAGGATCGTGTCCAGAAAATTATTTGGAAGCATGTAGCTAAATTAGACTTAAAATGGCAAAAATAGGAAGTTTAAGTTTGGAAGTTTGACTGGGGACTTGACTTATCGGGGCCGGAATCTAATTCTCTAAATTTTTATGGGACCATTATGTCATTTATGACTTGTGTGCAGAATTTGAGGTCAATTGGACTTGATTTAATAGGTTCTGGCATCGAATGTAGAAGTTGGAATTTCTTAGTTTCGTTAAGCTTGAATTGGGGTATGATTCGTGATTTTAGCATAGTTTTGTCACGACCCCAGTTCCCTCCGTAGGATGTAGTGATGACACCTAGTCTCTAAGACTAGGCAAGCCTAACAATTTGCGGAATAAATGAATAATAAACTAAACTCGAATCTCAACACATGATATATAAATATAAAACTGCAAATCCATAATTTCAACTCCCCAAACCCGGTAGAAATAAGTCTCAAGCTTCTAAAATAAAGTAGTAAGTGTCTCTATACATTAAAGTCGAAAGAGAATAAGGGAAACAATATAATAAGGATAGAAGGGGGCTTCGAGGTCTGCGGACGCTGGTAGATATGCCTTGAAGTCTCCACGTACAGTCCATCTCACTAGTATCTAGCCTGGTAGGAAGAATCTGGGTCTGCACAAAAAGATGTGCAGAGTATAGTGTGAGTACGCCACAACGGTACCCTGTAAGTACCAAGCCTAACCTTGGTAGAGTAGTGACGAGGTCAGGTCAGGGCCCTACTGGTTTAAAAGGAAAGTAAGGCAAAAGATATAATAATATTTGAAATGGTTGAGAATTTAAATAATGAAAAGCTTCAGAAAATAATAGCATAGCAACAGAGGTAAACAACAGGGGCGCTCCCGAGGTACCGCCTCGTAGTCCCAAATATAAATATGCAGTACAGGGGGATCTCCCGAGGAACCGTCTCGTAGTCGCAAAGTAAATATGCAGTACAGGGGGATCTCCCGAGTAAACTCCTCGTAATCCCAAAGTAAATATGCAGTATAGGGGGATCTCCCGAGGAACCGCCTCGTAGTCCCAAAGTAAATATGCACGACAGGAGGATCTCCCGAGAAACCGTCTCATAGTCCCAAAGTAAATATGTAGCAGATAACCGAAGGAGCAATGAATTTACAACAAGAATCTTAGAGTTAAAGATTTAATTCAAGTCAAGGGAAGCCGGTAATTCAACTAAGCATGTTGCACAAATTTCAAGTAAGAGTTAAGGCACGTAGAAATGCGATGCTAGGCTGAACATGATCACTACATATGCTAAGGCAACTTAGTTAAGGAATTTAAAAGAAGACAACTCAGCAAGAATCAGAATTTCCACAATTAGCCCGTGTATGCAATCGTCACCTCGCGTACACGACGCTCACATATCACAAAGTGTTACAACAGTACCAAACCCTAAGGGGATTTCTCCTGCACAAAGTTAGACAAGTCACTTACCTCAAATCTCGCTCAATCAATCGATAATGATGCCTTTCCCTTGATTTTCTGACTCCAAATGTCCCAAATCTAGCCAAAAGCAATTACATATCATGAATACAACTACAAGAAACTAATTTAAATCATAAATTTACAACTTTAGCAAAGAATCGAAAAATTGCCGCAAAACATCGACCGGGACCACGTCTCGGAATGGAGTAAAAGTCATAAAATACGAACATCCATTCGATATCGAGTTCACCTATACGAAAATTACCAAAATCCGACACCAAGTCGCCACTCAAATCCCAAAATTAAACTCGCCAAATCCCTAGCCTCAAATTCCCAAATTACACCTTAAACACACACTTTCTAGGTGGGAAAAATCAATGGGGAAACAAGATTATTGATAAAAAAAATAAGTACAAGAGACTTTCCTCAATAAATCCCTCAAAAAATGCTCTCAAAAATCGCCAAACCCGACCTCAAAATGTTTGAAATGAAACAAAAATTGCGAACCCTTGTATTTAACTTTCTGTCTAGCATTTCCGCTTGACACTTAGCCGCATCTGCGGTTCACTCGCTCTTGCAATCCTAATTCCGCTTCTGCGGACTCGCTTCTGCGAGACGAAGGACGCTTCTGCAAAGCCCCTCATGCCAGGTCTCTTCCGCTTCTAAGCTGCCTCCTTCGCATCTGCGATCTCGCAGATGCGGAACTTCCCTCGCATCTGCGACCTCTGCCTACACTGCTCCAGCTTCTTCTGCGATCAACATACCACTTCTACGGGTTCGCACATACAGTCAATCTTGCGCATGTGCGATTACACTAGAGCAAGTGCCTTCAGCCATTTTCCAAGTCCAAATTCTCATTTGTTAACCATCCGAAATCCACCCGAGACTAACGAGACCTCAACCAAACATACCAACAAGTCCTAAAACATCATACGATCTTAGTCGAGCCTTTAAATTAGATCAAACAAGGCTAAAAACACGAATTGTGCATCAATACAAGCCTAATTAACTTTAAAACTTCAAACTTCTACATCCGACATCGAAACCTATCAAATCAAGTTCGATTGACCTCAAATTTTGCACACAAGTCATAATTGACAATATGGACCTTTTCAAACTTTCGAAATTAAAATCCAACCCCGATATCAAAAATTCCACTCCCGGTCAAACTTTCCGAAATTCATCAAATTTTGCAACTTTTGCCAATTGATGCTAAAGTGACCTACAGACCTCCAATTCAACATCTGAACATGCTCCTAAGACCAAAATCACCCTACGGAGCTATTGGAACCGTCGAAACTCCATTCTGGAGTCGTCTTCATACAATTCAAACTACGGTCAATTTCTAAAACTTAAACTTCTATTTTAGGGACTATGTGTCCCATTTTACTCCGAAACCAAAGACACTTCGTCCCGGCAAGTCACGTAACCACAACATGAAATAGAGGTAGCAATAAATACGGGTTTGAGGCTAATACTCTCAAAATGATTAGCCGGGTCGTTACAAAATGGATGTGATTTATAGGTTCGACTAAGTTCGTATGATGTTTTAGGACTTATTGGTATGTTTCGGATGGTTAATAGATAAAATTTGGACTTAGAACAATTGAAACTTGTTGTTGCCTACTGATGCAATCGCACCTGCAGAAATTGGCTCGCAGGTGCGAGCTCCCAGAAGCGAGCTTGGCATCGCAGAAGCGTGAGGTAGGTAGAAGCGGACTATGTCTCGCAGAAGCACGACCGGAGAAGCGGCACACGCATCGCAGAAGCACGACCGGAGAAGCAGCACACGCATCGCAAAAGCGGAAAAGGGGAAGGGGCAACCTTATCATAGAAGCGGACGCTTCATCGCAGAAGCGAGTCCGCAGATTGGCCATATACAGTACTGAGTGATTGAGTATTTTAAGAGTATGAGTATACGAGGTTTCCATTGTGGTACATCACATACAACATATATTTTGGCATGTAGATATAGAGATATCATATTCCTCATATAATTCATATTTTATCTATTTTTTTTGTACTGAGTTTAACTGTTGAACTAGAAAGCATGCCTATATTTCTGTACTGTTATTTATGTACTAGATTGTACATGTTGAGCTCGTCACTACTTTCAGCCCAGAGGTTAGTCTTGTTACTTATTGAGTTAGTTGTACTCATACTATACTCTGCACCTCGTGTGCTGATCTAGGTACTTCCGGATACGGATGTTGCCAGATTTGAGGAATTATCTGTTGGAGACTATCAAGGTAGCTGCTTGGCGTTCACATACCTTGACTCTCTTTCCTTTCAGTTATTGTACTGTTTTATATTTTTAGACAGTGTTCTTATCAGCTAGACTTTGTTATTATTCAGATGCTCATGTACTCAGTGACACCGAGTTTTGGGAGTGTTTTATATTAGAATTTGTGAGATTTGTTTATAGAATGTAAATATTATGTTTTCAAACTTAAGCGAAATTGTGGTTTATTGAAATTGTCGGATTGCCTAGTATTGAGATAGGCGCCACCACGACATGCGGATTTTGGGTCGTGACAAGTTGGTATCAGAGCCTAGGTTACATAGGTCTCACGAGTCATGAGCAGGTTTAGTAGAGTCTTGCAGATAGGTACAGAGACGTTTGTACTTATCTTCGAGAGGCTGCCAAAACCTTAGGAAAATTTCACTTTCTTGTATTCTATCGTGCAAATTTGTTGATTCCGGAATATAAATTTATGTTATTCTATTCTCTCACAGATGGTGAGGACACGTACTACCGGATCGGACGATCAACAACCAGGGCCGCGAGAGGTCGGAGTCGTGATAGAGGCCATGGCCATGGTAGGTTCCAGATGTAGTTAAGCCGGTGGGGCCAGCTCAAGCACCAGCTGTGCCTATTGTGATTCCAGGCCTTCAGGAGGCTTTAGCACAAATATTGACTGTTTCCATAGGCCTTGATCAGGTGGTTTCAGCTCAGGACGCACCAGCCACTTCTTAGGCCGGGGGAGGTACTCATACCCCTGTCGCCCGTACTCTAGAGCAGGTAATGCAGGAACTTGAGCTATCGGAGGCACTACCAGTCTAGCTGGTTATAGCTGCTCAGGCCCAGGTGGGTCATATTATGAATGACGAGGAGCAGAAGAGATTAGAGAGGTTTGGGAGACTCCGTCCTCCAACTTTCAGTGGAACTGAGTCGGAGGATGCTTAGGATTTCTTGGATAGATGCCATCGGATGCTTCGTACAACGGGTATTCTGGAGACCAGTGGGGTCTCATTTACTACTTTTCAGTTGACTTGAATAGCCTCAGATGGTGGGACACTTATGAGAGGAGCAGACCAGTTGGTGCAACACCACTATCATGCCATGAGTTCTCCGTATTATTTCTGGAGAAGTTTGTGCCATAGACTCATAGAGAGCAACTGCGCAGGCAAATCGAGTATTTACATCAGGAGGACTTGTCCGTGACTCAGTATGAGATGCGGTTTTTCAGAATTGGCTCGTCATGCAGTTTGGTTGGTTCCCACTGAGAGGGAAAAGATCAGGAGGTTAATTAATGGCCTCAACCATCAGTTACATTTTCTTATGACTCTGGGGAATATAGCAGGTTCTAAATTCGATGAGGTGGTTGACAGTGCTCGACGGCTAGAGATGGTCCATACTCAGGAGCGTGAGGAAAGGGAGGCCAAGAGGTCTTGTGGTACGGGTAATTCTAGCGGTGTTCCTTTTGGAGGACAGCCCTATCACAGCAGGGGTCATCCTTATATGCCCGCTCAGATGGCTCATCCAGCTCATCGTGGCGCATCAACTAGCCATTGTTCATACAGTGCTCGACAGAGTTATTTTTCTCTTAATGCACTTCCAGCTCATAGTTCATTTCATGCACCATCAGTTCAGGGTTCATCGGTACCAGGTTCTTATGGTAGTTATTTTGCTTCTCGAAGTCCACCTCAGAACTTGTCGACATTTTCAGAGAGGGGTTGCTTTGAATGTGGATATTTGGGTCACATAAAGAGATATTGCCCCCGCCTTTCGGGAGGTTCTGTTCAGTAGAGGAGTCATACTATGACTTCAGCACTAGTTGCTTCACCACCCGCCCAGCCAGCTAGGGGTCGCCCAAGAGGGGAGGCCGATCAGGTGGCGGTCAGGCCCGATTCTCAGTATGCCACATGGAAGCTTCTATATTATTTGACCCTGGTTCCACATATTCGTATGTTTTATTATATTTTGTACGTTATATGGATATGCCCCATGAGTCCTTAGTTTCACATGTTCATGTATCTACGCCGGTGGGCGATACTATTATTATGGACCGTGTGTATCAGTCGTGTGTTGTAACTATTGGAGGACTGGAGACTAGAGTGGATCTCTTATTTCTTAGTTTGGTTGATTTCGATGTAATCTTGGGTATGGATTGTTTGTCTCCATGTTATGCTATTCTGGACTGTCACGAAAAAATAGTGACGTTGGCGATACCGGGATTACCGAAGGTCGAGTGGAAAAGTTCTCTAAATTAAGTTCCTAGCAGGGTAATTTCATATTTGAAGGCCCAACGGATGGTTGGGAAGAGGTGTTTGTCATATTTGGCCTTTGTGAGAGATATTGATGTAGACACTCCTACTATTGATTCTGTACCGGTAGTGCGGGATTTTCTGGATGTATTTCCTGCAGACCTGCCGGGTATGCCACCCGAAATGGATATTGATTTCGGTATTAACTTGCTGACGGGCATGCAACCCATTTCTATTGCTCCGTATCGTATGGCACCAACTGAATTGAGAGAATTGAAAAAGCAACTTCAGGAACTTCTTAATAAGGGGTTTATTAGGCCTAGTGTGTCGCCTTAGGGTGCACCAATTATATTTGTGTAAAAATGGTACTATGCGGATATGTATCGACTATAAGCAGTTGAACAAAGTTACAATAAGAAATAAGTATCCTTTTCCGCGTATTAATGATTTATTTGACCAGCTTTAGGGAGCGAGTGTGTTCTCCAAAATTGATTTGAGGTCTGGGTATCATCAACTGAGGATTCTAAAGACGACATTCAGGACTCCTTATGGTCATTATAAATTTCTCGTGATGTCTTTTGGGCTGACCAACTCCCCAACAACCTTTATGCCCTTAATGAATAGTGTATTCCAGCCGTAACTTGATTTATTTGTCGTAGTATTTATTGATGATATCTTGGTATACTCATGTATCCAAGAGGAACATGCACATCATTTGAGTATTGTACTACAGAGGCTGAGGGAGGAGAAACTTTATGCCAAATTCTCAAAGTGTGAGTTATGACTTAGTTCGGTGGCATTCTTAGGACACATAGTTTCTAGTGAGGGTATTAAGATGGATCCGAAAAAGATAAAGGCAGTTCAGAGTTGGCCCAAGCCATCTTCAGCTACTGAGATTTGGAGTTTTCACGGCTTGGCTAGTTATTATCGTCGCTTTATGGAGGGCTTCTCGTCTATTACGGCGCCTATGACTAAATTAACCCATTCAGGTGCTCCATTCAGGTGCTCGGACGAGTGTTAAGAGAGCTTTCAGAAGCTCAAGACTGGCTTGACCACAACTCAAGTTCTAGTTTAGCCTTCAGCTTCAGGCTCTTATACAGTTTATTGTGATGCTTCTCGGATCGGTATTGGGTGTGTCTTAATGCAGGAGGGTCGAGTGATTGCTTATGCTTCACGACAGTTGAAGCCACATGAAAAGAACTACCATGTTCATGATTAAAAGTTGGCAGCTATTGTTTATGCATTAATGATTTGGAGGAACTATCTCTATGGTGTGTCTTGTGAGGTATTTACAGATCATCAGAGTCTCCAGCACTTGTTCAAATAGAAGGATCTAAATTTGAGGCAGTGGAGATGGTTGGAGTTGCTAAAGGATTATGATATTACTATTCTGTATCATCCCGGGAAGGCCAATGTGGTGGCCGATGCCTTGAGTAGAAAGGCGGTGAGTATGGGTAGACTTGCATTCATTCCTATTGGTGAAAGGCCTCTTGTAGTTGATGTTCAGGACTTGGCCAACTAGTTCGTGAGATTAGATGTTTTGGAGCCCAGTCAGGTTCTAGCTTGTGTGGTTTCTCGGTCTTCTTTATATGACGAGAGAGCACCAGTATGATGATCCCCATTTGCTTGTCCTGAAGGACACAGTTCAGCATGATGATGCCAAGATGTTTCTATTGGAGATGATGGGATGTTGAGGATATAGGGTTGTATTTGTGTGCCAAATATAGATGGGCTGCGTGAATTGATTATTGAAGAAGCCCACAGTTTGCGGTATTCCATTCATTCGGGTGCTGCTAAAATGTACCAGGATTTGAGGCAGCACTATTGGTGGAGAAAAATAAAGAAAGATATAGTTTGGTATGTAGCTCGATGTTTAAATTGTCAACAGGTGAAGTATGAACAATAGAGAACAAGTGGATTACTTCAGAGACTTGAAATTCCAGAATGGAAATGGGAGCGTATTACCATGGTCTTCGTAGTTGGACTCCCATGGACTTTGAGAAAGTTTGATGTTGTTTGGGTAATTGTGGATCGGTTGATCAAGTCCGCACATTTTATTCCAGTTGGGACTACTTACTCTTCGGAGCGTTTGGTTGAGATTTATATCCGCGAGATTGTTCTCCTTCATGGTGTGCTAGTGTCCATCATTTGAGATTGGGGAACGCAGTTTACATCACAGTTCTCGAGAGCAGTGCAGCGAGAATTAGGCACACAAGTACAGTTGAGTACGACATTTCACCCTCAAAAGGACGACAGTCCGAGCGCACTATTCAGATGTTGGAAGACATGCTACGTGCTTGTGTTATAGATTTTGGGGGTTCTTGGGATCAGTTTATGCCACTTGCAGAGTTTGCCGATAATAACAACTACCGATCGAGCATTCAGATGGCTCTGTGTGAGGCTTTATATGGGAGATGGTGTCTGTCTATGGTGGGTTGGTTTGAGATGGGGTGAGGCTAGGCTATTGGGTACTGATCAAGTTCAGGATACTTTAGAAAAGGTTAAATTGATTCAGGATCGACTTCGCACGACGCAGTCCATGAAGAAGAGTTATGCCGCCCGGAAGGTTCGCGATGTTGCTTACATGGTAGGAGAGAAGGTACTACTCCAAGTTTTGTCTATGAAAGGTGTTGTGAGATTTGGGAAGAAGGGAAAGTTGAGTCCTAGGTATATTGGGTCTTTTGAAATACTTAAGAAGAGTAGAGAGGTGGCTTATGAACTTGCCTTGCCACCTTGTCTATTGGGTGTCCATCTAGTGTTCCATGTATCTATGCTCCGGAAGTATGTTGGAGATCCGTCTCATGTGTTTGGATTTCAGTACGGTTCAGTTGGATAGTAATTTGACTTATGATGTGGAGCCGGTGGCTCTTGTGTACCGGCAGGTTCAGAAGTGGAGATCAAAGAACATAGCTTCAGTGAAAGTACAGTGGAGAGGCCAACCAGTTGGAGAAGCTACTTGGGAGACCGAGAGGGAGATGCAGAGCAAATATCCACACCTATTTGAGGCTCCAGGTATAATTCTAAACCCGTTCGAGGATAAACGTTTGTTTAAGAGGGGGAGAATATAACGACCCGGCCGGTCGTTTTGAGTATTACAGCCTCGTTCCCCCATTTACTGCTTATCTTGTGTTCAATTATAAATATGTGACTTGTCGGGGAGGTTTTAGAATGAATTTGGAACACTTAGTTCCAAGATTTAAAGACTAAGATGAAATAGTGGTTGGATGTCGACTTATGTGTAAACGACTCCAGAATAGAGTTTTGATGATTCCAATAGCTCTGTTTGTGATTTTGGACCTAGGAGCATGTCCGAAAAATTATTTGGAAGCCTGTAGCTAAATTAGGCATGAAATGGAGAAAATAGGAAGTTTAAGTTTGGACGTTTGACCGGGGAGTTGACTTTTTGATGTCGGGGTCGGAATCCAGTTCTGAATAGGATAGGTTTCGGCATCGAATGTAGAAGTTGGAATTTCTTAGTTTCGTTAAGCTTGAATTGGGGTATGATTCGTTCTTTTAGCGTAGTTTGATGTGATTTAAATGTTCGACTAAGTTCTTATGATGTTTTAGGACTTATTTGTATATTTTGTTGAGATCCCGGTGACCTTGGGTGAATTTTGGATGGTTAACGGATCAAATTTGGACTTAGAACAATTGAAACTTGCTGCTGCCTACTGAAAAGGGGAAGGGGCAGCCTCGTCGCAGAAGCGAGTCCGAAGAAGCGGACTCCTTAATCGTAGAAGCGAAGGCAGTCACAGAAGCGGAAGCTTCATAGCAAAAGCAGAACCGCATATGCAGTTTGAAAATTCCACAGAAGCGGAACCTCTAGGCAATGTACAAAAACAGATGAGGTCGGAGATTTTTTAATTTTTTTACATTTCCAACACGGGTTAAGGCAATATTTTAAAGATAAATCACGGGAAAACACGAGGTAAGTCACTTGTTATCTTAGTCAATAATATTGAATTATCACTATCCCGACTAGATTACGTGTTTTTGAGATGTAATTCGAGAATTTGGGCCTAGGGATTTCAACATAAGAAATTAAGATTTGAAGGTCGAGTTGATGTTGGAATTTGGTAAATTTGGTATGGTTAGATTCGTGGTTGAATTAGCGTTCATATTTTGTAACTTTTGTTGGGTTCTGAGACATGGGCCCAACTGGCAATTTTTGAGTGAAATTTTGAATTTTATTGGAAAATTAGTATTTTCACATGGAATTCATTCCTATAATTTGTATTGACTGAACCAAATTAATTATTACTAGATTCGAGGCGTTCGAAGGATGATTTTCGAGGCAAATGCATATTGGAATAGAGAATTACACGGTTGAGGTAAGTAACACTTCCAAACTTGGTTCAGAGGGTATAAATCCCAGAATTTACGTATTATGTGAATTGTATAGAGGTGACGCACATGCTAGCTGACAGGCGTGTGGGTATGCACCATAGAAATTGAGACTTAAATAAATTCTGTGGAGTTGTATAATTAGAGAATCATATCATTATCCACATATCCTCCACGTGTTAGAGGAAGTTGAGTTGAGACTCATGTTAAAGATCATGTTTAGGCTACGTGCCGATATATTGGGACCCTTAGGGTCGTGTTGATGTTGAATTAATTGTTTTAATTTACAATTATGTACTCAGTCACATCTATCATTTGCATATTATATCTCAGTCTCTGTTGTCATTCATTGATACATCATATCATCATGTCGGGTTGATCTTTATATCATTGAGAGCCCGAGAGACTGGAGATTTTGAGTGATAACTATGAGGTCGGGCTGCACGCCGCAGCATGTTCTAATTATTTATGCCTGGATCTGGCTATTATAGCACTTGGGATGAAGGAGCCCCTCCGGAGTCTGCACCCCCCATAGTGAGCGCGGTTGATTTATATTGAGGGGTGGATTTTCCGTGGGCATGGATCTTACCCAAAGCATTTATATTGAGGAATGGATCTTCCCTGGACATGGATTTTGTCCGAATCATTTATATTTGGGGATGGATCTTACCCTGGGCTGGATTAGCCTTAAACAGTACTGAGTGACTGACTATCAGTTGATGTGTGTGTGTATATATATATATAGGATGGATCTTCCCAGGGCTGGATTGGCCATCTACAGTACTGAGTGATTGAGTATTTTGAGAGTGTGAGTATATGAGGTTTCTATTATGGTACATCACATACAACATATATTTTGGCATGTAGATATAGAGATGTCATATTCCTCATATCATGCAAATTTTATCTATTTTTCCTGTACTGAGTTTAACTGTTGAACTAGAAAGCATGCCTACATTTCTGTACTGCTATTTCTGTACTAGACTGTACCTGTTGAGCTCGTCACTACTTTCAACCCAGAGGT